>NC_064828.1:46973144-47274774 GCF_024166365.1 Elephas maximus indicus | reverse complement strand
CCGTTCTTCTTTTGTCAATTTCGCTGATTCTTTCTATTAGTTTTTCTGTTCTCTATTTCATTTATTTCTGCTCTGATCTTTATTATTTCCTTTCTTCTGGTGGCTGTGGGCCTTTTTTGGTGCTCTTTTTCTATTTGTTTGAGTTGTGTAGCTAATGTTTTGATTTCGTCCCTTTCTTCTTTTTTGATGAGTGCTACCTTTGCTGTGTCCCAAAGGTTTTGGTATGATGTGTTTTCATTCTAGGAATTTTTTTATTCCATCTCTGATTTCTTCTATTACCCAGTGGTTGTTAAGCAGGGTGTTATTCAGTTTCCATGTAAAAGATTTTTTTTTCCCTTGCTCTTCCTTTTGTTAATTTCTACCTTGATGGCATTATGGTCAGAGAAGATACTTTGTATTATCTCAGTGTTTTGAATTTTGTTGAGGGTAGCTCCATGGCCTAAGATGTGGTCTATTCTGGAGAACGTTCCATGTGCGTTGGAAAAGAATGTGTACTTCGCAGCTGTCGGGTGGAGTGTTCTCTATATGTCTATGAGGTCAAGTAGGCTGATTGTGCCCTCTAGCTCTTCTGTATCTTTGTTGAATTTCTTTCTAGATGTTCTGTCCTTTACCGAGAGTGGTGTATTATTGTGGAACTCTGAATTTCTCTTTTCACTGCTGTTAGAGTTTGTTTTATGTATTTTATAGCCCTGTCATTGGTGTGTAGATGCTTATTATGGTTATGTCTTCATGATGGATCATCCCATTAATCAGTCTATAGTGCCCATCTTTGTCTTTTATGGTGGGTTTTGTTTTAAAGTCTATTCTACCTGAGATTAATATTTCCACTCCTGCTCTTTTTTGGTAGCTGTTTGCTTGATATATTTTTTTCCATCCTTTGATTTTTAATAAATGTATATCTTTGCTTCCGAAGTGTGCCTCTTAGTCTAGACAGCATATTGATGGATCCTGTGGTTTTTTTGTTTGTTTGTTTGTTATCCATTCTGATACTGCCTGTCTCTTTATGGATGCATTTAGGCCATTTACATTCAGTGTAATTATTGACAGGTGTGAGTTTATTGTTGCATGGTGTAGTGCTTTTTTTTTTTTGTGGTGGTGATGTTTTCTTTGTTCCTCTTACTCTCCTGTGCTGAATTCCTTTTGTTTGTGGATTTTTTTTTCATTTCTTTTGTTTTTGTAGATTTTGTTTTTACTGAGACCTTATGTTTTTCTTCTTTATTTTGATGAGTAGGTTTGTTAACTTTTTTTGTGGTTAGCTTGAAACTTACCCTTATCTTCCCAGGTTTGAACCAGCCTATTATTACTTGGTATCATCTTGCCTTCCTCTCCATTAGAAAGTTCTATACCTACACCGTTTATTCCCTCTTTCATTGTTCTGATGTTATGGTCATTTACAGATTAACCTTTCTGGTTCCCTGTTGTAATTTTTTTGGTTTTGGATAGTCCTTGAGTGTTCATTTCCTATATTGGTATCTGACTGGTGCAATATTGCATCCTAGCTTCAGGCTGTAGTCTGATGTTGTTTGTTCTCAGACCAAAGGACTCCCTTTAATAATTCTTGCAAATTTGGTTTTTGCATATTCCCTTAACTTCTGTTTATCTGAAAATGTTCTAATTTCACTATTATGTTTGAGCAAGAATTTTACAGGATATATTTTTTTTATTATTCTTGCTTGGCAATTTTTCTTTCAAGGTTTTAATGTATGTCATCCTGTTGCCTTCTTGCCTGCATGGTTTCTGCCAAATAATCAGAACTTAGTCTTATTGTTTCTCCTCTGTATGTGACTTTTTTTTTTCTCAAGCTGCTCTCAGGATTTTTTCTTTGTCTTTGGATTTAGCAAGTGTGATTATGTTGTGCCTTGGTGATTTTCTTTTGAGATCTATCCTATTTGGGGTTCATTGAGCTTCTTGGATAGTCAGCTTTTCATCTTTCATGATATTAGGGAAGTTTTCTGTCAGCAATTCTTCAATAATCCTCTCTGTGTTTTTCATTTTCTCCCCCTGTTCTGGAACTCCAATCACTCGCAAATTTTACCTGATTGTATCCTACATAATTCTCAGGGTTTCTTTATTTTTCTTTGTTCTTTTTTCTGATTTTTCCTCAAACAGAGTTGTATCCAAGTGTTTGTCTTCAATTTCACTGATCCTGTCTTCCATCATTTCAAACCTGCTCCTCAGCCCTTCTATGACACTGTCCATTTCTGAAATCTTGCTGTTTATCTTTTGGATTTCTAGTTGTTGTTTTTTGTATGATTTCTAGTTGTGAATTTATTTTGGCATTTTGTGCCTGTATTATCTTTCTGAATTCTTCCATTTTTTTGTCTGTATTTTCCTTGAATTTGTCTGTTTTTCCTTATTTTTGTCTGCCTTTTGCTTCAACTTTTGGATAGCTCTGAGTATTAGAGATTTGAATTCCCTATCAGTAGTTCTAGTGCCTTTTCTTCTACTGAAAAGTCACCTGGTGTTTTATTTTGGATGCCTGCTGGAACCATCTTGTCCTGTTTTTTAAATATATTTTGATATTATCTGCTGTCTTTGGGACATTCTTCATTTATCAATCGTAGATTTGTTTGTTTCATCCTGCTTTTTTCTTTTATGTGGTTATGTCTGAGCAGGTGGGCTGTATGTTCTTTGTTGTTTGCTCACCTGTAAGTACAGTACTTTTCACCTCCTTGTCCAATGGGCAGGACCAGGTGCTCAGCTGAGGTGCAGTGGGGCAGGTCCAGCTGAAGGGGAGGGGCTGGGATAGGTTGTTTGTGGCACGTTCGAGTGCCAACAGGGTGGGCTGGGAATCAGTGCAGGGCAGGTTCCAGCAGGCTGTGCCTGTGCTGCTCAGGGGTGTGATGTTCAGTACACAGTGCAGGTAGGTAAGTAGGAGGGGGGAGGTTGTGATGTGTGGAGCTAAGATGGGTATGGGAAATAGGAGAGGAGAGAGAAACAGGATCCAAAAACAAACAAACGAAGTGCTAAGGGAGCTTGCCATTGGAGTGGAGAGATGAGAAATGGAGAAAAACAAAAGGAAAAAATAGTAATAAATAAAAATTAGAAAGAAAAGAAAAGCCTCCATGGACCCCACCAGTGCAGCTTTGAAGACCAGGGAAGTGGCTCCCAGGCTGCACAGTGCAGCCTGGTTAGAAGGGGTAGAGATGTCACACAGCACCAGGTATTCAGGAGACAGGAAAAGAAGGTAAGCATACAGAAATGAGAAACTGAGAAATGAAAGACAAAAAGAAAAAAAATGCCCCCAGGGATTCCACCCATTCAACTGCACAGACCAGAGAAGTGGCTCTGAAGCCACACAGTACAGCCCAGCTAGAAGGGGTTCCCAAGCCTCAGGAAGAAAAAGAAAACAAACAAGCAAAACAAAACAAAGCAAAAAAAAAAAAAAAAAACCCTGGGGATCCCACCACCAGGCCAGGGAAGCCGTTCCCCAGTTGAATAGTGCTTCACAGCCTTTCAAAGAGAAACAAAGATGGCACGTGGAGCCAGCTGTTCAAGAGAAAGGAGTGGGAGGTGCTGAGAAGCATGGGAGAAACCAAAAGAAGTGGAAAAAAGCAACATCAGCAACAAAAAAAATGGCACTCCGGAAGCCAGCCAGTGCGGGCAGACAAATCCAAGCAGCAGTGCTTCTCAGCCAAGAGACTGAGGCTGGCGGGAAGCAGAGGAGGCTGAGCAGTGGGGTGGGGGAGGGAAGAATGGGGGGTAGGATAGCATATATCACTGGTTACTGGGTGGTCTGTCTCCTGCTGGAAGCTCGTCTAAGCTGCTTTCCCGTACTCCCCATCCCCTGATCTCCAATGTGGGCAGGGTGAATCCAAGTGGCACGAACCCTGCACTTCTTGGCCAGCCAAGCAACCAACCACAGCCAGCAATGAAGCAGGGGAGGTCGAGTTGGGGGGAGAAAAATGGGGTGTGGGAAAGCGTGTATCACTGGTTACCAGGTGTTCCATCTCCTGCTGGGAGCTCCGTGAAGCTGCTTTCCTGTACTTCCTGTCTGCCAATCTCCGACAGGAGTCCAAGATAGTTAATCTGTGCTGTGCTGTATTAGCTGGTAGGGGACCTCTGCATGTATCGCTCCTCACTGTCTTTTCTCTGTCAGTTTCTTAGTCGGTGCTTGGCTGAGTTCTTTATCTCTTTATTTTATGCTTAGGATTCAAGGATTAACATTTGTCTCTGTTTTACTTGGTTTTTTTGGGCCACAGCATGGTGCTTCCATCTGTAGCACCATGTTGGCCGAAAGTCTGTTTTTTTAATGATTGCTCTAGAGTTTACGTGTCCATCTTTAACTTTACACAGTCTACCTTATGTAATATTATGCCACTTAGTCTATAATATAGAGACCTTGTAAAAAAAATAACAAACATACATTTCCTTTTCTCATCTCATTTTCCTTCTGCCTGAAAAACTTCCTTTTCTGTTTCTGCATCTGGTCTGCTGGTGATGAATTCTCTCAGCTTTTGTATGTCTGAAAATGTACTTATTTCGCCTTCATTTTTGAAAGACATTTTGGCTGGATCTAGAATTCTAGGTTGATAGTTTTTTCTTTCAGTACTTTGAAGATGTTGCTTTGTCTTGTGCCTTGCGCTGTTTCTGTCATTCTTATCTTTGTTCCTCTGCATTTATATCCTACTTCTCTGGTGTGTTTAGTATTTTCTTTTTGTTACTCATTCTCAACAATTTCCTGTTGATGTGCCTTGGTGTGTTTTCCTTCATGTTTTTGTTTGTTTGGGATTTGTTGAGCTTCTTGGGCCTGTAAATTTATAGCTTTCACCAAATTTAGAAAAAAAATTAGCTATTATTTATTCCAATACTCATTCCATCCCTCTATCTCTCTCTTCTCCTTTTACAATTTCAATTATATGTATGTTAGGCTGCTTAACGTTGTCCCACAGTTCAATAATGCTCTGTTGTTATTTTTTCCCTTTTTTTTTTTTTTTAAATCTCTATGTTTCATTTTAGGTAATTTCTACTGCTATGCCTTCAAATTCACTAATATTTTCTTCAACAGCGTCTAATCTGCTGTTAATCTCATCCAATGTATTATTCATCTTAAACATTTTTTTCATCTCTAAAAGTTTGATTTAGATCTTTTTTATATCTTAGCTGCCTCTTCTTATTATGTTCACTCTTTTCTCTACCTTTTTGAAGATATGGAGTATAGTTATAATAACTGTTTTATGTCTTTAACTAATTAAACTAATTATATCTGTGTCATTTCTGGGTTTGCTTCTATTGATTGATTTTTCTTTTCATTATAGGTTGTGTTTCCCTGTTCCTTTGAATGTGTTCTAATTTTTTATTGGATACCATTGTGATGAAGTGTTCTGGATTACTTTAAGTATTTTTGGCTTGTTCTGGGATGTAATTATGCTACTTAGAAACGACTTGATCTTTTCAAGCCTTAATTTTAAACTTTGTTAGGTAGATCCACAACAGCATTTATTCTAGGGTTTATCTGGCCCGACTATTGAGCCAACACCACTCTGAGAACTCTACTCAATGTTCTGCACGTCAGAGGTCTTTTCACTCTATCTGGTTGGAACACAAATTATGCCTGGCCCTGTGTGACTCCCAATTTTGTTCTGTTTGCTATTTTCCAGTGGCTCTTTCTCCAGACTTGTTAGTTTTCTCACATGCATATACTGATCAGTAGTCAGCTGAATATTCTTAGGGAACTCCCCAGAACTCTTCTTTTGTATAGTTTCTCCTCTGGTTTTCACCTTGCAAATTCTGATGTCTTGGCTTCCCAGATCTTCAAACTCTGTTTTCTTAACTTAGAGAGATGGCCAGACTCTGTTTGGGTTCTTCTGCTCTGTGCTGCAGCCTGGAAAATCTCCTGTGGCCTGGGGCAAGTATAGGAATCATTTTGTTTCCTTCTCTGAGAATCACTGTTCTGCACTGCCCGATATCTGATATCTGAAAACTATAGCTTCAAACATTTTGTTCAGTTTTTTAATTGTTTTAGGTGGGAGGTTAATTCTGGTCTCTGTTATACCACACTGGCTGCTAGCAGAAGTCATACAATAAAAGTTTAATCTTAGCTAAATGGACAATCTAAATGTTGCATGAGCATATATATTGCATTTAATTTGAAATAATTTTGCAAGATGGAGGAAGCTAAAAAAAGTGGGAGGGGGAAGAGCTAAAATGAACAAAATGAGAAAAACAATCATGATATATGCCAACATATAGTGCTAGCTAGTAATTAAACAACTTGGGTAATACTTCAAATACTTTCA
This sequence comes from Elephas maximus indicus, assembly GCF_024166365.1. NCBI lineage: Eukaryota > Metazoa > Chordata > Mammalia > Proboscidea > Elephantidae > Elephas > Elephas maximus. The sequence continues at coordinate 47,268,535 of NC_064828.1, read as the reverse complement.
GAAAACATGTGCAAAAAAAATTCTTTTAATTACTGCATCTCTATTTTACAACTTCAAATCTTAAACCAATTCTAGGACTACAACATTTCGAAAACATACCCTTCTCTAATGTAAGAAATTTGTTCATAAGTATGGGTGACAAGGAGCTTAAAACTTAATTTTCCAGTGCTAGTTGTTATTCTAATGAAGCCAAAAATAAGTAGTATCATTTTCCAACACAAGTTGCAGAATGACAAAGCAGGGAAGGCAATTCAGAAGAAATTATTTTTAAAAGAAACCTTTCAAAGTGAACTAAGAAATAAATTTTCCCGTGGGAGTATTTTTTTTTTTTTTTTTTTTATCACCTCGGATGAGTTAGCTCACATTTTCCAAGCAAAAATAATCACCTTTGGGCCAACAAAAGGTAAGAAAATTTTCAAACACAGGGTTTTCATGAAGCTAGGTCCAACTGACAAGGGATTATAATACAGCAACTTCTCAGTAGGCTTTTTGGACCCTGATCACCTAAGAGCTGTTTCATAAGCACCCTTGTCAAATGTGTGAAATGAACCCGGAGAGTTACCTCTGTTAAAAAGGAAGGCATAGCAGAAATGTTACTGTATAAGGGTGCCAATAGGTTGGGGATGTGGTTATTATCCTCCATTAATCACCTAAGAACAAAGCATCTTTTGATCCTTTGTTGAGGCTGAGTGGGATGGCTACCAAGCAGGGAGGATGTGGTTTCCTAATGTTGTTGTTGTTGTTGTTGTTGTTAGGTGCCCTGGAGTCACTTCCGACTCATAGCGACCCCATACACAACAGAATGAACCCGGTCCTGTGCCATTCTCATAATAGTTGCCACGTTTGAGCCCACTGTTGGAACCATTGTGTCAGTCCATCTCGTTCAGGGTCTTCCTCTTTTTCGCTGACCCTCTACTTACCAAGCATGATATCCTTCTCCAGGTCCATCTTGATAACATGTCTAAAGTACACGAGACAAAGTCTTGCCATCCTCACTTCTAGGGAGCATTCTGGCTGTGCTTCTTCCAAGACAGATTTATTCATTCTTCTGGCAGTTCATGGTACATTCAATAATTTTTTCCAAATATTTTTAACCCTAATAATTAAAAAACATACACTAGCTCTGTAGTATCTCTAACCAGTTCCTGGAAAAGGTGGTTTTAGTACAAATTATCAGAGCCTGTGGATTTCAATATACCTGTCTATTTAATTAGGGACCCCTGGTGGCACAGTGGTTAAAGTGCTTGGCTGCTAACCAAAAGGTTGGTGGTTCGAACCCACCAGCCGTTCCAGGGGAGAAGGATGTGGCTGTCTGCTTCTGTAAAGATTTGCAGCCTTGGAAACCCTATGGGGCAGTTCTACTCTGTCCTATAGGGTCACTATGAGTCAGAATCAACTCGTCAGCAACAGGTATCTATTTAATTGAACAGCCACTATTTTGTGCAGGCTCAACTGGAGAACAATCACCTTGATGATTTTCATAAACAGTTAATTTAATAAATTATTCTTAAACTGGTGAGTATATAGATGTTTCTTTACCTATTATTTGTGTGTATATGTTTTATACAGTCTTTGGTATGGATGATATATTTCATAGTAAAAAAGAGGTTAAAAAACAGCTACAACATGGATGAACCTCGAAAACATTATGCTGAGTGAAATAAGTCAGTCACAAATGGACAAACATTGTCTAATTCCACTTACATGAAATATCTAGGATAGGCAAGTGTATAGAGACCTAAGTTTATTAGTGGTTACCAAGGATGGGTGGAAGGGAGGGGAAAAGGGAGACTCACTGCTTGGTATACACTGAGCTTCTGTTGAGGGTGAAGGGAGAACTTGGAAACATAATGGTAATAGCTGAATAACATAACAGACATAACTAATACCACTGAATTGTAAATACAAAGACTGTTAAAAAGGCTAACGATTTGTTACATATATATTTACCACACATAAATACACAAAATTCAAAAAAGCTTTCTGCCTTGTTCTAATATTTAAGACTTCTAATATAGATTTGTAATAAAGTGACAATATACTCCTATTCCTTTTTCTAGGTATGTCTTTAACAGGTTAAACCACACACCTATGATATCTGTACATTATACAATCAACATCTTAAATAACAGCTTTGAAATTCCTCAATAATACGTTGCACTACGCTAAAAATCAAGACAGAGACACTTGGTATCATACACATCAAAACAGGAATAGATTAACCCTCATCACAAAACTAGTATCACACACATACTTAAATTTAAAAAAACAAAAAATCCACCTTTGAGTAGCCTGATCTCACAGTCCATGAATGTTTGATGAAAATGAAAAAATCAGTTATCACCTTTGAAGGGAAAAGGTGCAGGAAGAAAGACTAATACTATCCACCTGTAGTAAGTCCACTTAATATTGCGTGGAAGTCATTTTGCACAACTACGCTGGAGATGAAAAGAACTGCCCACAGCTTTTCTCCTCTTTGATCTACATCTTGCATCTCACATGACAAGGGTGTGACAGCATGTCAAACACAAACTCGCCCTTCCCCACTCAAACACCAAAATGGCAGGGTAGGGTGGATAGAGCGCTGTGCCTCCTTCCTGGTACAGCACACCAATCAAGAAAATCTGTGTTGTGTAACTTCCTGCATCTTCCAAACAGATGAAGCCTCCAAGTAAGAGCTATTATAACTCCTAGAAAAGCTATACCATCAGAATAGGAGATTGTCATATGTCACTGAGAGGAGTGTTATAAAAGCCTTAAAAATGTTTAAATACCTTGACTAAGCAGTTCAATTTCTAGGAACTTAAGATAATAATCTGAGATTTGCAAAATGATTTCTGTATGATAGTTCATTATAGTGTTGTTTATGACAGTGAAAAATTAGAAACCAGCTTCAAGTCCAGTAGCAGGGTATTGATTAAATGCAATGCATCCATTTTCTGGAATTAACATTCAAGCATAGAATACTTCAGGATGCAAGTAAAGTGTTAGATAAAATAATATCCCACTTTTTTTTTTATATAAATGTGTGTATGTGTATGAAAATATTAGAGTATTTGCCAAAATGGTTGTTAATTCCAGAATACGAGTACATTGTACTTCATCGGAAACCCTGGTAGCATAATGGTTAAGAGCTACAGCTGCTAACCAAAAGATGGGCAGTTGGAATCTACCAGGCACTCCTTGGAAACCCTGTGGTGACAGTTCTACTCTGTCCTATACGGTCACTATGAGTCAGAATCAACTCGACCACAACGGGTTTGGTTTTGTTTGGTTGTTTGTATTTAATCAATATTCTCCTATTGGACACTTAAGTTGTTTCCAATTTTTCACTATTATAAACAACACTGTAGTGAACTATCCTACAGAAATCATTTTGCGAAGCTCAAGTTTTTTTCTTAAGGCTATCTCAGCGGTGGATTTTTTTCCTTTCTTTCTGCATTTCCAAACTTAAAAAAAAAAATTTTTTTTTAATTAAAGATAGTATTCTTTCTGTCATCAAAGAAGAGTAATTTTTTTTAAAGGAAGTTGTACCTTACTAAAATCCCATCCATCTCACTTGGAATTACTCTTTCCTGGCACTGCTTTCTGGGGGACTATTTATTGTTTTATCTCTGTAATATCAATTGTCAAAGGCTGATATTTCTCATAGTTTTACAGTTATAGGATGATAAGGTTCTGGTTCATCTCAATGTATGTCTCTGTTTCCAGTCTGTTCCAGTGCCGTCGAGTCGATTCCAACTCAAAGCGACCCTACAGGACAGAATAGTCTCTGTTTAGTGAGTGTTTACTGATTTAAACTGAATACATTTATCCTTTTGTTAGCCTTTTTGATAGAGGTGCAACGTAGAACTGTGAGTAATGGGAGTTTTGGGGTGTAAATTAATATTATACCAAATATTAATACCAAAGTCACAGGAAAGATAAATTTCTTTGAAAACCAACATTATGAAGATGCAATGCTGCAGGCCAGGAGAAGGTAGTAAATGTTCCAGAAAGGAGTAGAGTCTTTGGGAAGCCAATCAAACATGGAAGCGATGGGCCTGATGATGCTGTATGTTGATTCTAGAAGAAATATAATTAAAGCAAGGACCAAAGAAGCCTTTCCTGCCCTATTTACCCAAGCCAAAAAGCAAACTTTAGGGGGCTGGGAAGTCTTTCTTATTAATTGCTTCCTTTCTTCCTGTCTCTCTCTCTCTCTCCCTCTCTCTTTCTTCCTTCCTATCTTTCTTTCTTTATTATTTGGCATATTGAGAAATTTTTTTTTCTTTCCCCCTAACCCAAAGGTTTTGAGGTTCCGTGTATGTTAATGAGCAGGTACTGCTCTCTGGGAGGACCCAGCTCAAGGAAGTCAAGACCAAAGTTATTTTCATATGCACCTGAGGTAGTGATAGAGTGGGGATCCCCACTAGTTGGAGATCAAATATGAAAATACCCCTCTACAGAAGGAATTACTAAAAGGATAAGATACCCTGCCAGTTTAGGGAAGAGCAAGAGTACTGAGAGGTACATGTACACATAACACTTGCAGCCCCAGCACAACCAACAGTGGCAGAAGCAACTTCCATCAAGAAGTGGGCAGCTACAATTTTGGGTGGCCAATGGACTAGCAATGAACGTTGCTTCCATTGAGGGAACATAAAACTGAGAGCTGCAAATTACACTTATTCTATTATTTGCTGTGCTTTCCAGCAAGTTACATGTTCATCCGCCTTGTCTTTATTTAAAATGTGTTAATAATTCTTTCCCTTCTTACAGGTGCCTCTCAAAGTACAGTTAACACAATGCTGTGCTAGAATAATCCCAAATAAGCATTTCTAATAGACTATATGGGACCAGATAGAGAGAAATAGACGAGTGTGTTCCAGTTGTTTTGTTCTCCGTTATGACCAAGCAGGAAGTTTCAGAGCAAACCTCCACCTCTCAGGAAGCTTACGTCAAACTGAGTTTTGACATCCTGTTGCATATTGTCTTAAAATTGTTTCTTCTCAATTCCAGATACTCAGTGTTTGAATTAAAATGTTCAAGTAATCTGTCCTGAAATTTAGTTTCCTTTATCCTCAGAAGACTATGTATAAGTTCTAAGTGACAAATGAAATATCTCCATGACTAAGAACGATAAAAGTTAATCTTTTTTTTTTTTTTAGTAATAACTGCCTATAATTATAACTCTATTTATGTCTCTATTCCCTATCCCTGATTCACTTGATCTCTCAAGTAGGGCCCTGTTAACAAAGTTCTACTTTATTAGTTATACGGCTAATGCACTAAAAATAAACAAAATCTTCAATGCAGCCTCCTGGTGCTTCCCTCCAGGACATGTTTTGTAATATTGAAGCAAGGGAGGTGACATGGTGCTGCTTCTGGCTCTTACAGCAACTAGCTGTACTACTTTGGCTAAGCCCCTTCACCTATCTGGCTTTGGTTTTCTTACGTGCAAAATAAGAGGTATGGGTTCAATATTTTAGTACATTCTGGGCAATTCCATAGGAGAGTGGAAATCTTTATCTCAAGTACTGTAAAATCACATTTTTCAGATTAAGAACAAAACAAGCACATGTCCTAAGTGTGAGCCACAGGATATTTATGGCACATCTCCCTAGATGAATTGGTTAGGATTCTTTTTGGTTGCAGTAATAGAAATCCACTTCAATCTTGCCTAGACAAGAAGGTGGCTTTATTATGAAGATACAGAGGTGTCTCACAGAATCCAAGGACAGAAATTCAGCAGGACATAAGGAGCCAGGAAGATGAATGTCACCGAGACTGTCCCTCTCTTGCCCCTCCCTACTTTTGTACATCTGCTTCATTCCACCTTCTCTCTGTAGATCAGGTTCTTTGGCTTCTCCTGACCACATGATGTAAAATAGGACACCTTGTGTTATGGATTGAATTGTGTCCCCCAAAAAGATATGTTGAAGTATTAACCCCTGTACCTATGAATGTGACCTTGTTTGGAAACAGGGTCTTTTTTGAAGATGTTATCAGTTACATTTACATGAGGTCATACCTTAATCCCTTCTGAGTGATGTCTTATAAAAGCAGAGATAGACACAAGGGAGAAGACACCATGTGAAGAGACATCTGCAAGCCAAGGGACACCGAGGATTGCTGAGAGCCCCCAGAAACTAGGTAAGAAGCGCAGAACAGTTCCTCTTTCAGAACCCTCAGAAGGAATCAACATGGCTGATACTCTGATTTGGACTTCTAGCCTCCAAAACTGTGAGACAATTTCTATTCTTTAAAACTACCCGCTTTGTGGTGTTTTGTTACAGCAGCCCTAGGAAACTAAGGCACTCTGACCACACTTTAATTTACAATTTATAGTCCAGACACATGAAGAAAGATGGCTCTCTCTTAGCCCAAATGCCATATTCCCAGGGAAAGGTTCTAATTGGCCCAGATTGAGGCAGATGACCGCCCATGCACTAGTAGTCAATTCTCATCTAGGTTTGTGTCTACTTAGATTGAACATGATAGCTTTCACCACAATTTTCATGAGGAGGAGGGAAATTTCTAGAAAAGGGGTGAATTAGTTTCCTAGTGGTCATAACAAAGTACCACAAAGTAGGTGGCTTATTAAAAAAAAAAAAACCTTATTGCCATCAAGTCTGATTCATAGTGACCCTGTAGGACAGAGTAGAACTATCCCATAGGGTTTCAAGGAGTTCCTGGTAGATATGAACTGCCGACCTTTTGATTAGCAGCCATAACTCTTAACCACTATGCCACCAGGGCTTCCAGGTGGCTTATAGGAACAGAAATTTATTGTATCAGAGTTCTGGATGCTAGGAGTCCAAACGAAGGGTGTTGGCAGGGCCATGCTCTCTCTGAAGGCTCTAGGGGAAGATCCCCTCTTGTCTTTCCCAGATTCTGGTTGATGCAGGCATTCCTTGGCTTACAGCTACAGCGTAATTTGGTTGTCCCATGACATTCTTTCTCTGTATCTCTTCTCCTCTTTTATAACGATACCAGTGAGATTGGATTAAGATCCACTCTACTCCAGTATGACCTTGTGTTAGCATACCAGAAGAAGTACAGCCAGAATGGTCCTTAGAAGCGAGGGTGGCGAGACTTCGTCTCACTTGCTTTGGACATGTTATCAGGAGGGGCCAATCCCTGGAAAAAGACATCACGCTTGGTAAAGCAAAAAAGAGGAAGACCCTCAATGATTCAGACTGACACAATGGCTGCAATCATGGGCTCAAATATAGCAATGGATTGTGAGGATAGTGCAGGACTGGGCAACATTTTGTTCTGTTATACATAAGGTCGCTATTAGTTGAAATCCACTCAACGGCACCTAACAACAATAATATAACTAATAACATTCCACTGCTATCCATAAGGTTTTCACTGAGCAATTTTTCAGAAGTAAATCCTAGGTCCTTCTTCCCAGTCTGTCTTAGTCTGGAAGCTCCACTGAAATCTGTCTACCATGGGTGACCCTGCTGGGATTTGAAATACTACTGGCATAGCTTCCAGCACCACAGCAATGCACAAGTCACCACAGTACGACAAACTGACAGATGAGTGTTGGGGTCTTTCCTTACAGGCAGAACAGGCCAGCTTCTCTTCTGTAATTGAACAGATCCAAAATTGAGTAAAATCTGCCACGAAGATGACAAAAATTGTACATGCTTATGTGCGCAAACTGTATTAAAAAAAAAAGCAAACTATATAGAGACTTTTTAACTTCAAAAGGGATAAAGGTTTTCTTCTTACCTTGTACTTCTTTAAGATCTTTTTAGATATAATGTTCTTAATAAGAAAAATTAGACTAAGTAATATATGCATGTTTCCAGCCCAGTGAAATTAAAAATATGAGTTAAAACTGCAGGTAGCCATGTACCATAGTGGTTTAGAGTGCAGGCTCTGAGATCAGGCTGTTTGGATTGGAATCACAGCTTTAGTATTTACTGGATGAGTAACTGAGACACAGTGGCTAACCTCCTTTGCCTCAGTTTCTTCATCTACAAGATAAGGCTAAATGGATAATCTACTTCATAGGGTTGTCATAAAAAGTAATGAGATAACACAAGTAAAGTGCTTGGAACAGGGATGCCACATAGCAAGTTCTCAGTAAATGTCAGATTAGTAAGAAAAAAGAATACAGAAAGCTGTTGACCATTAACCCAAAGGGAGATTCTAGTTTCAGACAGGCATTTGTTTTTACACAAGATTAATCTGAGGATACATTGTTGTTTTTTCCCAGGCAGCCCAATTCATTTTAGCCCCTAATTCCTGCCTCATAAAGTATCTTTTTTGGTCTCCTAATTTCTAATGTTGCTTCTGACTTTATGTCAACATACTCTCTGACATCATCGTGATGATTCTGAGTATACCACAACTCCTTTCTGGTTCCTATCCTACCTTTTCTACATTGGCAACTTGACCCACCTGTTCTTCCGGGCTTTCAGGAAGGCACCACTCCAATAACCTTCTACTGCCTTTACCCTTCACTCATTCTAATAGGTGCAACATTCAAGCTCTAACTTAAGCTCCAAAAGAACCCCTTAGGCTCTGGCAAGTTATTTAAAAGTTGAAATTGAGTGAGGGAGGAACTTTGTATATAAGTGTTTGTGCTTCTCTAAATCTTACTGAATATGGTGTCCAACATCTGCCATTGGTAATTAGATAGGTCATACTTGAGTACTATTATTTTTCTTTAAGAATTATTATTTTTAATAAATAGATATGATAGAAAAAATTAACTAGTTTATGGACTGACTATATTCTCTTAGCCAAATCAGAGAGAGAGGCAGTAAGCCCACACAACCATAAACCAGGCACCACCATTCATTTGGAGGCAGTTACCTGAATTGTAAATATAATTGAAAATAGTGAATTTTCATAAAGTTGGTATTATAAAAATAAAATATGTAACATGACAATAAATAGCCATTTTAGTGTCCAGTGATATGATACAATGATGTAAAGAAAAAGTGTCAGTGTTATTTATACAGATAAAAATAGAAATGGTTACAGGAATTATGACTGGCCATAAAAGCAATGACCTTTTTGTACAAGTTGTGCACAAAACATAAATTTGTTGAAAAATTAACATTTATATAGTACTTCATGATATACTTGTCATATAATCTACTTCATTTATTTCTTTTAATACTATTATAATACAAAAGCTATTATTATTCCTATTTTAAGGATAAAGAAACTAAGGATAGAAAAGGTTAGGTAACTTGCCCAGGTTCACACTTTTTAAAAGGACAGAATTCAATAACATTTGTTCTGACTCCAAATACTGGACTTTTCCTATTTTATCACCACTTATTACCATGTAGGCTATATTTAAATGTGTAGAAGAACTTAACTATCTAGGTTTGTAAAATCTCCATCCTTAGGAATCCTCAAGAGAGACTAATTGTGTCTTGTATAGTTTTGACCAGCCCGGAAGCAGAATTTTAGGCAGGGTGATCTCTTGAGGTTGTTTCCTGCTTTTTAATTCTCAGTTAAATTACTATCCGCCTACTTCTCACTAAAGTTTATGACTTAGGATACCTACCCCACCTGTAGATTTTAACTGAGGCGGCCTGAGCAGCTGCCTTGAAAAGGTACTATCCGCCTACTTCTCACTAAAGTTTATGACTTAGGATACCTACCCCACCTGTAGATTTTCACTGAGGCGGCCTGAGCAGCTGCCTTGAAAAGGTACCCTTCATCAGGAATCGGTATTGTGAGGTAACCACGTAGATAACTGTCTGATTAGGTCAATCTTCCCACCACCATTCATAACCTCACAAGAGGTTGGGGTTGTAAAGGTAGTCTGGTCCCTCTGCTTTCCCTGCACCGACCAGACCTGTTTTCTCCCCGTGAGGAGTGGGCCGCGGGCAGAGCCCTGAGAGGAACCGCCCTGGCTCATCTCACGTGACGACCCATCAGGTAAGCCCTGCTGGTGGAAAACCGAAGTTAGGCCTCTGTCTTCCCGAAAGTATTTTATTTTGCCTTGGGCGAGAGCCACTCAAAATGCTTTCCGCAGAAATCCTTTCCTGAAATATCTACGGTGATCTGAAGATCTCTTTGGACCATGTCACGCTCCAGGGCAGTTGCCCAGGCCTGAGGGCTCGTCCTGCAGAGCTGGAACGGCGGGTCCCGCAGTGTTGCTCCGAGCGGAGGAGCGGGGATCACCAGGAATCATTGGAAGGATGGCGGGGTCTGGGTATCCAGCTTGAAAATATTTCTTTTGGCTTAGAAGATGGGAGAAATGTAGTAATCAAATAGTTCAACTCTCTTTTTTTCAGCCGAAATGGTATATACCATTTTGCACATTTTACTTCTTTTTTTGAGTATTTTCTCCCATGAACTTCTAAAGAGTCTGCAGGTAAAAGATAAAGAAAATTTATATCAAGGTAGAAATTTTAAAATGTTGGTATTCAGATGTGAATTTCAGTCTTTGGGCATATAGTCAGAATGCTAAAGGCAGATTTGGCTCAACAAATATTTACCAGCAAGTTACTTATGACACATTTTATAATCTGCCTCAAAATCTGCCTTCTCCACTTTCAGAACAGTGGTAGGGAGGAGAGTTAATAATAATGACTGTATAATTAATATTTACTCCATGCCAGGAACCTTTTTTATTTGATCCTCACAACAACCTTCTGAAGTAGACACTATTATTAAATGTATTTACAGATCAGGAAATAGGCACAGAGACATTAAATAACGTATACACATTGTTTAGTTGCAGCTATTAAGTGCCAGAGGCAGGATTCAAACCCAAGCCTGCCTGATTTACGGGCGTGTGTGTGTAACTGCTCTCTTCCACTCTGCAGTTCTCTGCCAGGCTATGAAGTAAAGCTTGCCTTCCTGCCTTTCTTCAGGTTGTTGGTGGGATACTTAAGACAGGCTTAAAAATGATGCTTGGAAGCTGCTGACTCAGCGATTTCATCTCTGCTTGATTCCAACCCTACTGTGTGTCTGTGGCGGTGATTTTTCAAAAAACTTCTGCTTTTCTTCAGAGACGTATGAGAACAAAATTGAAAAGAAAAAAAGGGGAGGGCGTTTTCTAGCCCCTCTGCTCTGCTCTTCGGAGAGGTTCATGGACTCAGTAGTACCCCCAGGGCTTTTTTGAATATATGCTTTCTCTTCTGTCTTTGGAATCCTGAACATAGCTGAAACAGACAGAAATATGAACATGGACCCTTCCCCAAATAATCTATTTTATCCAGAGTTTGAATTCAACTTCGGATTATAGCCCATTTATCAGAATTGTGTATAGAGAAAACTGAGAAGGGAGAAAATGTTCCCTTTTTCTAATAACTAGTCCAATCTCTAGTAAAAGAGATTTAAAAACAAACACACACACCTTTACTTCACTAAAAATTACGAAAGTGACTTTAACCACTTCAGCAATGGCTCAGCTACTAATTATAATCAACTCTAATAGAATGTTGAGATTATACTACTGTTTTCCTGCAGGTTACTGGTTTTTAACTGCTAAATGTAAAAAACCAGTAAATAGAACACACTCCCAGCAATACAAAATTCAGCCTATAACTTTTCAACACCAGAAAAAGGTAATTATTTAAGCATTTCTTAGCTGTTTAGAACTTTTGTTATCTGTAACTGCGTGTTTAGTATTTAAGATTTGACTATCTGATTTGAATACTGTTTGGTATCAGCTATATAAATTAAATACTCCAGATTATTTGTAAACATTGTGAAATAGGTGAAGTTTTTCTGCATGATTCCACTATCTTCTTTTCTGTGGCATCTTTCTGCATTTTCCATTCTTCCAGGTACTTGTGTCCAGCTACCCAAACTGCCCACTGCTCTCCATTGCAGACCCACTAGCCTGGCAGTTGCCCTTTTCTTGCCCTCTCTCCACGGAGCTCCAGTGTCCTATCTGCTACAAGTCTTACACAGTTGGTGAACTAATTCAAACCAACATATTGATGACTGATAACTACCTTGAAAACTTGTGAAAGAAGTTTGGAAAAGGCCTTTTCCTTGTTGCTTTTACATCCCACATAGGCAATGGCTAATTAGCCTATCTGCAAGAGTGGTCTTCTTCCTAACCAAATTGGCAAGTACTGTATACCTTGAGAAAATATATTAAATATCTAATAGTTATTCAATAAGGGAGCTGTTGGTTTAGATTTAATTGTGTTTCCCGTGTGGGATTTTTTTTTATTTTTTACAGCCAGTGTTGAAGTGAGAATTAGGAGACTAATTTCAAAATCACAGACCAGAAATTCATCTTCATCCAGTTTTATTGCTACTGGACATCATATACACATTCTTATATTAGTCATTTATAAAATAGGAACACAAAGTGTGGGCAAATTTTATAGGGTTGTTACAGAAATTAATGATCATATGTTAAATTAAAAATATAAATGATGATGTATAAAGTCATCCCCTTGTGTTTTTCTACAATATTATTTTTTTCAATTACGCAGGTATAAATATAGCATGATAAATTTATAATTTAAGAAATGTGTGAAAATGTCAAACTCATATAAATATTAAATCAGGATGGATAAAACTTTTGTAAGTTTTAAATACTCAGGATAGTTTTAAATACTCAGGATTTGGTATAGAATTTTTGTGTGAAAAATTGTCCTAATTAGCAACTCAGAATAAAATAACAAAACTATCGGCACCTTACATCAGTGCTAATTATTGGCTCTAGATCAATACTGCTGAATGATAAAAACTGTTATATATAGTATATAGCATATAACCCAAGTACTACTATTTTAGTTGCAGACGTCATGGATTCTATTTTTAAATTATAGTACCTAATTTGGATTTCTTCCTGAGATTTTAGCATTGGCATTAAATTATACAGAGCTTTGAAAGAAGAATTATTTTTACTAATTATTTTGAAAAATCCCCGTATATATTCACCATCATCTAGTTTAGTTTTCAATACTTTTATGAACAATTTGAATCACAGAATGTGAATAAATGCACATCACTTTAGCAAACATTATATTTGCTTGTATGAATGGTGAATTAGAATTTTTTGACTAACCATTAACTTTACCTTTAAAAGGTACAGATAGTGCTGTTCCTTTTTCATTATTGCCTCAAGTCGGGAAAATTAAATTGGACCTATATTTTTGGAATTTAATAAATCCTGGGTGAAAATTCAGAAGTAACTTAATAAACTCTGTTTATTCTTTCTGATCCATTTTAAGTAAATTTCTGTGTTTGCTCTTGAATTCTTCATATATTTATTTATGCTGTATAATGACTTGGTGGCATAGTGGTTAAGAGCTATGGCTGATAACCAAAAGGTCAACAGTTTGAATCCACCACATGCTCCTTGGAAACCATATGGGGCAGTTCTACTCTGTTCTACAGGGTTGCTATGAATCAGAATCGACTTGACAGCAACAGGTTTGGTTTTTTTTTTAATACAGTATTTCTTTAACATGGATTTATTAGGTATCTTTTATAGACTTAGTACTCAGTTAAGTGATATTTGAGTATGATAATCCGATTTTCTAAATCAGAAAATAGAATACATGCTCTGACAACTATGTCTCTGGTGACAGGGTTTCTGAATCACAGAAATGAGTACTATCCTGGAAAATCTAAAACAATGTTGCAAAGTGTATGGTTTGCGTCAAAAAATGAAGCTACCAAACAAAACCATAATAAATAGTTATGTATTGCATACCTACTGTGCGTCTGGCACTTCATGTATATCATACCTAATTTTTACAGCAACCCTGCAAGATAGGTGCTCTGATTTCCATTTTATAGACACAGAAGGTGAGGTTCAGAGTGGGAGTCAGATGGTTAAATAACTTGTCTCAGATCAAATGGCTGGTCCATGCCAGAGCTGGGTCTCAAACCCAGAGCACATCAAAGCCTGTGCTTCTCCCACAGCAGCACACTCTCTCAAAGAATTTGTGATGTCCTAGTGTCTCCTTGCATTCGGATATTTGTGGTTAAGAGTGGAGAGGGGAATCAGGCATCAGACAGACCTGGGTTGACTACTGGCTGTGTTGTCTGTACCACTTAGTAACTATAATTTTGGGCAAGTCAACTTAACTTCCCTGAGCCTTAATTTCCTCACGAGTAGAACGGGTTTAATAATACCTACCTCAAAGGGTATTGTGGGGGTTAAATGAGATAATGTATACATAGCATTTTAATACAGTGCTTGGCACAAAGTGTTCAATAAATACCATCTATTTTTATTATTTCATAGTAGCAATTCAACAGAGAGAGAGAATGACATTGATATATGCTAGTGAAAATGTTATTGCTGGTGAAAGTTTTCGTGATGTGAATCCTCTGATCTCATGTAATCTCCTTGATCAGGTTTGATTATTAATAAAAATTTCTGAGTAGTGGTTTCGGTTTTTTAAGTATTTTTAATTCCCTCTTTTAAATCTTTATTTATTATTTTAATACCTATGATAAACCTAAAAACCCTGGCTTACCAGTTAAGTGCTACAGCTGCTAACCAAAAGGTCAGCAGTTCAAATATACCAGGCACTCCTTGGAAACTCTATGGGACGGTTCTACGCTGTCCTGTAGGGTTGCTATGAGTTGGAAATGCCTCGATGGCAATGGGTTTGGTTTTTTTTTTTTCTGGTTTATGGTAAACCTGGATGAAGTGTTCGTGAAACAGAATTAACAAATATTTATTGAGCATCTACTATATGTCAGACACTGCTTGAGGAGCTGGGGATCTAATGGTAAACAAAAACAGTCAGTTCCTGTCTTCATGGAGTATAAAATCTCATGGGAGAAGCAGAGTAATCTAATAATTACACAAATAAATGTAAAGTTGTACTTGTGGTAAGGGCTATGAAAGAGAAGTACATGGTGCTACGAGGTAGTATGCAGAATAGGGATTTATCTTGATCAAGGAAGTCAGACTAGGCTTCCATGAGGCAGAGACAGTTGAGATCTAAAGGATGAGTATGACGAATAACTAGCCAAAGACAGTGGAAAGAACATTCTTGGCAGAGAAAATAGCACCAGCAAAGATCAGGAGTACCAGGAATTGAAAGAAGGTAAGTGTGGCTGGAGAAGAAAACCAGGGGAGTGTATTTTAAAAGGAAGCTGAAGAGTTGATGAAGGACCAGAATGCCCAGGGCTTTGAAGGCTGTGCTCAGGAGTTTTGACTTTAAGAACAACGGGAATTCATCGAAGGATTTAAAGTCGAAAATGTCATGATCATATTTTATTTAAAAAAAAGAAATCACTCTAGTATAGACAGCTGGTAGAGAGGAGGAAGAGTAAATACAGGTAGATTAAGAAGCTATTGTACTATTTCAGATAAGAGATGATTGGCTTGTATATTGTCATCAAAAATAAAATTAAATTTAAAAAATATCTTAAAAAAAGAGACAGAGAGATGATTTGGCTTGGATTAGGATGGTGATGGTGGTAATGGTAGGAAACTTGAACTGATATGAGAGACATTTAGAAGAAAATAAAACAAAGGATTTGATGGATTGGCAAATAGGAGTTAAGGAAGAAGGTGGTGGCTTTACTGTGAAATATAGTTGTACTTTAGAAAAATAGTCATGCTTTAGAGTTAAAGCCAATTGTCTTAATGACTGATTATATTAACAAAAACTACAACAATAAAACAAAAGAAAAAATTCCTCCGAAAACACAAACCCAAAAAAAAAACAAAAAACCCAAACCCCTTGCCCTGGAATCAATTCTGACTCAGCGACCCTATAGGACAGAGTAGAACTGCCCCATAGGGTTTCCAAGGAGCAGCTGGTGGATTTGAACTGCCAACCTTTTGGTTAGCAGCTAAGCTCTTAACCACTGCACCACCAGGGCTCCTCCTAAAGTATAGCTGAACGTTAATTCTATTAACAGTAATGAAATATTTTAGCTAGAACTAATCAACTATAAAAAGCATTAGTAAAAACCTAAATTATTTCGAATTTTAGTGTCAGCCATGATATGACATGTTTACATGTCTTCTTAGAAAACTTAAAAGTGTATTTTAGATGTACTTTTAAAATGATGCATGCATATTGTGGCTGCGCTGTCCATAATGATGCCTTTGGTCTTGAATGCCTTTATTGCCAGCATTGAAAAAGCCTGTGCAAGTATTAAACTTCGCAACATGTCTGACAAGCAGTTTGTAGGTAATTAAGTTCTATGATCTACCCACTTGGCCTATGAATCAGTTCCTAGTTTTACTCTCTTATGTATTTAAAATGAAAGAAAAAAATTAAGGAAAAATAAAGATGCAAGCCACAGAGGGTTATAAAGGAGTTAAAAATAACCATGAAAATGCCTAAATTAAAAAATGTAGCTTCTTGAAGAATGTGTAAAACTTTATGCTTGAACTACTTCAAGGTGATCTAGAATATTAGAAATTAATCTTCAAAAAGTATTTTTGGAGGCCTACTGTGTGTTGGACACTGGACTCAGAGGTGGCCGTTCAAAAATATATAAGATACTGCACGCTGACATCTGTCCTTGAGGAGCTAGAGTCTAATGAGGGAAACCATCAAGGTATCAGATAATTATAGTACAAAGTGACCAGCGCTCTAACAGAAGTGTTTACAAAGTGTGTACTCTACTGACGCCTGAGGACGATGTCATGTAAAAAGGCAAAACATCTTACAATAATAACAACCATTCCAAAGACTGTTATTAACACCAAATTTTCTAAAGCACAAAGATAGATTTCTGTACTGTGGAATAATATGAGGCCCCAAAAAATCTCTGAATAAGCTGGTTCTGTGACAAGCATCTAATTTAAACGTCTTGTGTTACAGAAATATTAACTCTACCACTGAGAAAACTGGGCTCCCCTAGAAGTTTAAATGAATAGAGCTAATGGCAGAGACTCAAACTCCTGGCTTCTGTTGGTGTTCTTTCCATCCCACTTTTAACATGTATTTCAGCCTTGTTCATGCTTCAAGAAAGGACAAACTCTATTTCAAATCCCTGCGAATTCCTACAATAGCGATGCAAAAAACACAACCCAGATTTTTCATAGCATTCATTCACTCATTAAAAAAGGGCCTACAATGTGTCATGCATTGTTTTAGTGGATAAGGAAGACACTGTTCCTGCCTACCCCCACACTAGGATTGTTGACATTTAAACAAATGAGTGTAATGTGTTGTAGTGGTGAAGTAAGGGAATCAGGGCACAATAAAGAAAGAAGTGTTCAGTGTTATGCGTGTTTGGGGGATTGAGTGTCCAGGAAGTGCCTCCTAGAGATGATATTTGCTTAGTCTAATACAGTAAAAAATTAAAAAAAAAAAACCCATTGCCGTCAAGTCAATCCCAACTCCCAGCAACCCTATAAGACAGAGCAGATCTGCCTCACAGTCTCCAAGGAGCACCTTGTGGACTCAAACTGCCCACCCTTTGGTTAGCAGCGTTAACACTTAACTACTACACCAACAGGGTTTCTAGTACAGTAGGTCCTCCCTTTCCACGGGTTCAACCAACCATGGATCGAAAATATTGAGGGAAAGGGGGGAGAAATTTCCAAAAACCAAAACCTGAATTTGCTGCGAGCCAACCACTACGCAGAATCCACGCAAATGAAATGGTGTATAGGCATAACCTGCCGTAACCTCCGCCATCTCGTAGATTGCTCAGTCTCTCTCCAGCACTCTCGTTTGAGCTTGTAAAGACTGAGAAAGCATTAAGTGTTAAGTGTAAATATTAACAACTATTTACACAGCATTTACATTGTATGAAGTATTATAAGTAATCTAGAAATGATTTAAAGTATATGGCAGGATGTGCCTAGGGTATATGCAAATACTATGCCATTTCATACAAGGGGCTTTAGCATCTGCAGATTTTGGTATTTGAGGGGGTCCTGGAACCAATCTTTTGTGGATACCAAGGGACAACTGTATGTGTTTTTAATCTGTACTTACAAAACAATGGTTTGCCCCATATAATTATATCTGATTTGTACAAAATGTAATTTTTTAGGCAATAATAATTTTTATTCTGGCCAATTAAAGTTATGTAAGAAGTTTTGGATGCCTTAAGTTTTTCCTGGATCCTACTTCTTTTGGAAATTTTAGCTCTATTTCTTGCAGTTTGTTCCCTCTGAGTGTTGAGACACACTAATGAGCTTTTGTTCTTGCACAGACTTTGTTGCAACAGCTTTGGAATGTGTTTGTGAAAACTGAAAGACAAACAAAAACACAAAATGCTACAGTTCCAAATTGGCTTTTTCTTAGATCTGCTACTTTGCTTCAAACTTTAAACTGTACACAGATAATCCAAGAAACAGATAAATGCAAGTTGCAGACAGTGAACTGTTTTGATTGCCTGTAGTGGATTTTCACAACTGAATATACTTACTGCAGTCCCAGCAAGTAATTGGGATTGGCCTCAGAAGATACAGGGCCTACCTGCCTGTAGCCCCGTTATTATGAAAAACAAAATTACGGCTAAATTAAATTGTAGGCCATCCTTGAGAATGTGCATAGAAAGTTATGTATTATTGATAGACAATTTGTGAGCCTAAAGCCATTCAGAAGCCAGAGAAACCATATTCAGGCTTAAGCATAATTCTGCTACTTTGTTAGAACAAAGAGATGATGCTTTTTGTTGGGAGGCTAACCGGTAAGAACAGATACTCCCATAGATAGTACGTCCCAGTGAATCTTACTTTTGTAGTGAGTGGGATAGAAAAGAGAAGAGAAGCTTCAGGTGCTGCGGTTGCTGTAGGTTACAGGTGTCCAAGTGGGTCTTTTTAGTGAATTAGATCCAGGGACCCACACGAGTGCTGAGGAAAAGCACCTGAGCAGGAATAGAGTTTAATGTGTTGATGGTGCTTTAATTTTGAGAGCCCAGGACAACGTCTAGAGGGATTTGAGCCTAGATTCTGTTACACTGTGCATCCACCCAACATTTTTAAACAGGTAAAATGAACATCAAAAGGCGAAAAGTAGAAAAGAGTCCTCTCAGGTTGTAGTGATAAGGGCATGACTAGCCCCCCTGGGCATTCATGAGAGTGAATAAAACATTGACCACTTTGATTTTGCTGCTGTGTAGAAAGATTCCTGTTGTTACAAATATAAATACCGCTTAAGGGGAAGTGAGAATAATGCTAAGTACCAGTTATGGGACAGGCACTGTGCTTAGCACTTTCTCTGAAAGATAACAATTAACTTTCTCACTAAGATAAACAAGTAGAAGACCAAGAGGTTTACTATCAATGGTTAGAGTCATCTGACCTTTGCTAGCTGATAGACTTAATGGTCAAATTAATTTACTAGAGTAATAATTTTTCAAAAGCCAATGTTTGTCTTGTATTTTCTATGCGAAATTGCCAATATCATTAATAAAAAGAGAGAACTGTACAGGAGAAAGAAAGTTATGAGCAGTTGTGTTTGCGTTACCTAAAGGAGCAGCATGGAGGCAGGTGCGAACAGCCAAACTTAAGGAACTGAGATGGTGCGTTGCTTTGGAAACATTTATCCTTGTATTTTATATTCCTCATATGTGATCATAATGCCAAAGACAAACTATTTTCATCATGTATTGTAAACAACATTTTTCCTCAGACATTCACCATAAACTCTCTGTGATATATTGTCTTCTGGTTGCAATAATAATTACTGAGCTGCACCCGTTATAAACGAAGACCAGATAATCTTATATTCATTCTTATTATAAAAACAATACATGTCTATAAAAAAAATCAGAAAAACGCAGAAAATAAGTAAAAATAAAAAGCACCATTAAGCTCATCAATCCAGAAATAATTACCAGCCATTGTTAAAATTTTGATGTATCTTTGAGATATATCATACACACTGTTTTGTAGCATTTTTTTCCACTTAAACTATATATTGAAAATATCTTTCCCATGTAAATAAAATAACTTCTGCAACATCATTTTTAATGGCAGTAGAGTAGTTAGTTGTTTGTGTATATCATAATTTATTTTATCCCTTTTTTTATTAAACACGTGGGTTAATTTTCTTTTGGTGTTTTTTAACTAATATAAATAGACTTTGGTGAACATCTTTTTATCCAGATCTTTGCTCACAATGTTGATTATTTTCTGGGGAATATCAAAGGTGGACAAATTTTATTCTCGAAGTTTGACAAATGATAAATGTGTATATCTCAATTTCTAATGAGAGATCATTTTTCCCCATATGTTTGGTCATTTGCATTTTTTCTTTTGTAATGGTCTTCATGTCCTTTGTCTATTTTTCTGTTGGGTTCTTTGTTTGTTTGTTTATAAGGGCTCTTTATATATTAAGGACACTAACCCTTTACCTGTCGTAATTATTACAGAAGTATTTGTAAGTTTTCCATTTGCCTTTTAATTTTGTTATTTTTTATGTAAAAGTTTCTATTTATGCAGTTAAACCTAGCAGTCTTTTCTATTTTTATTTCTACCTATTGTGTCATGCTTAGGCAGTCTTTCTCCACCCCAAGGCCATTTAATATTTACATACATTTTCTCTCAATAGTAGTCAGGTAAGTCAGAGTAATATGCCTTATACTAATATGTTCTTTTACGTGTAATACTTAATCAGTGTAAAACTTATTTTGAAGTAAGATATAAGGTAAGGATATAATTAATTTTTTTTCCAAATAGTTTGCCAGTTGACTCGATACCATTTTTGCTATTCTATTTCCCCCTACTGATTCAAAATACTGCCTCTTTGTATTCTAAATCCTTACCTATACTGGGGCTGTTTCTGGACTTCTTTTTGTTTCATTAATTTGTCTACTACTTTTTTTTTTTTTTTTTTAAGGGGAACAAAGTTTATTTACTTGCCAGGCAAGAAAACATGAACCAGTCAAAAATATTTTTTCACTAATTCACTAAAAGGGAAAATGAGGAGGATTGTGGCTAGAAAGGCAGGAAGTTGATGATGATGCTGTTTTAGAACTCAAAACTTACATTCTGGATAAGACAAGGTATCAATATGTCTGCATGGTTGTTTAAACAAGTCCTTTTGTTCAGTGATCAGCAAAGAGCCTTCTAGTTAAGTTCAATAAGGGTCTGGCATACTAGGGACACTACATATTCTTAGTGATTTTTAGCTCCCACTGAAAGGTGAATTTTTTTAAAAACTTTTTATTTGAAATATTTACAGGTTCACAGGAAATTGTAAAAAAAAAAAAAAAAATTGTACGAGAAGGTCCCATGTACCCTTCACCCTTTACCGTAATAACAACATCTAACACAAATATAGTACAGTATCAAACCAGGAAATTGACATTGGTACAATCAATAGAGTTTATTCAGATTTCACTCATTTTACATGTACTCATTTGTGTGTGTGTGTAAAGTTCTATTCACTTCATCGCGTGTATAGATGTGTGTAAACACCACCACAGTCAAGATATAGAAATAATCCATCAACGCAAAGCTTACACTCTACCCACCTCACTCTCATTGAAACCCCTAGCAGCCACTAATCTGTTTTCCATCTCTATAATTTTGTCATTTGAAGAATGTTATATAAATGGGAAGATGGTATCCTACAGTATACAACCTTTTGAGACTGGCATTAATTCCCTTGAGATCCATCCAAGTTGTTGAATATCTCAATAGTCTGTTACTTTTTATTGCTGAGTAGTATTTCATGGTTTAGATGTAACATGGTTGGTTTAACTATTCATCCCTTGAAAGTCATGGGTGTTGTTTCCAGGTTTGGGCTCTTACGAATAAAGCTGCTATGACCAGTCACTGTCCAAGTTTTTGCATGAACTTAAGTTTTCATTTCTCTGGAATAAATGCCCCAAAGTGCAATTGCTGGAGTGTATTTTTAGTTTTATAAAACACTGCTAAACTGTTTTCTAGAGTAGCTGTACCATTTTACATTTCCACCAGCAATGTATGACTGATTCAGTTTCTCCGCATCCTGGCCAGCATTTGGTGTTATCACTATTTTTTATTTTAACCATTTTTATAGGTGTGTAGTGATTATAAGGAGCTCTGGTGGGGCAGTGGTTAAGCTCTTGGCAGCTAACCAAAAGGTCAGGGTTTGAATCCACCAGCAGATCTGCTGGAGAAAGATGTGGCAGTCTGCTTCCATAAAGATTTATGGCCTTGGAAACTCTATGAGGCAGTTCTACTCTGTCCTACAGGGTCTCTGTGAGTCAGAATCAGCTACATGGCAGTGGGTTAACCCAAACCCCGTGCCGTCGAGTCAATTCCGACTAATAGCGACCCTATAGGACAGAGTAGAACTGCTCCAGAGTTTCCAAGGAGCGCCTGGCGGGTTTGAACTGCCGACCCTTTGGTAGTGGGTTAGGTTTGTTTTTTTTGGTAGTGTTTCCCTTATTGTTTTTTTAATTTGCATTTCTCTGTTGGCTTATGATGTTGAATATCTTCTAATGTGTTTATTTGCCATCTATATCCTCATCATTGAAATGTCTCTTCATGTCTGTTGCCTATTTTCTAATTGAATTGTTTTTCTAACTTTGAGTTATAAAAGCTCTTTATATATATAGAAACTAGTTCTTTGGTGGCAGATACGTGGTTCGTAAAAGTTTTCTCCAAGTCTAGAGCTTGTCTATTTATTCTTTTAAAAGAATCTTTCACAGAAGAAGTTTTTAATTTTGATGAAGTCCAATTAAATAATTTTCCCTTTGATGGACTGTACTTTTGTTATCAAGTCTAAGAACTCTTAGCCCTAGATCCCAAAGACTTTTCTATGTTTTATTCTAAAAGTTTTATATTTTGCCGTTAATATAAAACTTTTAGAATAAAAGTCTATGGTCCATTTTTGAATTTAATTTTGTGTAAGATGTGAGTCTTAGGCTGAGGGTTGTTTATTTTTGCCTGTGAGTGTTCACTTGTGCTGGCACCACTTAGTGAAAAGGCCATCCTTCCATTAAATTACTTTTGTACCTTTGTCAAAAATCAGTTGGGTATGTCAGTTGGGGCTATCTGTGGCTCTGTTCCACTGATCTGTTGCTATTTTTATAGATTTTAAATGTGTTTTTACATCTGATAGGGTAAGGTCCTCTTAGTTACTTTTCTTTTTCAAATATTTTCTTGATCTGGTGCATCAGTATAGCCTTGTGGTAAAGAGCTTAGGCACCAAAACCAAATAGTAATACTCAAGGAGTTGTGCGACCTTGGGCAAGCAAATTAACATCACCAAATTTCTATTTTCTCATATGAAATGGAGTTGTTGTGAAGACTAGTTAATGTATGTAAAGTGCCACAATATTTGACACATAATAAATGTATTAGGGTTGTCTTAGGTTTTTTTTAGGTTGTAATAAACAACCCTGAAATTTCAGATGCTTACCTGAAAATAAAAATTACTTCCTGCTCATGTGACAGACCAATGTGGGTGCTGCTGGTTGAGTGGCTTCCCTGAGAAATTATCTAAGCTGTGACTAAGGGACCCAGGGTTCTTCCATCCTGTGGCTTCTTGATCCTCTTAGGTCTTTGGAGTCTTTTTTATTTAGCTGGATGAGAAAAGAGTGGTGAGGAGCACAGAAGTGCTTTAGAGACATTTTTTCCCCCTGGTCTGGAAGTGGTACTTCCTCCCACATGAAATTGACCAGAATTCAGTGATATGGACCCAACTAACTACAAGGGAAGCTGGGAAACATGGTCAAGCTGTGTACCCAGGAGTAAACCGAGCAAACACACATAGCAGTAGTCTTTGCCACAGGAAATGCTTAATAATGTTAACTGTCATATTAGGGCCTGGAATGAGGAGAGGTCTTTCTGAAGAACAGGCAATTGAGATGGATAATGAATGATGAAAAGGAGGATATCCTGGAAAGATTTAGGGGCGATCTAGAAGTGTTTCAAGCAAAAAAAACTAGCAAGTGCAGAGGCCTCAGTCAGGACTCTTTTAGAATGGGATCTTTCTTCCTTTATATATTCCTAATGGTTATTGCTAGTGTATTGTAAAGCGAACCTGTAAGACAACATCTTTATGACCTTTATTAGTAGTAACAGTTTTTTTCAGTTGACTTTTGGTTTTCTAGGCAGACAATTAGATCATCTACACATAATGGTAATTTTCTCTTATCATTTTTAATATCTATACCTTTTACTTCTGAATAGATATGAATAATAGCATCAATACTGGGGCTTTTGATTGTTTCCAATTTTGATGGAAATGCCACTAAAGTTTTAATGTTAAGTTTGAAATTTGCTATTTATGTTTCATCATGTCCTTATTTACACATTTTTTTATTTTTCTGCAAAACAGGAATGGACATGGAATTTTATCAAGTGCTCTTTTGTTTACACTCAAAGCGGTCGTGGATTTTTACCTATTTGATTGATTAATGTGATGAAATTTATTAATTGATTTCCAAATGTTGAACCATCTGAACAGTCTTAAAATTAGCCCTTTTATGGTTAGGGTGTGTTGCTAATATTGGGGTTTTGGTTTTGCATCTCTTTTCATTTGGTCTTTTTTTTTTTTGCATGTCCTATCCTTAGGTTTTGTTCTTAGGGTTATGCTACATTTGTAAAATGAATAATAAAACTCTCCATGTTATTCTCTTTTCTAAAATAATTTGGCTGTTATTGATTATAACCTATCTATACCTTAATATTTTGATAGAATTCATGTATAAAACACTTATGGGCCTGGCATATGTTTCCTTTCTTTCTAGATAAGGAAAAATTTAGTTTCTCAAGGCTTTATGTGCCAAACGGAAATTTAAATTTTAGTCTTCCACTCCAAAGCCATGTACTTTCTGTAACAGCCTGTTATTTCTGTAGCGTGATTTAATTATCCTTAACTATTATAGGGATATCTGGGAAAAGAAAAGATTCTTCTCTCATTTGATAGAACGGGGTTTACCAAAAGCTTAAGTATTCTGGCATTGAGAGGAAGTGAAACTCTTCTATATTTGTGAATTTCTCATATATGATCACCCAGCGGTTAGCTGTGCCTTCCTTCCCAACCCCCACGGCAACCTTCACTTTTAGCCTATGGGGCAGGACCAGTCAGGCTTACAGTCTCACTTGAAAATGTTCTTGGCTATGGATCTCTCTGCTGCTACCAAAAGCTGCTGTAAGTGAATGGAAGCCCATTCTTTGAGCTAATGCCTCCTCTTTCCTGAGGCCTAGAAGGGAGTGGGATAGAGCTGGTTCCCTCTTAAAACTCTTGCTTCTTTGTTTTTTTTAGATGCCACAAGACTTACACATTTAGACTGAAATAAATATAATTTTTTTTAAAGACATATTGCGAAAAGAATATTCCCCTATTTTCTGGGCTCAATCTCAGTTCTTAAAAATGACTACCATTATCATACAGAGCAACTTTTAGTCTTTTCTTGCCTTGTTCGGGGAGCCTAGCAGGAACGTAAAAGAGCCGTACCAGTTTTAATGGCTGTTCTTTTTCTCCTTGCCACCTAACAAAACTTATTCTTATGTTTCTTTCAAACACTTAATTTCAAAATCTTCTAAATTGTAAGTATATCACCAAAGAGAAAATCCAAATGTCCAATAATCATATCAAAAGGTAATTAACCTCATTAGTAACCCAGAGAATACAAATTAAAACTATAGTAAGATATCACTACATATCCAGCAAAAAACCAAATCCATTTCTGTCGAGTAGAGTCTGACTCATAGTGACCCTATAGGACAGAGTAGAACTGCCCCACAGAGCTTTCAAGGAGTGCCTGGTGGATTCAAACTGCTGACCTTTTGGATGGTAGCCATAGCACTTAACCACTATGCCACCATACCCACCAGAATGGTTAAAAAGACAATATCAAGTGTTGGTGAGGTTGTGCAGCTACTGGAACTTGTATATATTGCTGGAGG
Organism: Elephas maximus indicus; assembly: GCF_024166365.1. Taxonomy (NCBI): domain Eukaryota; kingdom Metazoa; phylum Chordata; class Mammalia; order Proboscidea; family Elephantidae; genus Elephas; species Elephas maximus. Next base: position 47,242,809 of record NC_064828.1, on the reverse strand, counting down.
GAGTGCAAATTTGTGTGAACACTTCTGAAGACAGTTTGGCGGTAGCTATTAAAGCTAAAAATATGTGTTCCCTATTTTATGACCCAACAGTTCCACTTCTACCTATATATAGACATGTAGGCACATGTGCTCCAAGAGATACACCAGAATATTAGTAAGCCAAAACTGGAAACAACCCAATGTCCATCAACAGAAGAATGAATAAATTGTGGCAAATGCATATAATAGAATACCAAATTGTAATGAAAATGAATGAGCTTCAGCTATGTATGACAACATGGATAAATCTCAAACACTGGGGTGTGAGCTATGTTCTCTTTCTTGAGCTGGGTAGTATTGCATTATATATTTATTTTGTGCACTTTTCTGTATATTCCATAATAGAAAGGGTTTCACATATATATATATATATACACTTAGATTCCTGAATAGTATATTGAACGTAATTTTATCTTAATGATTTAAAGGCACTATAATAAGCATTGTTATTAGTAAGCTGGAATACATTTGATTTATGTGAAACTTTTCCTCCTAACATTAAATAACTCTGAACCTATGCTTTTCAAATTCTTATATCTGCTTCTAAGTATTGCACAATTCAGAAGCAGTTCTGAGTCACCTTTGGCGTGGTAGAATTATGGCTGACTTTTATAGTAGTTTGTAGTTATCTCTGTTTTCCAATGAAATATATGATGCAATGAATATGAATGTTTCACCCTTTTGAATTAGAAAGAGCTTAAAAACATGAAATGGAAGGCAAAAAATTCCTTTAGACGATTACAAGAAAAACATTAGCCAATTTTCTGATTTATTCAACATCTCACTGGGATGATGGTATAGAAGAAGGTCCTGTTCCTTCTTCTTAAAGACACCATTACGGATATGGAAACACCATTCTCCTAGAACCAGTTTAAGATGGCTTCCCAGCGATCGAGAAGTTTCCAGGAGCTGTCGGCATGGTTAAACATTGCAGACAAAGAGGATGAAGACAGCAAACAATCTTTAGACAGGAAGCAGGGTAGCCAAGGGTTAGGAAGGAGAGAATGAGTGCCGTGGGATCTGGAGTAGTGTGTGGAGAGAGAAAAAGGAATGGAAATAAGGAGCAAGTCAAGGCGTTTTTCAAGATCAGACTTGTGCATATTTAATGCAGTTAGATGGATCCAGTGGAGGAGGCAATAATTGAGTAAGCTAGGTTTTAAAGGAGTCTAGAGGTGATAAAATCAAGAAGCTAGGTGGAAGGGTTGATCTTGGGATTTTTTTTTTTTTGTGGAGGTTGATGCCAGGGAGAAGTCAGAGGAGTTGTCATCTAATGAATGTAAGCACTGAAGTGCAGGGATCTTATTCTATTTTGTTCCCTGATGTATCCCAAGTCTCTAGAACAGTATCTGGCATATAGAAGGTACTCAGAAATATACGCTGAATGAATACTTTGACATTCAATGAACCTGAATTCAAATCCCAGCTTTTCTACTTGCTTTCTGTGGGACCTTGGGCAATATCTTTACCCTGCTAAGCTTCGGCCTCATTTATCTGTAAATTGAGAATAATATTGTATGCTTACTCCGTAGGCGTATTTTGACTATTGGATTAGATAATATAAGTAAATGGTAGTATTACGTAATATATAATACTAAGCAGTGCTTAGTATTACTAATGCTTAGTACTAAATATGGTACATAGTAAGGAAACAGTAATTATATCCTTATAATGAAGTAGAATAAAATGCAATTTTACACAATTTAAAACTTGGACCACTGCTTGATATTTTCGTGAAATCACTTCACTCTTTTCCCCAACCTTCTCCAAAATGTTTTAATACAGTGGTAGAAAATTTACAATACTTGTTACGTACAAAAGATGGTACATGATGAAAGTATATTTATGGATTTAAGAAGAAATAATAGGGTCATACTGGGTTAATAAGAGAAACAAATGATGTTTGAGGATAAATCTCTAAATATTTGAGATCAACGTGATGAAGGGTATCTAGTCTCTCTAATAAAATGTCTCTTGATACTATGTCAGAAAATGTTTGTAAAATAAACCTGTAATCTAATCTTTTATAACTGTCTTATTCTTAAACTCAGTGCTTGGCAAAGTGCTTTATACCAAGCAGTTGCTCTCTAAGTAATTATTTAATTTTTATGCTTAAACAACTGTAAAGACTATATTTGCCTTACTATAAATCATAATATCTTTAAATATTTTTCTGCAGTTTTCTAGTTGTGGGGCCTTTGTTATTTTGTTACAATAACATAGAATACATGTTTTGGGAAAATTGTAAAAAACAGCTTTTATTAAAAGTTGGTTGTAAAATTAATTTTAAGTTTTAAATATTTCATTCCTTAGCCATTAGACCCAAATATGTAGCATCATCTTCTGCCATTCTCTCAAACTTAATCAGTAAGAAGGCGGCTTTAGGGAAATGGGGTTGAAAGGTAGCCACTTAGGAGAAATCTAGGCATATGTGTAGAGTACAGAAGGAAGGCACTGCCAACTTTCCAGCTAGAAAGCTCTAAAACATAAAGTTAACAGATTTTATGATGTAAGATTGATTGCATCTAAAATAATAATGGGAAAAAAACCTTCTGAGTTTTAAACTTGACTGCCCACTTGTCAGACCAACATCTACATTTGTTGCCATAGAGATTACCCGACTCTTGCTTACAGCCTTAAATCGGTATAATTGCTATTGTTACAGACATCAGAAAAACTTTGACTTAGTCTTGACTTAGTCAAGAGATAAACATCACATGACAACTCTGTCAGTGCATTTAAAATTTTAGTGCCTTGGATACAGATAAAGGCTAAGTAGTATTAATATATTATTTGTTGTTTCTCAGAAGTCAGCATCTGAAATTGTACAACTATTTAAGTCATAGCTAAAAACACTTTGACTTATCAAATGATTTCTACCCTATAGAAACTTATATTTTGGAGACACTGCCACAAACAGATAGGATACACTAATACTAGGTACAGAGAAAAATTGTTCTATCAAGGCTATATGTATTGAAAATTTACATTACTTAATTACCAAAAAAAAAAAAGAGTATAAGATAGTAATTCTGAGGGAATCAAAGTAAATGAAAAAAATTTTTTTAAGGATGAGAGAGGCTTGACTATGTTAATAGGCCCAAAGGGAGGAGTAACTGAAGGGGGTAGATATTAGAAAAGAAAGTCAGTAAGGTCCTAGAAATTGAAAGAAATGGGATCAAGGGCACAGACATAGCCTTGGAAAAGGAGAAAACAATATGGAAAAGAAATGGATGGGGTGGAAATAAAACAAAATTTGGGTTAAGAACCGAAGTCACATTGAAAGGGCCAGATAAATTAGAAGGCAAGTTGATTGCTGAGAGCAAAGCAAGGCTAAGAAAGGAAGCAGATCAGATTGGAGGCTTGAGGAAGAATGAAAAGAGGTTTAGAAAGCCTGTTCAGGGGTGTTCAACAGAATGTCAGTGTCAGGGGACTTAAAAGGAGCTTAAAGCATCACTTAAGGGCCCTGAGGTTAAAGATCGTATTTTTGTAATATCTAGTGGTGATCAACTGGGAAAAGGCAGCAAAGAAAGCAAATGCCGGGGGTTACCCATGGTGAGGCAATGAGGTATTCTGGATGGGTACTTGAATAGAGAAAACAGTATCAAGAGATTTATTGATTCAGAAAGTAGTAATTATCTGCTGTGTATTCAACAATTTTAGTAGCTTTTGTTATCTCATTTCTGGAAAAATTTCCCTAAACTATAGCTTGTCTTGATTTCTCTTTTGATTTTGGAGCCCAGTCTTCCAACTGCCTGTAGGGCATCTCTGCTTTGATGTTCCATAGCTAAACTTGAATGCTTCATCTTCCTCCCAAACTTATTTCTATACCTGATTACCCCATCTCTGTTGATGATGCTATTACCTTTCTAGTTTCCCAGGCCTGAAATCTTTAAGTCATTCTGACTTTTCCTCTCCCTTCCTTAGTGTGTCATCGAATCCTGTCACTTCCCCTGAAATAGTTCTCCTGGCTTTTCTTCCTTTCCATTGCCAAGGCAGTAATTCAGGCTCTTATCTTTCTTAGTTTGTATTTCCGCTATGCCTTCTCAACTTGTTTCCCTGCCTCCAGGCTCTACCCAATACAGTCAATCCTACATGCCAAGCCCAGATGAATCTTTATAAAACATCAGTTTTATGAGTCACTCCTTATCTTAAAATTTTTCAAGGAGCTGTGGTTGAGTCCCTAAGGAAACAAGAAGACCCTAGAGGAACTTACATTCCAGTGAGAGTGAGGGCAGTTAACATAGTCAAGAGGTAATGTTTACTTAGGGAAGGTTTCCCTGAGGAGCGACAAGAAAGCTAATGGAAGAATGCTGGAAAACATTAGGGTTTAGTGAATAGGTTGAGGAGGAAGAGATGATGCCAAGAAGATTCTAGATAGTTCAGAGGGCTAGAAGGAGAACCAGGGAAGAGAGTGTCACAGAGACCAAGGAAGAAGTTGGTGGCAAAGAGCAGAGTGAGAAAAGTGGGCTCTTCCCTGAAGAAAGTTTGTTAGATTTGGCAGTTAGGGGGTCAAAATCAAGAACTGTTTCAGTGGAGTATTAGGAGCAGAGAGGCTACAACCCATTGCCATCGAGTAGATTCCAACTCATAGCGACCCTATAGGACTGAGTAGAACTGTCCCATAGAGTTTCCAAGGAGTGCCTGGTGCATTCAAACTGCCAACCTTTTAGTTAGCAGCTGTAGCACTTAACCACTATGCCACCAAGGTTTCCAGAGAGGCTATAGGTTGAGAAGTAGAAACAAGTGCTGAGGATAAAGCCTAAGGGGTGAGATCCCAGTGGTGAAGGAAATGTTGGTATTAGATGAAGGGAAGATGATTGATGGAGCAAGATCCCTAAGGAGGTCTGAGGAGATAGAAGCTAATCAGGAAAGAAAAAAAAAAAAAGTCTTTGTCCATTATAATCATCCTCTTACTATATATATGCTAATTCTGACAGTATATGTGTTATGGTTGTTGTATAGTTAAGGTACTGGTGTATTATGAAGCAAGACATTAATTTTGCAATCTGAAGAGGAAGCAGCTAGATGAATCATTACAGAACACTTTAGAAGTAGGAGGAGCTCATAACCTCAGTTTGAAAGAGCTAAATATTTCATTAAGGTTCAAAGGTATCTTTCACTTTAACCATGAAAATCAGCTGAGGACAAAGATATTTTTAGATAGGAAACTGGACATATTCATTTTCTATTCCTGCTGTAACAAACTGCCACAAGTTTAGTGGTAGGTCAGAAGTCAACACAGATCTCACTGGGCTAAAATATAAGTGTCAGCAGGGCTGTGTTCCTTTGTAGAGGCTTTAGAGGAGACTGTTCCCTTGCTTCTTCCAGCTTCTAGAGACCACTCACATTCCTTGCTCGTGGCCCACTTCCTCCTTCTTTAATGCCAGCAATGTCACATTTTTCTGACTTTTCTTCAGTCCCATCTTTCTCTGACTGCAGTTGGGAAGTGTTCCCTGCTTTTAAGGACTCATATGATTAGGTTGGGCCCACCCAGGTAATCAAGGATAATCTCTCCATCTTGGGATCCTTAACCTTCATCACACCTATGAAGTCCTTTCTGCCATGTAAAGTAACATATTCACAGGTTCTGGGGATTAGGATGTAGACATTCTGGGGGGCCATTAGCCTGCCCACAGAGCCCTAGCGGCACAGTGGTTAAGCGGTCAGCTGCTAACTGAAAGTTCTGCTGTTCCAACCCATGAGCAGCTCAGCAGGAGAAAGATGTGGGGGGAAAGATGTGGCAGTCTGATTTCATAAAGATTTAAATCCTTGAAACCCTAGGGGGCAGTTCTACCTTGTCCTATAGGGTCGCTGTAAGTCTGAATTGACCAGACAGCAGTAGGTTTGTTATTCTGCCTACCACGCCCATTTCTGAGGTCCTTATTTTAAGAGGAAAGTTTGAAATAGGAAAAAGAAAGGTGTTTAGTTGTTTTTTTTTTTAGTTTTGGGGAATTTGGTTTTTGTACTTGAGTCAGGCAAAATGCTTATTCTGGTAGGTAAACTGGCTTTTACATACCAGTTATGTGGTGTCCCCATGCTTAGAAGTTATTGAGAAATAATTTACTGGTAGCTTGGAGTGAAGAAACCAATCTTAGTGCCTGCAGATGGTGCTAATCTATTGATGGGTAAAGGGCAGTTATCTTAGAACAAAAAATTGAGTTTTCAAAAGCTCTTCACCGCTTTTACAGTGAATCTTAGTTTCAGAGCCTTGTTCATTTTAATATTGTTTATACTGTATATACGTATATTTAAATTTATCTTTAGCTTACCAGCTAAAGATAAATTTCAGTGTGGCACAGAAGATGTGATTTTTTTTACCCAGACATTTAAACTAGAGAAAACAAGAGAATAGCATAATTCCTGGGTTCTACGTGTGATGACGGCAACAGAAAAAAGTGAGAGAACCCTAAATGTTTTATTTTATAGCAGCTTTAGCACTTTGTACCAGGGACTCTTAGGTTAGAATTTAGCAATAATATGTTCAGAACTGGATTCTGAATTTTAGTTTTCTTAATTTTGTCTCTCTATCCATAATTGCCAGGCAATCTATGGATACATAAGAAGCCATGGTGGTGCAGTGGTTAAAGCGCTCAGCTACTAACAAAAAGGCAGCTTTCTCAGGGGGAGAAGATGTGGCAGTCTGCTTCCCTAAAGATTATAGCCTTGGAAGCCCTATGGGGCAGTTCTACTCTGTCCTATAGGGTCGCTATGAGCCAGAATGGACTCCACAGCAGTGGGTTTGAATTGCAATATGGGCATTCCTCTTTTAAAGCACAGTGGCTAGTTATTGGTGTCAAATTTGCAGCATTTATATTGTTAATGGAGCCCTGGTGGTGCAGTGGTTAAAGGGCTCAGCTGCTAACCAGAAGGTTCGCAGTTCGAACCTACCATCCCTTCTGCGGGAGAAAGATAGGACAGTCTGCTTCCATAAAGATTTACACCTTGAAAACCCTATGCGGCAGTGCTACTGTGTCCTCCAGGGTCACTAGGAGTCGGAATTCACTTGACAGAAGTGGGGTTTGTATCAGTAATACCATGCTTCAACCATTTGAGCTAACTGGTAAAAAATATATGGTCCTAAGATGCTTAAATATTATAAGAAAAATCATAGAACACAGCAGTCTTCTATAATAGATTTTGAATGCCTACTGATTTCCAAGCCTTGTGGTAAATCCTTCTAAAAGATTTTTTTTAATTGGATAATGATATTTGAAATGATATCTGATAGGTTATAGCCTGAACACTAAGGGAAAATAAGAGAGGAACAGAATATATTCCAGTATTTTGTACTCCAGATTAAGATAAATAAATTAGTCAGTAAATGAGATGGCAAATATAAGTGTAACTTTTAATGTTATTTTACTACAAATAAAAATAAAACTTAAAACTAGTTTTGCAGTTGATAAGAACATGAAAAAGAACTCTGTAATTCATATCTTAAAACCTTCTAATGTTCATTATATATCTTATTTTTAAAAACAATGATAAATCCATTTGAGTGAACATAATATAATTTGTTCCATAAATCGGTACACAACTAATTGTTAAAGTAAGCAATCTAGACAGAGTTTTTTTTTAAAGATCTGTAATCCATGTTCTATTTCCAGGTTAAGATGAAAGCAGCCATCTGACTCTATTTCTCTCACTATAATCAAATTACTTTGTATTTTATACCTCCATCTAACCATTCATTCATCCAAAAAATATGTATTAAAGTCCTGTCATGAAAATGACACTATTCTAGGCCTCCTGTTAAACATTTAATATGCACATTTTTACTTTTATTTGAGGTTCTGAGCTTTTTACTTCCAACTGTAAAGTGAAAGACTATTTGTTATCAGCTGTATGTTCTGACCTGCCTCTTTACCTTCCAATCTCTGTATCTTTAAAATTTTTATTTATCTTTTTACAATGAAAAGTCTCTCTTTCATCCCTGTACCCTAGCCACCCTTTTCCCAGAGGCAACCAATGTCTCCTTTTCTTATGTATCCTTCCAGAGGCATTTTATGTATCAAAACATGTATTTATATATTACCTCTCCACATACATACTTTCTGCACTTTGCTTTTTTTTTTTTTTTTTTTAACTTCCTCATTCTTTCTTATGTCTGCATACTATTCTGGGGTATGGATATATCATAATTTATATAACTATGGACATTTCCATTAAAAAAAAAAATCCTATTGCTAACAAAGCCAAAATAACAGTCTTGCATTCAAATATATTTGTGGAATATTTTCCTAGAGATGGAATTTCTGATCTAAGGGTATGAGCATTTATAATTTTGGATAAAAATTGCCAGTTTGCCCTCTGTACAATTTGTTCCTTGTCTTACCAAGATAAAATGGTGACCTTTGCTAATCTAAAGGATGAAAAATATCTCAGTATAGTTTTAATTTGCATTTCTCTTATGAGTGAGGTGGAGAATCTTTTTATGTGTTTTAAAAGCCATTTTTATTTTATTTCTCTTGGGGAAGTTTTATTATTTACAGGAATTCTTTCTGTATTAGGGAAATTAGCCCTTTTTCAGTGAGTTGCAAATATTTTTTCCCAACTTGATATTTGCCTTTCAACTTTGCTTACGGTAGCTTTTGTCATGCAGAATTTTTTTTATTTTTATTTTATAGAATTATGGATTCTGGGCTTTGTATCATAATTAGGCATGCCCCACTCTGAGGTAATAAATATAATTCTTCCTTGGTTTCCTTTAGTACTTTTATGGTTAACAAAACTTCTTAATCATTACAAGATCTAAATTGGTTAGTATGAGATCAAGTTCCCATTTCAATTTACTTCTGAGCTAGGTTAGCAAATCAGTCCCATGGAAATATAGAATTATAGTAATAGAGCTTGGTCTCTGGAGTTGCTTCTGGGCTGTATGACCTTGGGCATGCTACTTAATTAACCTCTCTGAACCTCAGTAGCTTCATCTGTAAAATGGAAATGATAAATAGTCACTACTTTTGAGAATTGCCTGAGATGATTCATTTGAAGCCCTTAGTACAATGGTTGACAAGTTGGAAGCACTCATTAAGTGTAAACGATTACTGTAGTAATGATGATGACCATAGACTATTCTTTCAACCCTTACTAAAACCAGTTGCAATTGAGTCAATTTCAACTCATGCTGACTCCATGTGTGTCAGAATAGAAACTTTGTTCCAAATCCAATGCCTGATTTTTTAGAAGTAGATCGCCAGATCTCTCTTCCAAGACACTTCCAACCTTTTGGTTAGCAGCTGAGCACGTTAACCATTTGCACCACCCAGAGACTCCTTCTAAAACCAAAAACCCACTGCCGTCGAGTTGATTCCAATTCATAGGCACCCTGTAAGACAGAGTAGAACTGCCCCATAGGGTTTCCAAGGCCATAAATCATTACAGAAGCAGACTGCCACATCTTTCTTTCACAGAGTGCCTGGTGGGTTCAAACCACTGACCTGTTGTTAACAGCCAAGCGCTTAATCACTGTGCCACCAGGGCTCCTAGAGATTCCTACTAAAAAAATCCATAATTTGTTTTAATCGTAAGAGGTTGAACAAAAAGATGCATTCTAAATTTGCCACAGTACCTCCTTAGCATTAACAGTCCAGTGTCCTCTGACCACAATAGTTCTCAGCCTTGGCAGTACATTACAATCACCTGAATAGATTTTAAAAACACCAGTGCCTGAGACCCTACCACAGAGATTGTTTTAATTGGTCTAGAGAAGGACCCAGCGTCACTAGTTTTCAAACAACCCTCAGGTGATTCCATTGGGCAGCCAGGATGCAGAACCACTATCCTAACACTAGGTCTGTTCTTTCAGATATGAAGGAAAACATACTAATTCTAAATAACAATACAGAGAAATGTTTTATAGGTAACATGTTTTGAATTAGTTAAGAAGACGTTAAAATATAGAAAATAGGAGAGTTGAGACAGGCATCAGAGATATGTAAGGAAAGGGACTACAAAGTTAAAGATGTTTCTTAAATTTAAGACATCTTTCTCAGAAGGGCTCAGGGCAGCTAGACTCTACTTTTGCTAAGTAAGAGGTAAGGAACATGAAATGCTGTGTTAACTGAAGCATGGAAATAGGTGATAGGACTCATGTCAGCTGTTCAATTAGACAAATTTAAGATTTTTATTACCCAATTTATTTGACTACCTATCCAGTGCTTTCCCTGGGTAATTCTAAAAAATTATCATTTCTGATCATCAATAATATATCTTATCCCTATGTAGGGTTGCTCTGAGTCAGAATTGACTCGATGGCACTGGGTCAGGTTTGGTTATATGCATTTTAGCAAGGATTTGGAATGGTATTTTAGCTACTTAAAGATACAGCGGAAGCCCTGGTGGTGCAGTGGTTAAGAACTCGGCTGCTAACCAAAAGGTCAGTAGTTCATATCCACCAGCCACTCCTCAGAAACTCTATGGGGCAGTTCTACTCTGTCCTACAAGGTCACTATGAGTTGGATCAACTCGATGGCATATAGTGTGAGTAGGGAATACAAGAAAATTGGATTTTTTTAAGATATAAAGAACCTGGATCAGGAGTCAGGAGGCCTAAATTCCAGTTTAGCCCTGCTATTAACAACTGTGTGAACTTGATCAGTTACTTATCCTCAGTTTCCTTAGAGGCAAAATGAGAGAATTAGACTTCCTAAATGTTTCTTTTAGCCCTAAGTCCTGTGATGACTGTCTCACCAAATCACCTACCAGCCTTGATGTTAATCAGTTAATAGAAAACAGGAAAGTTATTCTAGCTAAAGATTTTTATACTTATGTTTCATAGCCTTTTTTGTCTCTACTTAAGACTGTGTGCCTTCTAAAAATTGAGATTTATATCCAAGCTATGTTTTAATGAAATTGGGTTAATATATACCCTGCCTAATTAGCATGCTCACATTTTCTATTTAAGCGGGGGTCACTGATGTCTTCACCCAGAGGGGTGACTTAATGAAGGGTGGGGGATGGCATCTTGACTGGCCAGGCTATGTTGCAGAAAGAACTTTCTGGGGTGCCCTTCAAATTATGCCAAGTGAGTAACTTTGTTTAGGACACACCCTGAATCCCTACATTTTCTTCTAATTCTTCCAGCTTCTCTTTTTGCATTGTTACTCATGGTCATTAGAACTTACCAATTTGTCTTTATATCATCTCTTCTTTACAAGATTGTACATTTCTTGAGGCCAGGATATATTTATACTGTGAACTAGTACAGCGTCTTGGCACATAAAAGGAGCTCAAAAATGTTTGATTAAGTGTTAAAAAATGAAATGATTTCAATTTCATTGTTTTCTCTATCTTATTTTTCTGTATTACTTTAACCTTCATAGTTCACTTTACAGTATTTAAATTTTTTTACACAAAGTCCCATTTCATGACTGTCCTTTAACTACTTTCTGAATATAACAATGAGCTTTTCACTCTCAAAAGTCATTAAGTATTAATAAAGCAAGGAGGTAATCATGATACCAAAATACAGAAATAAATACTAAATTAGGTAAGCTTTTAGCAGTGAATGTGTAGAATAACTTTAAGAGAAGTGTTGTTTGGTAATTTTGATCTATTCAATCAAGTATTATAAACACATCAAAACTAAACTTTTGAACATGTTATACTTTTCTATACATACATTATTCTGAGTTATCAATGAACAACTATATATATTTATTAAATGTTGCAAATTATTAAATAAATCCTATATATAAAACTCAGAGATTTGAGTTATGATATATTGAAATTTGAGTATGATAGTATTTTGATGGCTGTATATGATTTTAAGGAGCCCTGGTGATGCAGTGGTTATGAGCTCAGCTGCTAACCAAAAGGTCAGCAGTTTGAATCCACCAGCTGCTCCTTGGAAATCCTATGGGGTAGTTCTACTCTGTCCTATATAGACTCACTATGAGTTGGAATTGACTTGATGGGACTGGGTTTTTTGGTTTTTATATGATTTTCAATAGAATAAAATTTCCATTTTAAGTTAGTGTAAGGAAAAAAATCTGTATAAATGTAGTATTTATTAATAAAAATAAAATCAACATTATCACTTTTGATAATTTTTAACAAAATAATATAAACAATTTATCAAGTACTGATACTTAATAAATACAAGTACTTAAGTGTCCAGACAGAATTTCATGTTTTTAGCTTAACAGTTAAATTGAAATTTTGAGTTGTGAGGGTGACGATTCAATATAGGTTGAAAATTACCCATCCCTATTGTCTCCCTTTTGAGTCTGCCTTTGTGGGCTCTTAGTTTTTCACCTGGAAAATTAATACTTTCTGTGTAGAGGAATTTTAAAGCATCACTCAGTACACAACTTAGTATACTGTCACTCAGTTTAAAACACCAAATCTGTTCATAATTTTTTGAAGAGTTTAGCCAGGCTAAAGTATAAACTTACTACTGAGAGTGCTTCCAAGTCTCTGTGACTTCTATATTTGTACAGTAAGGTACATTAATATTGATTTTTAAAACACCCAGTGAATACTGTGCCTTCTACAAAATGTGTATTTTTCTAACCACTGTAAAAGCAGCCTGAACAAAATTTTAAAAATGGTAACTCTTGAGATTGAGATAGATTTCTTGCATTTTCTGCTCCAGTATACACATATGCTTAATTTAAAGGCATAAAGATTGATCTCACTTTCTCTAATTATCATTTCACAGTATTGATATGTCTCTTGTTGAATGACTTCTTCAAATTTACTATCTTTTAGACTCATTCTTACAGGTTAATTTGCAAATATGCAAATATCAAGGGCAGTAGCAAAAAATAAAACTGGTGAATATTCTGAGTTACTTCTAGTTTCAAAAATTCTTTTTGATTCAAAAGTCACATGTGCATTAAAATTGGTTTCACGAGTGAAAATTATTGATATGGGAAAGTTGCTTCAGGGGAAATTTCACTTGTAAATTCATAAATCCTTAAAATTCCGTGTGAGTTAAATTATTTTACCAAATATGGATCCTTTGCAAAATATTGTCAGCGGTATATTCTAAATATTACTTCTTAAAGTTTTTTTTTTTAAGTTTTAAGTATGTGGGCGTCCTTTAGGCACGATGACATTTTCTAAATTACCTTTTTTGTCTTTTCTCTGGTATTTAAGTCTGAATTGCCCTCTCTAAGTATTAAAGAGAACGGCTGTCGAGAGGTATTTTCAAGATGGATGTTTACACAAGCAAAATATTTTCTAGCGATACGAATTCTAATTTTGAAGAAGAAAGTATCAAATTATTTTTTCCTATTCCTCATTTCTCTTCCCATCTTTAAAATACAAGTAAAATCGTCACTCGAGCTCTTCTCCCATCTTATAGCCACGCGTTGCCGCGAGACTTGAGGGCTTTACTTTGTTAGCCTTGTGTTTATGAAACCCCAGCGCTTTCCCTAGATCTTTTGGCTGATAATCTCAAACATGGAGGATGCTTCTGATTCTTCACAAGGGGTTGCTCCATTAATTAATAGTGTAGCTCTCCCAGGCTCTCCGCCGTCTCTTCCTGTATCAGTGACAGGCTGTAAAAGTCATCGAGTAGCCAATAAAAAGGTAGAAGCGAGAAGTGAAAAGCTCCTCCCAACAGCTCTTCCTCCTTCAGAGCCGAAAGTAGATCAGAAACTTCCCAGGAGCTCCGAGAGGCGGGGAAGTGGCGGTGGGACGCGGTCCCCCACGCGGAGCCGGGCAGTGGCAGCGGGAGGAGCGGGGGCCGGGGGCGCAGCGGGGGCGCCGAGAAGCGACCCCCCGGGCAGACGGAGCCCCCCTGCGCTCCCTTTGTAGTTGAGAAGGTGGAGAAGTGGCAGTCAGCGTGCTCGCAGGTGAGGGGCTCCCTGCGGTCGCTCGGGAGCCGGCCGGCGCCGTCAGGGAAGCGCAGGCGAGCGGGGGAACAAAGCGGAGCGGGGCTGGGGGCGGCCCGCGGCGAGCGCCCTCGCGGCGTCGGGCCGGCCAGCTGAGCGCCGAACACGTTGTGAGCCCGGCGGCGGCGGCGGCGGCGGCGGGCTGGGAGCCGGCGCTGGGGGAGGGGGCTGCCGCCGCTCGCCCAGCGCCCGCCCGCCCGCTGCGGGGCGTCCGACCCCATTGTGAGCCGGCCGCCGGGCGTGCGGAGGTGGGGCGGGCTCGGAGGGCTGAGGCGGTGGCGGCTCGGCTCGCTCCGTGCCCTGGCAGCGGCAGGAGCGGAGTCGGCTCCGGTGGCGGCCGCGCCGCGTCAGTCACACAAAAGGCGGCCGACCTGCCCCCGGCGCACGGACCAGCCCACGCCGCTGCCGAGCGCTCCCCACCTTAGCGGCTTTCCTTTCCCTCCAATTTTGATAGGGAAGCCGGGCCGACGCGGGCGGCCGAGGGTCCGGGCGAGCCCGCGGACGGACAGGAGATGCCGCTGCTACACCGAAAGCCGTTTGTGAGACAGAAGCCGCCCCCGGACCTCCGGCCCGACGAGGAAGTTTTCTACTGTAAAGTCACCAACGAGATCTTCCGCCACTACGAGTAAGGGCCGGGCTGGGCGCGGAGGGTGTGAGGGGTGGGGACGCCGGCCGCAGCACCCCCGGCGCCTTCAGTTCTCCTCTTCCTCCCCAGCGACCTTTTGTCTCTCGTTTTCTAGCCCTGGGCTTCTGGCGGGGCGATTTGAAAGTGACGGGTGGCCGCAGGCCCGCGTTTGTCTGTCCCCAGAGCTCGACCGAGAGACAGCGGAGCGGGGTGGGGGGGCCGGTTGGCTGCGGCGCGTGGGGGGGGAGGGGCGGACGGGCTGCGCGGAGGGGGCTGGGGTCGCCGGCCGGCCGCGGGGAGCGCTCCGAGTCGCGGCTGCCTCCCGCCCGCTGGGCGGCAGGACGGCGGAAAGCCCCCGCCTCGCCCTCCCCGCCGCGGCCACACGCGCACTCCGAGGCTAGTTCCGGGATCCCCGCCCGGCGGCCGAGGGGATCCCCGCTCGGGCCGGCGGCGCGGGGCGGCCGTCCCCCGGCCCGGGAAGGGAATCCCTGCCCCCGGGGGCAGGAAACGGCCGGGCTGGGCTCCGTCCGCTCGCTCTGGAGCGGGGTCTGACGTTGGCACTGCCAGGGGCGGGGAGCGGAGCGGAGCGGAGACTGGGGGAAGCAGAGGGCTTCCCGGCCGGCCCGGGCTCGGGGTCCGGAACTCTGAAGCCTCGCTTGGCGGCCTCCGGTCCGGCGCGGCTAGGCCTCGGAGTGTGCGACGCGAGCCGCGCGCACTGTCACCGCCTCTTCTTGGTGACTAACTCCCGGCCCCGGGGAACTCGGCGTCTCCGCCCCCGGGAGACCGGGTGAGGAAGAAGTCGGGGCCGGGCGAAGAGGAGAGCAAGGGGGAGAGAGCACGGCCCTGGGCGACCCTCGTTTTCACTTTCAAGTAGCCGGGAGGGCGGCGGTGGGCGTTGGGGGAGGGGGTTAGGACAAGTTCAACTCCAGCCTCAGCCAGGCGCCGCTTTATCCCCCGGCGCATGTGGGCCGCCTGACATGTGCCACTCGCTATTGTTTTGATAACCCGGAGCTGCCGCTTGCACAGTTTCAACCCCTACATTTCTAGTCTCTTGTCTGGTGTATCCCAAGAGCTCCCCGTGTCCTGTGACACGGAGCAATGTGCGTTGTAGCGATCTGTGTTTAAACAAGATCTAAAAGTGGGAACCTGAATTGATAAGTCACTGAAACTGTCTGGCTCTCCCCCTTCCCCCGTCCTTTTTTTTTTTTAAGCTTTATTCTCTCCCTTCAGGAGGAATCCCTTTGTGGCTTAGAAACCAAGTGTTATAGCAACCAAATAAATGGTATGTAGGAGGTACCTTTTCTTAGTGGGGGCTTGACCGAGGGAGGGCTTTCGGCGGCAACTGCACCTGTCTGCAAAATGAGTATTGAGGTTAGAAAAGTCAGTTCCTTTGAGCATTTAAGTAACCCTTCTTTTTCTTTAGCTCCACAGAAAAATGAGTTACAAATAAACATGCTACATTAAATTGTTGTTCTAGGGAAGTTATTTCAGCAGACAGTACTTTTAAAGAGGAGTACACGTCTCACTTTGCTCCTGTACAGACTTGTTTTGTTACTCAAATAGATTTCACTCTTGTAACTAAGTGAATTTGGATTAGGTAACTTGACAAGGATGATGTCTTTTTTTTTTTTTTTTAGTTTTAAGTTAAAATCTTAGTAATTGTCTTAGTTATCTAATGCGCTATAACAGAAATACCACAAATGGGTGGCTTTAGCAAATAGAAATTTATATTCTCATAATTTAGGAGACTAGAAGTCCAAATCCAGAGTGTCAGCTCTAGAGGAAGGATTTTTTTTTTTTTTTCCTGTAGGCTTTGGGGGAAGATCCTTGTCTCTTAGCTTCTGCTCCTGGGCCATCTTCATGTGACTTGGCATCTTTCCCCTGTCTCTGCTTCTCTAGCTTGCTTATTTAATCTCTTTTGTATCTCAAAAGAGATGGATTTAAAACACATCCTGTACTAATACTGCTTCATTAACATAAAGATAACTCATTTCAAGTGGGATTATAATCACAGGCATAGAAGTTAGGATCCTCAACACGTTTTGGGGAGGATACAATTCAGTTCATAACAGTAATAATCTTAAATTTATAAAAAATGGCATCCAAGAGTACCAGCAAAATAGAAAATGGACTTAGGTTTCAAACTTTTTTTTCTTTGGTAGAAGCAAGCTTAGCTCTTCAAGAGACTCTCCTTCCTTTTGAGGGGACTTTTTGAATTAAACACTTTTCGTATACTTTGATCCTTATATCTGAAATGCTGAAATAAAGGAAGAGAGCTTCGGTAGTCCAAATCTACCTACCTACCTTCCATTAATATTAGGGAACTGTGTCCTTTGTAGTCTTATGACATTTTAAAATTTAAAAATATTTTTTTTTTCCCCTGTGCTGAAATATTTGGGTATTGGGAAATTACAAGCAGTTTCGGAGAGATGATTGGGTTTGGGAGCAAAGATATTTAATAAGTTAACCCTGAACAAAGCAGTGCTGTTGGTATTCTTAGGTATTGATCTTTATGACTTGGCATAATTGGAAGAAGACTGCCTTTTAATCATGTTTAGTGGTCTATAGTATACTGGTAATTTGACCCTTGGCATGAGTCTGAAGAAAATACGGACACCTGTTTTCAGCCATTCCTTAAATCACCATTTGGTTTATGTGAATTGAAGATTATTTTTTATGTGTATTATTTGAAAGTTTTTCTCTTGTATTTGTATGAAGACCACTCTACTTACTTATTTGCTCAGGTTTTTGATTTCTTGAATATAAATTAATCCATCTCAAAGACGTTTTCTACACCTCTTTGTTCTTTCTCAACACAATGCAAAGTAACTTTTGCCTCTAACATTGTATACCTGGTTAGCAGAGGCTGCTAGTGACCTTTTAATTGCTAAATAGTGTTCTGTCTCTATCTTACTTGAAATTATAGCCCACTTCCTCCTCCTCCTTTTAAGCAAGGATGATCACTCCCTCTATTGTATCTAGTGTAACCTCTGCTATCACTGTACTGTATGTAATGCAGTGTATTTGTTGCCTCATATTTTCTTCTCTTCAAGACCCTGAATTCTCTGAGACAGGAACTTTGATCAGGATGGGTCCTTAATGATTATGCAGTACAACTCCTTTGTTTTGTTTCTTTGAACTGCATGTGCCTTAACTAATTGCTGACTTTTGTTTGACCTGCTTTCATAAATAGTCATTAAAAATAGCACATTAACTATAGGCAAATGCATATTCCAAAGTGCACAATTTAGTCTCTTAAATAAGGTAAAAATTGTGTAATTTTGGTTAGCTGACAGCAATTTATTTATTTATTTTTTTGTATTTTTGGTTGTGAGTCCTTATAAAGTGGGTCAGGTCTGAATACCAGAAATTCTAGATTTGTGGGAAAGGAACATGATTTATTGTATTACCCAGTGACAATCTAAGTGAAATAGCTGTTCTATTTTTAGCCATTTAGACCCTTAGAATTAGAATACATTTCCCACCTTTGAGTGAGTCCAACCTTCTGTCCAAAATGTAGGAAGCTCTTACACAGTATCACTAATTGGGAGTCCAATTTACGTTTCAACTTGACTTTCCAGTGAAAGGGGTCTGCTGAGTCGTGGCACCTCATCTTCATTGTTCATCCTTGGAAACAATCTACCACTAAGCAGTTGAGATTGTTATGTTTGGGTCATCCTGATGGGATTTTGGATGTTCACTGATAATCTCTGTGCCGTTAATTGATTTTATCCATGAAAACCATCCTAACAACTTGTAGAAATACCTTGTTTCTTGCCACCCCCCCCCCCACCCCAGCACTACCTATAGTATTGGTTCAAAGTCTTTTTCCTGGAATTTCTGTCTTTTGCCGCCCTTAAGGGCTGCCCAGAGAAAATTATCCAGAGATGTTAAGATAGTTACTTTGCCTCTCCCTACCCCCGCTTCCCAGTGCCAAACTTTAAACAGTCTCAAGTCTTTTATGTTTTATCTGTTCCTGTTTCTCCAACATACTGGTTATTCTCCTGTATATTCTCAAATGACCTCTTTGCGCATAAATGGTACTTGAACAGTTAGAGCTGATACTGTTTATTGAATGCGTATATAGTATGTCAGGCATTTGCTTAGAATTACCTCGTTTAATTTTCACATTAACTATTCATGGAACGTATTATCCCCATTTTACTGAAGGGGAACTGAGTTCAGAGATGTTATGCAACTTATACAAAGTCACATTCTAAAAGTGGTAAAGCCGAGTATTCAGACAATTCACTTTCCCCTTCCCATTTGTGTGTGTGCTTTCTCTGTTCAGATACGTGTAAAAATAAACGCTGATTTCCCAATGAGAGTACATTTGTTTATTCTTGACTGTATTCCATTAATGTCAAAAATGTATTCCACAGACTTTTTTTCCCCACTTTTTGAGTGCTATAATGTATGGAAGGAGCCTGAGTGGCGGTGTGATTAAGCATTTGGCTGCTAACCAAAATGTCAGCAGTTCGAACCCACCAGCTTCTCTGTGGGAGAAAGATGTGGGAAGTCTACTTCTGTAAAGATTATAGCCTTGGAAATCCTATGGGGCAGTTCTACTCTGTTCTGTAGGGTCACTGTGAGTTGGAATTGACTCGATGGCAGTGGGTTTGTTTGGTTTTTATGCTGTGTGGTATGAGAGTGTTCATAGGTGCTGAGATAAATTGTACTTCTATTGTGAAAGAGAGAGTAGAGGAATATATATTTACAACACCAGTGGCACAGATCACATAAGTGTTATGGAGCCAGTATAATGGGAGCATAGAAAGTAGAGCCGATAAATGTTTTCTGAGAAGATGGGAAAGCCCTCAAATAGGTAATATGAGTTGGGTCCTGTAAGGCAGCACTCACAACACACAGAATGGGGAAGAAGGGCATTCTAGGCAGAGAATGCTCTAAATAATATATTATCGGCAGAGAAAACTATCTAAAAAGTCATAGAAGTATGAATTTACCTAAAATTTGACTTTCACATCTACTCTTGTTAGGATGGAGCCCTGGTGGTACAGTGGTTAAGAACTCAGTTGCAAACCAAATCCACCAGCCGCTCCTTGGGAACCCTATGGGTCAGTTCTGCTCTGTCCTGTAGGGGCACTATGAGTCAGAACCAACGGGTTTGGTTTTTATTGTTAGGGTAGGACTTTTCCATCCAGTACCAGTACAATTTTTCACCTTTATTGATTTTTACCTAAGGTTTTAGTATCTAAAATATTTTAAACTTTTTATGGCTATTTCTCAGCATTATGCTATCTGCATATTTTATTAGCCTGGCTTGTAGGTCATCATCTAAGTCTGTTTAAGACATCACTAAATAAAGTGCAATGTAATACTTCATTAAAGTGTTTTTTACTAAACTTTACTAAACTTTGCATGTTTTGTTAGTTAAACTTTTCCCTGACCATCTGTGAACAAATGTAACGAATGCAGTTTCATCTAGCTGTTGTTTCTGTATATAATTCTCTGTTCTGTAAGCCTGTCAGTGAAAAAAATTGCTAGAAAAACTCATGCTGCCTTCTAGCAATTACTACTTTTATGAGTTTTAAGCCATACTTTCTGTCTCTTGCATATGATAAGCTAAACCAGGAATTAATGATAGTTTTTTAATTAGGACTGCATATCTTAGTTATACGGTAAAACCTGCAAATGCCGGAAACTGTGTAAGACAGAAACCTGTCAGAGAAAGAAAACTTGAATATTTTCCACTAAAATGAGCGACAGATAAGTGGTAACACTGCATCCTGTCACAGGCAGAAAACTTCCGAGACTGGGAAAAACAAGGCAGTCCAGTTGAGTTCCGGCTCTCACAGGTTTCACTGTAGTAATTATTTTATCAGCAGGGGAATCTGCTGTGTGTCCCTTAGATCTTTTCTGCAGTGTTGTGCTGAATTTTTCTTATAGTTTTGGCCTTTTAAGTAGAGTGCATTTTGCATTTATCTTTTCTGAATTGTATTTGATTCCTGATTTCTGACTTTTATGTCACTTCATTCTTAATCTTATTCTACTAGATTTTTGGTTTCCCAAATACCCAGTAAGTTAACAACCAGAGAGTTGGTTTATATTAGAAAAGTACGCTGCTTGGTAACTCAGAAGCCGTTTTCCCTTAAGAAATAATGGTACAGAGCAGGGGTGGGCAAAGTTTTTCTGTAAAGGGCCGGATAATAAATACTTTAGGCTTTGCAGGCTTAAAATTGGGTAGTGTCTCTGTTACACCTACCCAGTTGCAGACCTAGTGAGAAAGCAGCCATAGATAATACCTAAATGAATGGGTGTGGCTGTGTTCCAATAAAACTATTTACAAAAACAGGTGGAGGGCTGGATCAGGCCTCCAGAAGCCTGGTACAGTACTATGCCCACCTCTCTGGTAAAGAAGATTGTTGAAGGAATGCAGTCATAAATAGGGAACATAATAATATATACTAGTTTAAATTTATATTCAGATTTTGCTGACAATTGTAAAATATGCTTCTTGTAAAAGTTACGTTTTATATTCTGTTTTTTTTTTTTAATTATGCTTTAGCTGAAAGTTTACAGCATGAATTAGTTTCTCATTCAAAAATTTATACACACAGTATTTTTTTGGCATTGGTTGCAATCCCCGCAATGTGTCAGCACTCTCTCCTTTTTCCTTTCCACCCCGGGTTCCCCGTGTCCATTCGTCCAGTTTTCTTGTCCCTTCCTGCCTTCTCATCTTTGTTTTTGGACAGGTGTTGCCCGTTTGGTCTCATACACTTGATTGAACTAAGAAGCATTTTCCTCAGGTTGTTTTATAGGCCTGTCCAATCTTTGGATGGAAGGTGGACTTGGGGAGTGCTTCAGTTCTGAGTTAGCAGGCTGACATTTTATATTCTTGTAATGTAGAATTCGAAAAGGCACGTGTCTCCTAGAGTTTAGTATTAACAAAAGTCTACACATTTGAATGTGTATGATGAATGGGTGAAGTGAAAGTAGAATTCAGCTCAGAAGCAGAAGGTGAAGGTATGTAATGTTAAAGACTGTGCGGGTGCGGTGCTGGTAGGGGGTAAATAGGAAGAAATGGCCCTGGGGCTTTTCTCCCCCTTGTTTTGAAGAACTTGCTTTGAAACTGCTACTGTGGTAGTGTGCCCTGCCTCCCTCTTGAGGGTAGATATTTGTGCAAGGAGAGGCTATACTGTAACAACTGCAGGCTTTGCAGAGCAGATAGAAAAAGCACAAACACTTGGCAGGACAGTGGAAACCTGGGGTATAGAAAGGCAGTTGTGTATCGCTGGTTATTGACTGTCCTTTTTTTTATGCCTGATAACAAGCAGTTTGGTGGAGGCGCTTGGCACTTGTGCCACTGCCCCCCTTGATATTTTGTACAATGTTAACAAATCTAAATAATGCTTTTTGCAGCCCACCTTTTACACTGAGTTCCCCCCCACTTCCCTGTCACCGTGGCATTTACCATGGCCTACCAAATACCCCAGGTACCACTTAGCTGTTATGGCTAGAGCTGTGCTGTCCAATACAGCAGTCATTAATGGACTATGGTAAGCACTTGAAATGTGGCTAAGTAAGATGTGCTGTAAAGGTAAAATATACATTGGATTTTGTAGACTTAGTACAAAAAAAAAAACTCAATGAGTTTTTTTATGTTGATTATATACTGAAATGAAATTATTTTGGGATATATTGGGTTAAACAATAAATAAAATTTCATGAATATATTCTTTTTAATTTTTTAAATATAACTACTAGAAAATTTAAAATTATATAAATATGGCTCATATTCAGAGCCCTGATGACCCAAGTGGTTAAGCTCTCAGTGGCTATTGCTAATCAAAAGATCAGTGGTTTGAACCCACCAGCTGCACTCCAGGGAGAAATATGTAGCAGTTCTACTTTGTCCTGTAGGGTTGCTGAGTCCGAATCAACTCCATGGCAGTGGGTTGTGGCCTGTGTTCTATTTGTTACCGCTGGTTGAACGCAGCGCGGTGGAGTTTATTCCGACTCCTAGTGACCAAGTAGAACTGCCCCATCAGGTCTGCAAGACTTTAAATCTTTATGAAAGCAGACTGCCACATCTTTCTCCTATGGAGCGGCTGGTGGGTTCACAACTGAGCGCTTTAACCACTGCACCAGCAGGGCTTCTGACTACCGCTGGTTTAGAGACTAATGTGTAAGATACCTAGATTTGAAGTATATTTTTCTTAAACAATGTCAAGTATAGTTTAAACTATTAGAAGTATACTTCTGATTATGTGATATGTGTTGGTTTAGGAAGCTAAATCTGAGAGGTTAGTTTGTTTCTATAGGAAAAAAGTTTAATATTGTACTTTAAAAACTTTTTAAATCTTTCACAATCCATTCATTTATTCTGTACTGTTGGTAAATCTATTGGGTATTTTTGTTGCCTTTCGCTAATAAATTACTTATCTGACGTAGATTTTCTTAAACCAGAATACCTTTACCTTTTCTCTCTGCATTCCTTTTTTCAACTGTACTTTTTCTTTAAGGCCTCATGTTCTAGTATTTTCTGACATTTTATGCCGTCCTCTTTTTTCCTTCCCCCTATAGGATATATGCCTCTGACTTATAATCACTTTGTATTTTAATGATATACATCCATTTTCTCCTCTGTTGAGAGATACATACTTCAAAAGGATTTTCTTTGTACTGAATTAGAGTCATATAACTCGACGGCACTTGGTTGTTTAACTTGATGTATACGTGTTATCTCTAAATCTCATTTACGTTAAGATATTAGTTTCTCTCCATAGATTTTATTTCATTTTTGCTGTTTTGTTCTACAGACACATGTATACACAAACCAATCTTAATGGAATTGCCACAAATTTTCTTTGGAGATCACAAAACTGTAGGAATAATGTATGCAAATACGTTAGACAGGAAGTAAATGTATAGCGATTTTAATGCTATATCATGGGAGAAGAAAAAAGGAGGATTTCAGAAAGGAAAGTTTAGAGAATAAGAACTGTTAACTCTTTTGGTTACGCATAATTATAGAAAATTTGAACAGTACACCAAAGACTAGAGGAGGAAGGAAGAAAATTTACCCGTATCTTAATACTTACAGGCAACCATTGTTAACCTATTTGTATGCCTCGCTTTTTCTATTTTAAAAATATTTTTATTGTAAAATAATACATAAATACATGTTAATTAAAAAAATGGAAACAATACTAGAAATACTTAGAATAAGAAAAAAGTTTCCTTCTTTCCCTATCCCCCCTTTATCTCCATAGAGAACTTCTATTTAGAGTATGTTTGTAACTGTGTATGGAATTGTGTTATTCGGTGATTTGAGTCTTTTCTACTCACTGTGATTTGGAAATCTTTGCATATTGTATATCTCTTGAATTTTAACACAAGTGGGAACATACTATACATACTATATCAGTAAGTTTTTTACTTTCAGACCATATAAACAACAACAAAAAAAAAACCCTGTTGCCATCGAGTTGATTCTGACTCATAGTGACCGAATAGGATAGAGTAGAACTGCCCCTCAGGGTTTCCAGGGAGTGACTAGTGGATTAGAACTGCTGACCTTTTGGTTAGCAGCCGAGCTCTTAACCACTGCGCCACCAGGACTCCACTCAAAACATAAAAACCAGCAAACCCATTGCCATCAAGTTGATTCTGACTTACAGTGACACTATAAGACAGAGTAGAACTTCCCCATAGCGTTTCCAAGGAGTGGCTGATGAATTTGAACTGCCAGCCTTTTGGTTAGCAGCGTAGCTCTTAACCACTGCACCACCAGGGCTCCAAAAACATAGGAGGGGTGAAAATCAAAATACAGTTTTTATTATTAACATGTTATTTAAGAGCTCTGCTTATACTTTTTAGCGACTGACTCATTATATTGAAGTTCCATATTGTTAACTTTCTGTTATTCCTTGATGCTTAGATTTTCTAGTTTTTCACTATTACGTAAAAGCCTTTTAAATTTATAGTTAAGTGCTTGAAATGACTCTTAGTATTTTGACTGCTTTGAAACAGAAAGCTGAAAAATTAGAAGGAAAAAGAAAGATTGCATTATATTATTTTCAGTTTTACTCCCAATTTCAAAACCAAGGAAAATTAAAGTCCAATTTTGGCTAAAAGTATTTTTAAATTGCAAGATATAAATGTCTGGCTTAAATATACTTTTACTTAAGTTTGTATTAATGTATAAGTTTACCAGTTACCAAACCTGTTTGAGTTCTAGGATTGTATGTAAAATTTTGCAATAAAGACATAATCTTCTTAACCATTTTTAATGTAAATTTTGTGAAATGATAAGTAATAGGTTTTGTTTTTGTTTCTTTTTTTAATCAGTGACTTTTTTGAACGAACCATTCTGTGCAACAGTCTTGTGTGGAGTTGTGCTGTGACGGGCAGACCAGGACTGACTTATCAGGAAGCACTTGAGTCAGAAAAAAAAGCAAGACAGAATCTTCAGAGTTTTCCAGAACCACTAATTATTCCAGTTTTATACTTGACCAGCCTTACCCATCGTTCACGCTTACACGAAATTTGTGATGATATCTTTGCATATGTCAAGGATCGATATTTTGTTGAAGAAACTGTTGAAGTCATTAGGAACAATGGTGCAAGGTAAACTACTTTTAATATTTTTTGGGTAATTCACATTGCTCAACATTCAGAGTATACAAAAGGGTGAACTGAAGAAAGCTTCTCACTGTCTTTCAGCTTTCCTGCTACCCTTCTTAGAGATAGCCCTAGTGTTTGCAGTTTCTTGTATGTCTTTCCAAAGCTAATTTATGCATATTCTACCCAAAAAAGTACGTGTGTGTGTCTCACACACACATATCCCCTTCTTTCAATGCAGCGATAAATATGTTTGTATCCTGTACCCTTTTTTTAAGGAACCCTGGTGGTACAGTGGTTAAGCGCTTGGCTGCTAAGTGAAAGGCTGGCGGTTCGAACCCACCAGCTGCTTTGTGGGAGAAAGATGTGGCAGTCTGCTTCCATAAAAATTACAGCCTTGGAAGCCCTATGGAGCAGTTCTTCTCTGTCCTATAGGGTCACCGTGAGTACGAATTGACTCAGTGGCAACGAGTTTGGGTTTTTTTTTTTTTTAATACCCTTTTTTTATTTAACATCTTGTACATTAGTCCATTACAGTATAAACCAACTTCCTTCTCTTTTTTATTTATTGTATAATAAGTTCCCCTATATGGTAGTCCATCTTTATTTAAGAGTAAAAAATCTTAGATTAAGAAATCTACTGTGTCCACGTTTTGTTATGTAGAAGTTTAAATATGCCTGTATTGCTGTTTTTTTAGTAGTTCTTTAATAAGATAAGGACTGAGTTTTGTACACTCTCCTGAGTTCTCTTTTACCCACCTCTTGAAGAATAGTGTGGATTTTTCATATAGGAAGATTTGAAATGACTTAGTCTGTGGCACTAAATTAAAAAAAATTATCAGTATTTTCCTAAAGTCTTAGCATTTGATTGACTAGTCACTGACATTTATCATGGCACACTTTATTTTGCGTTAAAATATTTTATAGCCCCTTGCTTTTTGGGAGAGTGGCTATGAAATGATTTTTGGACGCTCCCCTACTACTCCTAACCCCTACTTATTGGCCAGAGTACAGGTTTTTTTTCTCTCTGAATTTTAAACATTAGCAATCAAAAATTATTTCATTATGTTCTTTATTGTCTTTCGGAGAATAATATTTTTTCATAAGTGGTAACCTCAGAATAATGTCTTAACAGCTTACTATCCATTCTGGTTATTAAATGCTAATCTTTATGAATCTTAAAAAGCCAGTCAGTGTTTATATTAATATCTGAAGTTGTTTGGATTTGATTTTGGCAAGTAATTGAAGAAGTTCTTTTAAAAAATTATGGAAGCAACAAATACTAAAAATTTGTATCCTTCTAGAAGGATTTTTTATCTCTGATGGCTTAGTGGTTAAGAGCTGTGGCTGCTAACCAAAAAGTTGGCAGTTTGAATCTACCAGGTGCTCCTTGGAAACCCTATGGGGCAGTTCTACTCTGTCTGTAGCTTCGCTATGAGTTGGAATTGACTCAGCAGCAATGGGTCAATGACTTTTGGAAAAAATTATATTCATTTAGAAAAATTAGAAAATTTTGGTAAACAGAAAAGGGAATTCACCAGTAATCCCACAAGAAAATACCCTAATTAAAAAAAAAAAAAATTGTATTATAAATGCTGTTTTGGAGTATGTTTAATGGTTTATGCTTTTGGTGATAAGTTTAGAAAATAGATTTTTGCATATGATCTTTATAATCAAATGGAATAATAAGGCCGTGTTTGGGGACCATGACAATTTTTTCTCTTTATAGCTATTGTTTTTATTTGACTTATGCCAAAACTGTTTTGTAATTTACAAATCATTGTGATACATTAACCTTTAACATTAGAAATACTGCTTAAATCTAGAAGTTTAGTAATTCAGTATTTTCTGCATAGGCTTTTTTTGTTTTATTTTAAAAATGGACTTCAGATAGTTGGAGCTATTAATAGAAATAGTAAACTGGAGTACATTGTAGAAATGGGGAATCTGGGAGTAACAATTTCATCAGAATTCATTAGGAAACATACTTCTTCCTGTTTAAGAAGTTCTTCAACTGTGAAGCATAAGAAATTGGTGTTTTTCTCCTGAAAAATTGTAAGGTTTAAATTTCATAGTATGTATTGCCTACTCTTAATCTGCGATCATGCCTAGTATTCACCCCTTAAATATGACATCCTGAATGTGTTCTTTTTAACAGTATAAGAAACCCTTTGATATATTTAAGCATAGAATTGGGTTAACCTGAAATGCTTGTAAGAACACAAGAACATGAATTCTGTGCTTGACAGTTTTTGTCACATAAAAACTAAGGTTAGTTTCAGTTATTTAGATCTACTTTTTAGATCCTCTGCTCCCTAGATCACTGAGATTATAGGTAATATAGGGTTAGGTTTTTTTCTGAGGGTTAGGGTTGAGAAGGTAAGGTTTGAGACTAGAGAAAAGAGACAGCATGGGTAAGGGTTTGTTTTGCTAACACATTTTAGGGCTAACATCTTTCACTGAGTTATTTTTTTTGTCCTCTTTAACTATTTGCACTAATGAATAGGGAGTATTAGGTAATGTAAAAATTATAAAAAAAAAACTAAGAGATAGCATGTGAAATAGGATTTTAATTGGGAATGATGACGTACAGGAAAGTCATGAAGTAAAAGCGGGTTAGGTAGAACATGAAAGAAACTCAAGGCCAGTGATAATTCAGTAAGTTTTTAACCTAAAGCAGAATATTGCCAGGAAAAAAATTTAGAAATAATTCAAAACCCCTCCTTTAGGATTAAGTAATGCTGATATTTGTTTTTCTGTACATTTTATAAATCAGCCACACTTCCCTATGAGATATGAAATAGGAACATAATCTCCCTTTAAGAGTTATACCTGTATGTGCCTGTATTGCTTCTGTACAATTGTCATTCAGAAATATTTAAGTTCTTTCTATGTGCTAGACGCTAAATTCAAGGGATATAACAGTGAACAGCTCCCCATTCATTAAGTCAAACAATCGTTTTGCTGCTCTTCAAATGTGCAAGACATGATCTCTGCCTCAGGGCCTTTGTACTTACTGTCCTCTTTGCCTGGAATTCTTTCCCCAAGATATCAACATGGTAAGTTCTTTTACTTTCTTCATATCTTCCTTCATTGCCATTCTGTCATTGAAGTCTTCTGTCCATCCTATCTAATTCAAGATCTCCCTGCTCCCAGCATTTTATATCTCCCTTTCATGCTTTTTTTCTTATTAGCACTATCTTATCTAACTTACTATATGTTTTCCTTATCTATTTTGTTTGTTGGTGGTATCCCTAACCAGAATGTAAGCTCCTCAGGAAATTTTGTCTGTTCTGTTCACTACTGTATCCCTAACACTTAAATGGCACATAGTAGGGGAACAACAAGGTGTTTGTTGAATGAACAGAAAATGATGGTGGTGAGGGAGACAAACAAGTATAAACAAAACAGAAATTGCAAATGGAAGTGTTCTGAAGGCAGTGATATGATAGAGAGTTATGGGGGGAAATGGTTGACACTTTAGATTGTACGGAGAAACAATACTGCTTCTGAGGAAATGACATTTGGTCTGAGACTGGAATGAGGGAGAAGGAGCCAGCCGTACTGTGAACCCTCTCTCTAGACATAGGAGGGAAAGGCCCTGAGGTGAAAATAATTTAAAATGTCTCCTAGGGCTTGGGCTGCTATATGGAGAAATAATTAGAGGGTGGCCAAGTGTGGAAGCCTAGAAACAGTTTGGAGGCTATTGCAACAGGCCTTGGAGTCAGATGGCATCAGTGCAGGTGAAAAGAGTTAGATGGATTTAGATAATTTTGTATGACCAGCTTACAGGGCTTTTTGATAGGGTTGGATCGTGGACTGGGCAGAAAGGTGTGCAGAATTGGATTTGTACCAAAGAGTTTCATCTATAGCTAGGTTTACCCAAGTATTATTCCCCATAGTATTTGGATTTAAAATTTACAAAATGTTATCTAGTCAAGGAGTATAAGAGACTATTGTTCAATATTGTTTTTAAACTGCGTTGTATAAAGATTATAGAATTCTTTTTAATCTTATAAACTGATGTCAATTTTAACATCAAATAGTGACCAACCAAATAGAGCTCGTAACTCTTCAACTATTAAAGTGGATCCCTGTGGATCTTCTGTGTTGCACTGGTGGAATGCTTTAAGCACTTTAAATTAGTGAAGTAAAATAGAAAATGAAGATAAAAATCTATAATATAGAGAATAGGCACTGAGAATATATTAGATTGGGGAATAAAAAAATGGATTTTTTTTTTTTTTATTTAGGCACTTTTTCATATTGTTAGCTTAAATGCTATTAGTGAATCATAATTAATGTTAAGAGGACAAAAGGGTAATACTAAATACATTGAGGTGATAGGATGAACTTCAAAGATACAAGTGAGGAGCAAATGCATTTATTTTTATTTAAATGTATTCATGCTTGGATGTCAATGACTATGTCCAGGCAGGATTAATAAAGAAGTTTTTGGCAAAGGGTTATTTGACTAGAAGTTTGAAAGAGAAGAAAAATGTTGGTTAGCAAAAAGGACTAAAGGAAGAAGTCTTCTTATTTAGGGTCAAAGATAGTATGTAATTTTTAACAACATATACTAGTTTAGTTTATTAGTTTTTTTTCCAGAAAGAATGCTTTCGTTGGTCGGCTTACTTGCGTTTTTACACAAATAAAGTATTATGTTTTAGTGCCCTTTCCCCCCAGGTATTTCTGTAAGCACACCGTGCTAATTTTTTAACAGCAAAATTAAAAATTAGCAAAGCACACTTATGAAAATACTGGGTGAGAGAAAAAGGGTGCAGCTGGCAAAAAATATGTAACATGCACATTATTTGTGTAGAAATACAGTGGGCATATTACTAACGTTTTAAGGTCAGAATTTCTGTTCCCCAGACAGGGAAAGTCCTAAACAGAATCCCAGAATTGTTGTTTTCAGTCTTTAGACTCTGATGACCCTACTATGTTCATAAAATTTATAATAAAAAGGAGGAGGCCATTTGGAACAGCTGTTCTTTCATTGGAATTCTAGGTTAGAGTGGGACTATATTCTTTAGTTACATATTGTTGGGTTTGCTGTATGTACCAGAGATCCAGATTTACAACCTTTATGGCTCCTGGACTGTCACTGCAGGGTAAATAGTCCTAACTTAGAACCCTTACGTATTTGCATAATAATATAAATTGGGAGGCCATTCCTGGGAAACTCTTTTTTATACTCTAAAAATACCTAAATAGTCACAAAAATAACTGAAATAGGAAATGAATCTGTTCTTCTAAATATGTTTAATACAAATACCGTATAAAGCTATGTTGTAAATGCTTCGGGGTAGATTAAACTTGATGCTTCACAAAATTGCAGTTTAATGAAGTTTAGACTTATCACACAAGCTTACTCATTTTCTTAAGTGTTCTGAGTTGCACTGTCCATTACAAGCATCTGTCTAAAGTGGATACCTCTCAAAGTCTTTGAATGGTAAATGCTGGGGGTGGGGTTGGTTAGTTTCTGTGGCATTTTCTTTGTTGATTCTTTGCACTAATTAATGCCAAGTGCAAAGAATCAACAGAGTCTCCACCAGAACTCATAGTCATTACTGTGAGAGTCTTATTTTTAGTAAGAAAGATGATAAAAATGGGGAGCGGTCCACAAATTGAGGTTCACCTCTTTGCTTATATATAAAGAAGCCAAATGTGTCTCTTTGAACTGGTTAGCAGCAGGATGGTGAAGTAAAAGAGTGTAGTAACTCTGAAGCTCTTAGTTACTGATGTTAGGAGGACACTGTAGACTCATCTCACAAAAGAGGGGAAACTATGAATAGCTAATTCTGGCCTGAAATCCCTGTTGGGAATAAAAGGGAAGCTCATATCGTAACAGTTAGTATACAGGATCAGGACTGAGGAATTAGAAAAATTTCCGAGTAAAACACCTCTCCCATGTCTTTTTCTGCCTCCATTGTTCTTGTGGCCAATGTAGGATCATAGTTTTTTAAGGAACACTTTTCTTCTTAGAGACTCCAAATTATTCTGTGAACAAGATAAAACCATAGTTTGCTTCCCATCTGCCTTGAAGGCCAGGAATATTACATATAAGTGGAATTTGTTTCACCTATGATTCTGATATTTTTAGAATGAAGTTGTCTGTCTTGGCTAGACAAATTCAGAGGCCACCCAAATATAAAGGGCAATGGAGAACTGAAGAAAAATAAAATAAGCTAGAATAGTTTTAATAAAAGGAAATTGTCGTAAAAGTACAAAAAGAAAAAGAAATATCAACTCATCACTAAGGGCCAAGAAAAATCCTTCTTTTAAATTAAAATCATATGTCAAGTGAATAACTCAGAGCAGGGGTTAAAGCACTTTTTCTATAAATGTGTAGTGAATATCATAGGCTTTGCAGGTCGTATGGTCTCTATCACAACTATTCAACTCTGCTGTTAGAGTGCCAAAGTCATACCTGTTGTCATCGAGTCAATTCCAACTCATAGCAACCCTAGAGGAGAGAGTAGAACTGCCACACAGGGTTTCTCAGGAGTGGCTGGTGGATTTGAACTTCTGAACTCTTAATCACTGTGCAACCAAGGCTCCGAAAGCAGTCACAGACAATATATAAATGAACGAGCATGGCCGTTTTCCAGTGAAACTTTATTTGTGGACGCTGAAATTTGAATTTTATGTTATTTTCACTTGCCATGAAATACACTTTTGATTTTTATTTTTAACCATTTGAAAATATAAAAACATTCTTAGCTCATAGGTTGTACAGAACAGGTGGTGGGTTGCATTTGGATCATAGGCCATTGTTTGCTGACTCCTGGTGCAGAGGAAAGAGTACTGCTTAAGTAAGAGTTATGTAGGATTGAATTCCCAGAGATCCTCTTTTTACCTACAACCTCAGAACGTGGCACACAGAGATGGCATGGTATAGTATAGTGGAAAGAGCCTTTGGAGCCAAACCAGTTCACTAGTTCTGGTTACCTCCTTTCCTAATCTGTAAAACTGGAATAATATCTATTCATATGGTGGTTATATGGGGCATTGGTGGTTCAGTCGTAGAATTCTCACCTTTCATGCGGCCAGTGCACCTTATACGCAGCCACCACCCATCTGTCAGTGGAGGCTTGTGTGTTGCTCTTACGCTGAACAAGTTTTAGTGGTTCTTTCAGACTAAGATGGACTAGGAAGAAAGCCTGGCTATTTACTTCCAGAAATCAACCAGTGAAAACCCTGTGAATTAAAACAGCCCAACTTATCACGGGGATGGTGCAGGATTGGGCAACATCCCATTCTGCCATGCATGGGGTCACCATGAGTCAAAGGCCGACTTAACAGCAGCTAACATCAACAACGGCCGTTTTATTAATTAGCTTTTACTGCATAACAAACTACCTCAAAACTTGGTGGCTTAAGTCAGTAGACATTATTCTCACTATTCTTTGGTTAGCTGGTACATGCTTGCGTTCTGCGCTGGCCAGGCTGGGGCTAGAGTGTCTAGATCCTAGACCCCAGAATGGCCTCATTCATGTGTTTGGGGCTTCAGACTGGCATGGCCGAGGTCTGCTTCCACATGGCCTCTCATCCTCCAGGAGACTAGCCCCAACTTGTTCCCAGGGTGGTGGAAAGGGCTCCTAGTAACAATAGTGGGCAAGCCCCAATGCGCAAGCACACTTCAAGCCTCAGCATGCTCCATGTGCCAATGTTCTACTGGCCAAAGCAAGCACATAGATAAATCCAGAGTTAATGTGGAGGGGATCAGGGAGGTGTGATTCAGTGGGGGCCATAATTCCAGCAATCTGCCAGTGGTTAATATTTGTTAGAAGCCCACCACAGTGCCTGGCACATAAAGTACTCGGCAAATATTAAACCCTTTCTGTACTTGTCAGGAATGACTCAAGAGTCTGACAGCTGTGAGGACTCATCTTTTTTCTAGACAGGCCCAAATTTTCTTATCTACCACCCATCTGTCAGTTTGTTGTACTGTGGTGGCTTGCATGTTGCTATGATGCTTGAAGCTATGCCACCAGCAAGGTCGCCCATGGTGGACAGGTTTCAGCAGAGCTTCCAGACTTAAGACAGGCTAGGAAGAAAGGCCTAGCAATCTGCATCCAAAAATTGTTGTTGTTGTTGTTAGGTGTCACCGAGTTGGTACTGACTCATAGCGACCCTGTGTACAACAGAACGAAACACTATCCTGTCCTGTACCATCTTCACAATCGTTGTTATGCTTAAGCCCATTGTTGTAGCTACTGTGTCAATCCATCTCATTGAGGGGCTTCCTCATTTTCTCTGACCCTCTGTTACTTTACCAGGCATGATGTCCTTCTCCAGGGACTGATGTATCCTCACAACATGTTCACAGTATGTGAGAAGTAGTCTTGCCACCTTTGATATTAAGGGGCATTCTGGTTGTACTTCTTCTAAGACAGATTTGTTCGTTCTTTTGGCAGTCCGTGGTATATTCAATATTCTTCTCCAGTACCACAATTCAAAGGTGTCAATTCTTCGGTCTTATACATCGTCCAGCTTCCACATGCGTAGGAGGCTAGTGAAACCACCATGGCTTGGGTCAGGTGCACCTTAGTTTTCAAGGTGACATCTTTGATTTTCAACACTTTAAAGAGGTCTTTTTGCAGCAGATTTGCCCAATGCAATGAGTCTTTTTATTTCTTGACTGCTGTTTCCATGGGTATTGATGGTGGATCCAAGTAAAATGAAATATTTGACAACTTCGGTCCTTTTCCCGTTTGTCGTGATGTTGATTATTGGTCCAAAAAATTGCCAATGAAAATCCTATGGATCACAACGGAATATTGTGCAAAAAAAAGTATTTTTCAAAAGGAAAAAGCTGCAATATTTAAACAGGTTTCACTGCTTTTTAAATTCTTTATCGTTACAGTTATCAGAGAGTGCCTTAATTATTTTACTTCTGTGCTCTGAGCTGTTTAAGCTTTCTTTTCATACATTTTTCTTGCAGATGAAAGAATGCTATCTAGTGGCAGTGAAAGGTGACTGCAAGCCTGGGGAAAATAGGATTTTTATTTGTTTTCCTGTCTTTGGGCTCAGTTTCTAGGGATAAAAAATGGGATTGTTTATGACTTTTTTCTTTGAAGGGGTAAAGGGTATTGTGATTTAGGACTGGAAGTACATACAAAGCCAAATTTTATGTGACTCATTCAATAAACATTTGAGCTTCTAATGTATGTATTATGTAATGTATTGGTAATAGGGATAGAGTGTACAGAGCAAGGATAAGTGAAATATATATGAACCACTAATATACAACTTTATTAGACTTGTGGATATATCACTGACACTCAAATAGAATGAATAAGATGATATAGATAGACAGACGTACAGATGGATAGATAGCTTTTGAATCAACTCGGACTCATGGTGACAGGATGAAATGTTGCCTGGTCTTGCATCATCCTCACAGTCACAGCCATGTTCAGATCCATCATTACAGCTGTGTTGCCCATCCATCTCACCAAGGGTCTCCGTTGCCCTCCTTGGCCCTCTTCTTCACCAGTCATGATGTGCCTCCTGATGATGGGCTCAAAGCAAGCGATTCAGACAGTGTTCTGTCATGACCCATAAGGTTTTCACTGGCTAATTTTCGGAATTAGATCACCAGGCCTTTCTTCCTAGTCTACCTTAGTCTGGAGGCTCTGCTGAAATCTGTCCACCATGGGTGATCCTGCTGGTATGTGAAATACTGGTGGCGTACCTTCCAGCATCATAGCAACATGCATCCATCACCGTACAACAAACTGACATATGGGTGGTGAGAATGAATAAAGGGTACTTCAGTGACAAATTAAGTTAGCCCTTCATTAATAATTTGCTGATTAAACATTAGAATTGGATGTTGTTTACCTTTTAGCTATCTTTATAAAGATTTGCTTGCGTTTTTCTTCATCTCCTTCTAGACTTAGCATTTGATTAGAAAATGAGTCAGCATTTGTATGATGTTATCATGTAAAAATGTTTAACTTTAGGGGTAGTAAAAAATGTTCAGGTTGTTTTGTGTAAACTCCCAAAAAAGGTATCTCTGAGTAGGTCTTCCAGCTAGAAGAATGTGAGAATGCAGGGAGTAATAGTATAATAATTTTGTCATCTTTCTTTGTTAGATATGTATATCATAATTTCCTTGCAAATTCTTATGCCTTTTTTATGTACTAAATTTTGATATACAGAAATCACCTGTCTTTATCTGTTTAACTCAAATTGTAAGGGAAACACCGCATATTGAGTTTTTTCTGTAAAAATAGAGATTTTAAAATTCATTTTAATAGCAATTATAGTTGAGTTCGAAACAAACTGTAGAATAGGCTTTGTTTACTAAAGTACATCCTGTCACCTTTTATTGTTTTTTAAAAAATCATATTATTTGTTGAATTTGCATATAATAAAGTTCTTTAGTGTATAGTCATAACCCACCACAATAAAGACACAGAACTTTTTTACCACCCCCCAAAATTCCTTTGTGTCCCTTTGTAGTCAACCCTTGTCCCCACCCCTTAGCCTCTGGCAGCCACTGATGTGTTTTCTGTCCTTATAATTTTGTCTTTTCCAGGATATAAATAGAAATGGAATCATATAGTATATAGCCTTTTTTTTTTAATTTTAATAAAATTATGTATAACAAACCCAAAAACCCAGTGCCATCGTTTGCTATTTCAGCGTTTCTTACACATACAGTTTCGTTCCATTAGTTACGTTCGCCACGTTGTGCAGCTGTCACCACTGTTTCCAGAGTTTTTCACCACCCTGACCCTTAACAGGAACTCAGTGTGCCTTAGTGTGTAGCCTCTTGAATCTGGCTTCTTTCACTTGAATTGCTTTGACACCTTTGTCAAATCAATGGGCCATATAAGTGTGGGTCTATTTCTGGACTCTGTTCTGTCCCATTGCACTATAAGGCTATTCTTTGCCAATCTTACACTGTTGTGATTATTGTGCTGTGGTTTTTGTGGTCATTAGCTGCTCTCAAGTCAGCCTTCAACTCATGAGGATCCCATGCACAACAGGACAAAATGCAGCCTGGTCCTGCGCCATCGCATGATTGGTCACAGATAGGACCATTGTTATCCATAAGGTTTTCAATGCTGATTTGCAGAAGTAAATTGCCAGGCCTTTCTTCCTAGTCCATCTGAGTCTGGAAATGCCACTGAAACCTGTTCAGCATCATAGCAACACTCAGGCCTCCACTGCCAGAAGGGTGGTAGCTGCACATGAGGTGCAGTGGCTGGGAATCAAACCCAAGTCTGCCACTTGAAAGGCAAGTATTCTACCACTGAACCATCAATGCCTCCATTATTACTGTAGCTTTATAATAATACAAGAGTCCTTGGGTGGTGCATACGGTTTGTGCTTGACTACTAACCTAACAGTTGGCCATTTGAACCCACCCAGTGGCACTGTGGAAGAAAGGCCTGGCAATATGCTTCCATGAAGATTACAACCAAGAAAACTCTATGGAGCAGTTCTACTCTATAACACATGGGGTTGCCATGAGTCGGAACTGACTCAGCTGCAGTGGGTTTGTGGTAATACATATAGTATACATTACTTTCATCTTGTATTCCGCCCCCCATGTGAAATGAATGCTTTGATTTCGAGTTAATATTTTCTTAATATCTATAATTAGCATTTTAAAATTAAACTTTCTATTTGAGATAATTGTAGATTCACATGCAGTTATAAAATAATACAGAGAGATCCTGAGTACCCTTATGCCCAGTCTTACCCACTGGTAATATCTTGTAAAACTGTAATACAGTATCACAGCCAAAATATTGATGCTGATACAGTCATGATACAGAATATTTCTATCACTGTAAGAATCCTTCATGTTGCCCTTTTATAGCCACACCCACTTCCTTCTTGCCTTCGTACCCTCTTTTTAAATCATAGGTTGTTAAATTTATTTTCCTTCAGAGTTTCAATTTTCTGAAGAATATGACGTGAAATCTGTGTTTCTAATGGCAAGATAACTTTCAAATTTTAAATAATAACCTTTACTTGGCTGAATTGAGGAATATAATACTGTGACCCATAAAATCGATTTAACATAGGCAGAATGTTTATAAGCTGATCAGTGTTTAATAAAAACAGCTAGTTCACCTAACATTAGATTGCTTTCCTTTATTTGTTGTGATTTACTTTGGAAGTGTATAATAGGAAAAAACTTCAGTGGCATAAACAAAATACAAATTCCTTTCTCCTTTAAAATAAGTTCAGAAATAGTCTAGGGTTGAGTGTGGAAGGTCCACGAAGTCATCAGGAACCTAGGTTTTTTCTTGTTTTCTGTTCCATCATCCCCAGATTGTGAGCATTGTTTTTG
Source organism: Elephas maximus indicus (assembly GCF_024166365.1). Classification (NCBI taxonomy): domain Eukaryota; kingdom Metazoa; phylum Chordata; class Mammalia; order Proboscidea; family Elephantidae; genus Elephas; species Elephas maximus. Next base: position 47,205,395 of record NC_064828.1, on the reverse strand, counting down.
TTGTTCAGGATGACAGAGAGATTGAGGAAACGGGGGAAGCCTGCGTCTCTTCCTATGAGTCTGTCACATTGAGGCCAGTGTAATAGTTCTAAAATACTAGTACCATGTTGAAACAAAAGTTCAGTTGGTATCATGTCTATGGTGACTTTTCATTATATTTAATGTTTTATTGTCTCATCTGAGCATGTTAGTCTTAACCACCTCACAGACAGGTATCATGTCTTTTTTTTTTTTTTCCCCCAATTTTTTTGAACTCGCATCTAGTGATGTTGTTCGGTGCTGTGGAGTCGATTTCAACTCATAGCAACCCCATCTGACAAAGTAGTATTGCCCACAGGGTTTTCTAGCCTGTAATCTTTATGGCAGCAGATAGCTGGGCCTTTCTTCCATGGAGTGGCTAGGTGGGTTTGAACCACCAGTGTTTTGGTTAGCTACCCAGTGCTTAACCATTGCATCACCAGGGCCCCTGGGATCATGTCTTTTTATATGTTTACATCAGAATGCTAGGCCCAGCATATTACTGAGCCCACAAATACTTAAATGCCTATAAATTTGAGAACACTAGTTGGAATTTTAAACTATTTTTCATGAAGTTTAAATTAATTTGGCTGATACTTCAGCCAAACTTAGTGTGCTTTTAATATGATAATTTTGAATATTCAGGAGTTTAAACAGCATACCGGTAATATCTAGGTATTTGGAAATGAATTAGAAATGTACAGGATTTAATCTATATGCTATCTTGTAACTAGGATTTTCTTAAAATTTTTATTTATGTTATATATCTGTTTTAATAATGGTTTTAGTTTTCAGTAAGAATCTAATAATTTCTTGTGATAGTTACAAAAGGTCAGATAAATACCAGTTGGAGAAATAATAAGACCTTAGTTCTCTGGTTCATAGTCTGAGAACAGTTGGAGCAACTCTGACCAATTTGTCCAAAAACTAAGTTATAAATAAAACAACCTTTTTCTGACCTCTTCTTTACCAATGACAAGTAATCGACATAATTCGCGGTCTTTTTGTTTGAAGGAGCAAGCTTGTTTAGTGGTCTGGTTTTCTCCAGTTAAAACAAGGTATCACATAACCTCTTTAATTTGAAGTGGGTTTTTTTTTTTTTTTTAACTTCGAATTAATCAGGTTCACTCCATTTCCTACCTAGAGTATTGAAGTAATTATCCAAGTGCAGCATTTTTTATAAATGTTCTTGCACCTGTATTGCAAGAAAATAAAAGGCTAATGAGGCAGGACGGGGGGAGCAGGTGTGAAGTATGCCGTAGGTTTAACATATTCCATTTTTAGAGATCCAAACAGAGGGGTCAGTCCATTTGCTGAAGTGGATCTCCCTGGGCTTCTAGTCTTCTTCCCCTTTGCTGTTAACTTTTCACCCAAAAGCTTTGTAAAAAATTCTGCGTTTATCTGAGTTCTAGAATGTCTTATACTTTGCTTTTGTCTTAATGACCTGTATTTTGAAATGTTAATTGTACTGTGACTATTAAAGAAAAAAAAAATTTTTGTGTGTAATATATACCATTCCAAAGTATTCTCTACATAAAAGACTATTTCCATGTCTAGCTTATTAACAAACTTGGCTAACTTCTGCTGTGCCATCATTTAGTGCTTACTGCTCTTCCACAGACTTGAAGCTTTCACTCTTAAATGTGTTTAAGTTGCTAGCACTTTAGGAGCCTCTCTACTGCCTAGGCTTGAAGCTCTCAGGTATTCTTGAATCAATATAGTGCTGCCGTTCCCCCTCAGCTTTAGTGAGTGGAAGGCCAGCTAGAAAGTATATGGGCTTCCACATGAGACAGTTAAGGTTTTGGCTGTACTGTTACTGGTCGTGTGACCTTGAGCAAATGGTTTAACTTCTCTAACCCTGAACTTCATCTTCATTCTCATAAGTCACATTTTTATCTGATACATAAGCATTCTAATAATAAGACCGTCTTTTGCCCTCCACCTTCTACTGTACCCTCAAATATGGAGCATAACTTTATAAAGTTTCTGTACTCTCACAGACCCTCTAGCAGGGTCTTAATTCATGATTCTCTAGCCTGTGTTTTTTTTTTTTTTTTACATCCAATCTTCTTTGGACTCTTTAAACCAAGACGTGGTAGCAGGTGGGTTTAAAGACAGACTACGTCTCTTTGGAGATCTATTAGAAGGTATTTACTTGACATCCTGAGTAAATGAACTTCGGCTAAACTCCATTGAGATGCCCAGCCTTGATTAGACTGGCAAAGAATGCTACCTGTGGTTTGGATGTGGCGCAAAGCTAATAGCAGCATTGATAATAAATATTATTATTTAAACATTTTACTACATTCTGCATGGCCCTATGCTATAACAGTTTTCTTCTCCCTTCTTCTTCCGTCAGGGGATTATATTTCTGTCTGTTAATTTTCTGTTGGTTTTAAATAAATTAATCCTTAAATTATTGTAGCTCTGTGGACCTTACTGGAGTCATAGACTGTTCCCTTCAGTGGACTGTTGGACCACTTTAGGCACCGCACCCACCCTCCCTGGGCCCAGGGTTGACCTGTTTATTTTGTTTCTCCTTCATGATCATTACCACCTACAGGTACTCACCAGGGCTGTGCTAGTAAAGATGATCTCTTTTTCTGTCTTTGAAGAAACCTGTCATGAAGTTCACTGAAAAACTTCATGATTACCTCCTGGAAGCCTGCGTAATATTACAATCCCTGGATGTGATGTCTAAGGCCCTCAAAAGTGGATCCATTTGATTTCTTTTGTATTTTATGTGCAATTCATGCCACTAAATTATAGAGTTTTTTAAATCAGTAAAACTAAATTATCACCAAGTTTTTTTTTTAATATTTTATTGTGTTTTTGGTGAAAGTTACACAGAAAATTAGTCATTTAACAATTTCTATACATGTTGTGCAGTGACATGGTTTATACTTTTCACAGCATTGTCATTATTTCCATTCTGGTTGTTTTGTTTCCCTTAATCTAACTTCCCTGTCCCCCATTACCTTCTCATCTTTGATTTAGGGAAAAAGTTTACTGTTTGGTTTCATTTAAATGGTTATTTAGAGGAGCACAGTACTCAAGAGTACCACCAACAAGTTTTGATATGACTTCCTGTAGTTGTTCCTCTTTGAAAACACTGGCTTATTTCTACCAGCCAGTGTGAAAGTCAGCCCACAATTCTTTTGACACCATTTCCGTTTGCTACCAGTACAAGCTTGGTAGTTGAACTTTCTCAAGCTTTACTGTTAGAACAGCAACAAAAAGTTTCTTTTTTCTTCTTTAAGAGCAGACTGAAAAGGACTAAAATTATGGTGCATTCAATTAAACCTGTATAAGTCTCAGGGTGAGAGAAGATGAGTGAAAGGTAAAGCTAAGATGCCTTGAGAGCTTTGAATTTACACAAATAGTCTACGTTTTGTTGATTCTTAAACCTTGGGGTGTTGTGGAATCAGTTGGTTTTTTCTTTGTTAATAGCTGGAAACCCATGGTCTTGATTTTCTTTGTGTCTAACAGCAATATTAAAACCAGCTACAGTCAAGTTGATTCAGACTCCTAGCGACCTCATGTGTGTTGTAGTAGAATCGTACTCCATAGGATTGTCAATGGCTGATTTTTTTTCAGAAGTAAATCACCAGGCCTTTCTTCTGAGGCACCTCTTTGTGAACTTGAACCTCCAACCTTTCTGTTAGCAGCCAAGCATGTTGACCATTCACAGTACTCAGGGACTCCATTAGGTATTGTAGCGGATACTAAAGATGCTCTTTTCCTAAAGGAGAATATAAGCAATACACTAGATCATTTTTTTTTTAGATCATACACTAATGAAAATAAGTGCTAGGATATTGCGAAAGTCTACCAGCTTCCCAAAATGAGTTAGTACTGAATATACTGTTTGTTTTTCTGGAGTTTTGTGATTCGAAATTCATTTTGAATAAATGTAAGCAAAAAAGGAAACTTACCGGTTTGTTAGAATTGAAGGAAAAGTAAAACAACCAAACCAAACGTGAGATGAGTAAGGCTCAGCTAAGTATGAGGAAGAATAGGAATAAGAGAACTGATTGCCCCTAGTATCCCTGCCATCTCTCCTGTCTTCTCTCTTGTAAGTTGTGTATTCTCTCTCACTGCACACTAGCCTCCTCCACATGATAGGAAACATGGCTGCTGAAAGCACCAGAATTTTATACCTTACAGATTTCATGATGGAAGAGGGACTAGTATTTTACTTCTGGTTTCCAAATTTTAAAATCTTAAGAAAAGATGTATTGGCTTAGCAAAAGGTGCCCATCGCTGTATCAGCTAACTCTGGCTAGGGTCTTGTAAGAACATGGTAGTTCTAATGGTAGTCATGTGGTAGAGAGTGAAATATGGGAAGAATGAAGTTCCTAGAAAAAGGGAGCTGGCGAATGGACAAGCAATCCCATGGGTGTCCGTGATATATCAGAACTTGTTTATGGTATGGCTAACAAATTGAATGATCCAAAACCAGAGAACCAAACCTGTTGCCATCGAGTCAATTCTGACTCATTGCGACCTTATAGGACAAAGCAGAACTTCCCTATAGGGTTTCCAAGGTTGTAAATCTTTACAGAAGCAGACTGCCATGTCTTTCTCCCATGGAGTGGCTGGTGGGTTGGAACCACTGACCATTCAGTTAAGAGTTGAGCGCTTAACCCCTGCACTACCAGGGCTCCCACTAAATGAATGATATAGTCAGCAAATTAACCTTGAACCACTTTTTCTCAAAGAATAGGGATTTGGCCCATTAATAGATATATATGTGTTTAGGATATTGTTAATTAACATCTGTTCACCTGAGAGGTGTAGCAGTGCCATGGATGTAATTCCAGCAATGCTATCCCGCTTTCTGATTTATCACCTGTAGTATTTTGCTTTTAACTTTTAAAACTTTGTCCCTTTTTTTTTTTTTTTTTTACGGCTTTATTGAGTGAGATATATTTCACATTCCATAAAATTCACCCATTTAAAATGTACGGTTTAGTGGGTTTTAGCATATTTATAGGGTTACAGAACCATCTCTACTGTAGAGAGTTTAGCCAAACTACACAGAGAGCGCAGCTCACACTAGGCTACCCTCACTTTAGACACCAGCCTGAAGTTTGAGGGTCTCCAAGACCTTCCTCACTTGAGAGCAGCTGGCTACAAATTCTGAGGTCCCCACAGTCACCCTCAGGGGTAGGGCATGAGAGTCTCTAGGGAATGAGGAGAAGAGTTTATGCCCAGGAGTTTCTAGAAAGCTGGAGATGAATGTAAGTTTTGCAGGATACTGAACAGTGTGTCCCTTAGCAGAGGGAGGCACAGGAGTAGAAAAGTGTTGGAAGAGGTGATAAGAGGAAAGTAAAGGATGGAAGAGAACACTTCTGATAGAATAATATGAACAGTAATAGAAGATGTAGACTTTTTTTTTTTATTAAGTTTTATTGAGCTTCAAGTGAACGTTTACAAATCAAGTCAAACTGTCACATTTAAGTTTATATACACCTTACTCCATACTCCCACTTGCTCTCCCCCTATTGAGTCAGCCCTTCCAGTCTCTCCTTTGGTGACAATTTTGCCAGCTTCCAACTCTCTCTATCCTCCCATCCCCCCTCCAGACAGGAGATGCCAACACAGTCTGAAGTGTCCACCTGATACAAGTAGCTCACTCTTCCTCAGCATCTCTCTCCTACCCACTGTCCAGTCCCTTTCATGTCTGATGAGTTGTCTTCGGGAATGGTTCCTGTCCTGGGCCAACAGAAGGTTTGGGGACCATGACCGCCAGGATTCCTCTAGTCTCAGTCAGACCATTAAGTATGGTCTTTTTGTGAGAATTTGGGGTCTGCATCCCACTGATCTCCTGCTCCCTCAGGGGTTCTCTGTTGTGCTCCCTGTCAGGGCAGTCATCGGTTGTGGCCGGGCACCAACTAGTTCTTCTGGTCCCAGGATGATGTAGGTCTCTGGTTCATGTGGCCGTTTCTGTCTCTTGGGCTCTTAGTTATCGTGTGACCTTGGTGTTCTTCATTCTCCTTTGATCCAGGTGGTTTGAGACCAATTGATGCATCTTAGATGGCCGCTTGTTAGCATTTAAGACCCCAGACGCCACATTTCAAAGTGGGATGCAGAATGTTTTCATAATAGAATTATTTTGCCAATTGACTTAGCAGTCCCCTTAAACCATGGTCCCCAAACCCCCGCCCTTGCTCCGCTGACCTTTGAAGCATTCAGTTTATCCCGGAAACTTCTTTGCTTTTGGTCCAGTCCAGTTGAGCTGACCTTCCATGTATTGAGTATCGTCCTTCCCTTCACCTAAAGCAGTTCTTATCTACTAACTAATCAGTAAAAAACCCTCTCCCACCTTCCCTCCCTCCCCCCCTCGTAACCACAAAAGTATGTGTTCTTCTCAATTTTTACTATTTCTCAAGATCTTATAATAGTGGTCTTATACAGTATTTGGCCTTTTGCCTCTGACTAATTTCGCTCAGCATGATGCCTTCCAGGTTCCTCCATGTTCTGAAATGTTTCACAGATTCATCACTGTTCTTTATCGATGCATAGTATTCCATTGTGTGAATATACCACAATTTATTTACCCATTCATCTGTTGATGGGCACCTTGGTTGCTTCCAGCTTTTTGCTATTGTAAACAGAGCTGCAATAAACATGGGTGTGCATATATCTGTTTGTGTGAAGGCTCTTATTTCTCTAGGGTATATTCCGAGGAGTGGGATTTCTGGGTTGTATGGTAGTTCTATTTCTAACTGTTTAAGATAACGCCAGATAGATTTCCAAGATGTAGACTTTGGATGTTGAGAAGGACATCAAGGAGCCTAAGTCAGGATCTCCTTTCTTATTTTCTAATATTAAAGGGCTGGGAATGGGATTTGAGAAGGGAGGGAAAAGTTTTAGAAAGCTGATTTGGGCCAACAGAAACAATATCAAAACTAAAACAGTTGCTATCATGAGATCCTAACTTTGAACTCATGGTAGATTCATAGTTTCAAGGCAGAAAGTAAAGTTGTTGGACAAGAGGGAGTATGGAGAAAGCAGGTGGATTTTTTTCTAGCATTGAAAATTGGCATAGTAGAAATGTGGTGTTAAAGAATACTGGGATTATGGTGCTTGAGTCTGAAATTGCAGCCTCTAAAATCTAGATAGAGGGAGGCAGAGGTTAGGGAAGCCAGTAGAGTAGAGTTCATGACCAGGAGGCTTTCCAAAGATGGAAAAGCACAACAAAAGTTACAGTGAGAATAAAAAAAATTACGATTAGGAGAATTTTAGATATTAAAATATTAGATGCTTTGAAAAACAGTAAGGCTCAATACGTATAATGAGGTATTGTGCCAGGATTTGATATTCTGAACAGTGACTTCAGTTAAGAACGTGATTGCTAAGAATCTTGATAAGTTGACCTTTAAAATAGTGTTGTGTTGTTTTAAATTGCTTCTGGCCTTTGCTTGAATTGAACGTTACAGATCTTTTTTTAATTAAATTTGTTGCATCAACTGACCATAGTTTCTACAAGACAAAATAGCTTTTCAGTTGTTCTAAGTAATTAGGCTGTTCTGTAATGTTTGATTGTAAAGTAACAGTTGATTTGCATTTTTAAATGTATCATTTTATTTCAGATTACAGTGTAGGATTTTGGAAGTCCTACCTCCATCACATCAAAATGGTTTTGCTAATGGACATGACAGCAATGTAGATGGAGAAACTATTATCATCAGTGACAGTGATGATTCAGAAGCACAAAACAGCTCTTTTCAAAATGGGTGAGTGATATTTATTAGTTTTCAAATTGTTTATAAGATTTTTCCAGTGAAATAATTTTTTCTTTCACTCTCTTCCTCCCTGTCTAGGGATACCATGGTATACTACTCATTAAGTAATCTGGTTCACAACAGATTAGAATTTTCAAAATTAAAACTAGTTAAAGTAGTTAACCAATTGGCTGGTTAACTCTAGCCAGCTATGTAAGAGCAATTGAAGCTAACCCTCATTCACTTATATTCATACATTTTTGTTTTCTTGAGAAAATTCATTCTGTACTTTAATTATTAATACTTATTTACTGTATGGTCCATATGGTAAAGAAACTCTTAAACTTTCTAAAATTCAGTTAATTGACAACCTAGGCAACTGAGTACTACTGGAGGAAAATCACACTGTATATAGATTGGCATTGTCTACATGTAATTTAAAAACTCAGTGAAGTCTTCAACTGATTAAAAGTTCTTTTCATGTTTCAGCTAAGTTCTCTCCTCTGTTCTCTACAACAGCTATTCTAAATGTTCGGTGCTCCATCCTGTTCTCCTGTTGCCCTTTACGCACCTCAAACTTTAAAAAGCTCTCTTCAGCCTACATTGTGTTGATTTTTTTATTCCCTATCTTCATGAAATGGTAATATTAAGAAACCTGAAGCCATTGTTACCCTGAGTACAAAGCAGATTAATTCAAAATCACCGTTGTTTTTCTTTGTCACCACATGGATTCCGACTAATAGAGACCTGACAAGACAGAGTAGAACTGCCCCATATGACTTCTAGGCTATACTCTTCACAGGAACAGATCACCAGGTCTCTTCTGCTACCACCAACCTTTTGATTAGCAGCTGAGTGCTTAACTGTTGTGCCACCAGAGCTCTTAAATCCCAGTTACAAACCCAAAACCCACTGTCATCAAGTTGATTCTGACTCATAGTGACCCAATAGGACAGAGTAGAACTGCCCCATAGGGTTTCTAAGGCAGTAAATCTATATGGAAGCAGACTACTACATCTTTCTCCCTCAGAGTGGCTGGTGGGTTCAAACCACCAGACTTTTGGTTAGCAGCTAAACGCTTTAACCACTTCACTACCAGGGCTCCTAAATCCTGGTTAGCAGTAGTAAATATTTTGCCTGTTGTACGTAGCATTCGAGGAAGACTGCCACTGGTGAATCCCACTTGTGCTGGTTATAACAAGCTCATTACAAAGTTTAATTGAATTTGGACATAGATGTAATCAGCCATAATATCCTGTCTAAATATGCTGTGCTTTACCTCTTGAATATAGGTACTTGGGGTAGACCCTTGAGGTGGGAAAAATGAGTCAGCTGGTAAATTATTTTATTAATAGACATTTTAAACCTGTTTATGAGCCTTTCGCTGTACATTAACATGGTAAAATGCCTAATTGTAGATTGCTATCGCAGTATCCTGAGGTAACCAGATAACAGGAAAGGTGAAATGTAGTCATTTTTGGACCCTTATTCCATTGAGTTATTCCCATTAATTCCTAACTTAAGTGAGTAAATTTACTTCTAGGTTACTCTCCCCTAAAAAAACAACCTAGATTTTTCTCATTTTCAGTAGATGGATTGAGGGGAGGAGAATGAAATAATTGTGAGGCTATATAACAGCACTCACATATGTCATCTTACTTATTTCTCAGAACCAGCCTATTTAAGGGTAAGGTGGTCATGTTTGCATATCACTGAGGAGAAATGGGTGTTTCAGAATTAGAAAATTTGCCCAGAATATGTCTGCAAGATGTACTAAGGCAGCACGTTTAGCATTGAGCCAAAGTGTTCAAAATGACCACCAAGAGTTTTTTGATACATTTTGATACATTTGGGGGGGGCATATTGATAATTTTTTCAAAGCCAAATGCAACATCAGTAAAAGAAAGAAATGAAAGGCCTGACTTTTTAGAAAATTGTATTCACTCTGAACATACTAGATTACTTATCAGGCTGGACATTGATTGCAGCATCTGATTAAGCTAAGTAGTAGCTGCATATTTACCTTTGTCGGTCAGCTTTTGTTGGTGGGCAGCGGTCAAGGTTTTAGAGAGCACGGTCACTCAGTTTATTTTCAGGATTGGCATTAACACCCTAAACATGTTTTCTGAACTAAGCTTTTGAACAAGAATGTTCTTTCTTCTCGTCACAAAGTCTACTCTATGTATACTTAGCAGTCTTGGACATTTTAGTGGTCTCTGGCTCTGAGAGAGCCTGATGCTCTTGCAGAACTTCTAATACCTTTGCTAGAATTGAACTCGGGTAAAGATACGAGCCGTTTTCTTCCCAGTTATTTACCATGAGATGTATGAAAGAGCCTTAGATATACCTATCTAAATATACCTTTGAGTGACATGAGGCTAATTTTTCTTCATATCATACGTTTTAAGGAGCATATTGATTATAGTCATATCACTGGGATATGATGGTATAATCTACACACATCTACTTTGTGTAGATTATATAAGAAATACCTTAAACTGAGAATTATTCATTTACGTATCTACAAGCCAATTTTAATTAAAAAACTTACTTCTCAGCTATCATTTGTAGTACTAGATAAAAGTCTGAACTGTAGAGAATATAATTTGTGTCATATCAAAAGAGGTTTAGAGTTTGTCCCTTAGTCTTTGTTTCTGAAATATTACACATATATCTATCTGCTCTGTGTTCCTTTCTTTACCCTTTTAATGTTTGCCCTCTGAGAATGGGTTCAGTAGTGTTATACTTAATGTGAACTATTCCTTTCCTCCAAAAGTTACTAACGTTTTTAAAGAAAATTATGTGTGAAATTCCTCACAATTTGGTGAGGCAGCAGTCTGTATAATTACTTGATACAGGTTTCCCCTCTTAAGAGTCAGTTAGTAAAGTTGATCTGCAATCACAAATTCTCTGAAAACTGAACTAAATTGATACAGCCCTGACTAAAATATTCAATACCTTACTATCTGATTTCAGTAGCCAGGTGTGCCAGATATATAGGTGAGTTTGTAGAAGCAGCTAAATATGGTGTTTGTAGCAACTTAGGTTAGTAGGTCAATGACACTTTCCAGTAATATACTCTGTTGTGATTTAAGGCAATAAAAATCTAAGATAAATTGAACTTCTTAGCTGTTTTCTTAATTGAAGTGCTTTGATTGAAGTTGTCAAGGATTTCATTTTACTTGGATCCACAATGAACAACCATGGAAGCAGCAGTCAGGAAAACAAAAGATGCATTGCATTGGGCAAATCTGCTACAAAAAGACCTCTTTAAGTGTTGAAAAGCAAAGATGTCACCTTGAAAACTAAGGTGCACCTGACCCAAGCAATGATGTTTTCAGTCACCTCCTATGCATGTGAAAGCTGGACAATAAGTAAGGAAGACCGAAGAAGAATTGATGCCTTTGAATTGTGATGTTGGCGAAAAATATTGAATAAAGCATGGACTGCCAAAAGAACGAACAAATCTGTGTGAGAAGAAGCACAACCAGAATGCTCCTTAGAAGCAAGGGTAGTGAGACTATGTTGTACATACTTTGGACCTGTTATCAGGAGGGATCAGTCCCTGGAGAAGGACATCATGCTTGGTAAAGTAGACGGTCGGCGAAAAAGAAGAAGTGCCTCAATGAGATGGATTGACACAGTGGCTGCAGTGGGCTCAAGTATAACAATGACTGTGAGGATGGCACAGGACCAGGCAGCATTTCTTTCTTTTGTACGTATTGTCGCTATGAGTCAGAGCTGACTTGATGGCACCGAACAACAACAACAAACTGTTGTTTACAATGGATCAAAGTTTTATGGATCCATCTCTAGGCAGATGTTGTTGTTGTGTGTCTTAGAGTAGATTCTGACAGTGACCCTACATGACAGAGTAGAACTACCCCATAGGGTTTCCTAGGCTATAATCTTTTTGGAGGCATATCTCTGGGTCTTTTCTCCCATGGAGCTGTGGTGGGTTTGCCAGCCTGTCGGTTATCAGCTGAGTGCTTAACCATTGCACCACCAGGGCACCTTAGGTAGATATTAGTTAAAATACATTATAAAAGTGTCATTATCCTTGTCTGAAAATAACACATAAGACTTTTTTTTTTTTTTAACATCCCATATCCTGGTGGTGAATTTCAGAAGCACAAGGGAAAACTAATTATTTTGGGAACTTCTTGAGGAGTGTGTATCTAGTTGCAAAATACTATAGGCACTGCATTCCTGTCATGCTATATCATCTGGCTCTAATGATAACTTGTCTAGTTGTTAGTAAGATTATAAAGTCTAGGTATTATTTTTAAAGAAGTAGACCTAATTGTTTCACTAGTTATAGTCCATGTGTGCCAATTTAACGTGTGAAAAATAAGGTTAGCAGTTTAAATTTCCAGAAATCGTACCACCATAAGTAACCATCTGTGCTACAAGCTTAATCACCTGGTGGATTGCCTTACAGAATAGTCATGGTAAATATAACATGATCGTTTCTCTAAAAAGAAACCCTTGTGCTAAAAGTATAGTTCAGTTTTTTAATACTTTCTGTTGTGCTGGTGTAGAAAACTTTTTAATTTTTTACTTCTTTATTATCAAATTCTGTCCATTGGGTTGCAACAAAAAAAATTTCCATTATGATAAATAAAAATAGAATTTAAAACTTAGATACAAAAGTAGGCGTATGGAAATATGTAGGTAAGGCATTTATAAAATAAAAGATTTATTTTGAATAATGGAACAATAATCTGATTTGTATAAATGTAGTATATGAGCATAATATGTTATGTAGAACTGAAATCAGATATGTACGTGGTGATAATAAAACCACTCTACTACTAGTGGGATCACTAGGTTCAACTCAGTGTTTCAACTGTTTAGGCCTTGTCTTTGGGAAGTAAAAGAAAATGATTAAAATGGAGGTCATTTTTAATATTACCCTTGAAGTTCCTATCTTGTGATGAACCTGTATAAGAACCAGTGCTGTTGATCTCCAGTAATTGTACTTCTTGGAAAAAATTCCAAGAATGACTTTATTCCATACAGAATTTTGTGTAAGGGTTATTATAGCAAAGCCCCAGTGAGAATATCTGCACTAATTAGGAAAAAAGTTTTTATGCTACTCATTTTCACAAACAAATTTTGTAACACAGTAAGAAAAGCAAAATATTACTTTTTGTACATTAATCATGTTTTCACCTCTACAACAAAAAGACAACTAATCCAATTAAATGGGCAAAGGAAATGAACAGACACTTCAAAGAAGACATTCAGGCAGCCAATAGACACATGAGGAAATGCTCACGATCTCTAGCCATCAGAGAAATGCAAATCAAAACCACAATGAGATACCATCTCACTCCGGCATTACTGGCACAAATCAATAAAACAGAAAATAACAAATGTTGGAGAGGATGCAGGGAGATGGGAACTCTTAGGCACTGCTGGTGGGAATGCAAAATGATACAGCCTTTTTGGAAAACAATATGGTGCTTCCTTAGAAATCTAGAAATAGAAATACCGTTTGATCCAGCAGTTCCACTCCTAGGAGTATATCCTAGAGAAATAAGAGTCATCACATGAATAGATATTTGTACACCCATGTTCATTGCAGCATTGTTCACAATAGCAAAAAGATGGAAACAGCCTAGATGCCCATCAACAGATGAATGAATAAACAAACTGTGGTGCATACACACAACGGAGTATTATACCACATTAAAGAACAACAGTGAATCTGTGAAGCATCTCGTAACATGGATGCATCTGGAGGACATTATGCTGAGTGAAATAAGTCAGTCACAAAAGGACAAATATTGGATGAGACCACTACTGTAAAAATTCATGAAAAGGTTTACATAAAAAAAAGAAACAATATTTGATGGTTATGGGGCAGGGGGAGGGGTGGGGATGGAAAAACACTTAAATAGATGATAGATAAGTGGTAATTTTGGTGAAGGGTAAGACAGTATACAATACTGGGGAAGCCAGCACAACCTGTATAAGACAAGGCCTTGGTAGCTCCATAGACACATCCAAACTCCCTGAGGGACAGAATTACTGGGCTAAGGGCTGTGGGGACCATGTTCTTGGGGAACATCTGGCTCAATTGGCGTAACAGAGTTTATAAAGAATATGTTCTACATTCTACTTTGGTGAGTAGCATCTGGGGTCTTAAAAGCCTGTGAGCAGCCCATCTAGGATACTCCACTGGTCTCACCCCTTTGAGAGCAAGGAAGAATGAAGAAAACTAAAGAAAGATTAGTCCAAAGGACTAATGGACCACATCTACCACGGCCTCCACCAGACTGAGTCCAGTACAACTAGACTGACTGCTCTGACAGGGATCACAATAGAGGGTCCTGGACAGAGCTGGAAAAAAATGTAGAACAAAATTCTGACTCAAAAAGAAAGACCAGACTTCCTGGCCTGATGGAGATGGGAGAAACCCCAGCCACCCTTTCAGCTCAGTAATGAGGCACTCCTGAGGTTCACCCTTCAGCCAAAGACTGAACAATTCCGTGGAACAAAACAAGACTAAAGAGGTGCACCTGCCCTGGGGCAGGGACTGGAAGGTAGGAGCGAACAGGATAGCTGGTAATAGGGAACTCAGGGTTGAGAAGGGAGAGTATTGACATGTCATGGGATCATTAACCAGTGTCATACAACAATGTGTGTACTGTTTGATGAGAAACTAGTTTGTTCTTTATACCTTCATCTAAAGTTCAGTAAAAAAAATAAATCACAGTTTTGTAGCTCTAAATCCACTAAGATAGAGTCCATATACAATTTTTGAGTATGTACATCAGGGTGTGAATACTCAATTGCAATCTGAATTTTTAGAAATTATTACTCATGTTTTGATTTTCAATCTTGTTAGTGTTGTATTATAATTTACTAAAATATTATGGAAAAATAAATGGTATATTAAATAAATGTATTACTGTATTGTCACTGATGGTAATCTGTTAAACGCAATCTACATTTGACCAGCCCTTCATATGTATAAAAGGTAGTAGTGATTAAGTATTAAACTTGTACCTGTTCAAAAAATAGTAAGATAAAAACTCTTAATGAAGTCTGTTGTTTTTGAACAACTGCTGCTGATTTATTAAAACCTGTTTTTCTTACCGCCACCCCCCACTTTGCTTCAAGAAATCATTTTATTGGGAGCTCCCCATCAATGCAGCTGTGTGAACATTTTCTCTATTTGACCTATTCCCTAGGATAGGGTTTTTCAGACTGCAGGTTATGACCCCATTTGTAGGTTGTTAAATTAATAATGAACCTTAATAGGATAGAAAATATTAGACTGCATTCTGTCTAGTGAATGTGAGTGTTTAACTGTATTTCATTGTTTATATGTATACTGGGTCTCAGTGTAAAGATACTTGGCCCTGTAGCTTGGAATTTAATGGTGTTACATGTAAATACTTCAATTTTATTTGTGACACTGTCTCATATGTCCCTTTTTAAATTTTTGTTTTTGTTTATTGAGGTGAAATTTACATAATGTAAAATTAACCCATTTTAAAATGAATAAGTCTGTGGCCTTTAGTACACTCATAATGCTATGCAACCACTATATCTAATTCCAGATCATTTTCATCACTCCAAAATAAAACTCCCTGCACATTGAGTAATCGCTCCCCACCCCCATCTTTCCCAACCCCCTGATAACCCATAAATCTGCTTTCCGTCTCTGGATTTATCTGTCCTGGATATTTCATGTAAACGCAATCATACAAAACATGACCCTTTGTAGCTTAGTTCGCTTAAAATGTTCTCAAGTTTCATCCACGTTGTGTTACGTATTAGTGCTTCATTCTTTTATGACTGAAAAATATTCTATTGTATGTATATAACATGAGGCATTGGTGATCCAATGGTAGAATTCTCACCTTCCATGCAGGAGACCCGGATTGGATTTCTGGTGGCTTCATGTGTAGCCACCACTCGTCTGTCAGTGGTAGATTGCATGTTGTTGTGATGCTGAACAGTTTCCAATGGCTTTTCCACACTAAGACAGACTAGGTAGAAAAGACTGGCAATCTACTTTTAAAAATCAGCCAACAAAACCCTGTGGATCACAGCACTCCCATCTGCAACCCATCACAGGAATGGCGCACAAATAGGCAGTATTTCGTTTTGTTGTACGTGGAGTTGCCATGATTCAGGGGCCTACTCAATAGCAGCTACCAACAACAACATGTATATACCACAATTTGTCCCTCATCCGTTGATGGAAATTTGGGCTGTTTGTACCTTTTGGCTATTGTGCCTAGTGCTGCTTTGAACATTAGTGTTAAGAATTGGTTTGAGTAGTTGATTTTCATTCATTTGGGTACATACTTAGGAGTGGAATTGCTGGGTCATACGGTAATTCTGTTTGACTTTTTGAGGAGCTGCCAAACTTTTTGCCACAGTAGCTGTACCACTTTACATTCACACTAGCAGTTTCTTCTCCTAGTGTTTCCTAGTCTTGTCAGATACAAAATTCTTGGTTGACAGTTTTTTCTTTTAGCACTTTAAAAATATGTCATCCCACTGCCTTGTACCCTCCATAGTTTCAGTGCTAAATCAGCTGTTAATCTTACTGAATAGTTCTTGTATATGATGAGTCACTTCTCTCTTGCTGCTTTCATTTTTGCCAATTGATTATAATGTGCTTTGGTGTGGATCTCTTGAGTTTATCCTACTTGAAGTTCATAGAGCTTCTTAGGGGTGTATATATAATGTGTTTTATCAAATTTAGGAGTTTCCTGAGCACTGTTTTTTCAAATATTCTTTCTGCCGCCCCCCCGTCCCCCTTCTGGGCCCCTCATCATGTCTATTTTGGTTCCTTTGATTGTGTCCTGTAGGTCTCTTAGACGCTATTCATTTTTCTTTATTCTTTTTTTTCTCTCAGACAGGTTAATTATAGCTGTCTTATCTTCAACTTTGCTGGTTTTTTTCTTTTGCCTACTCAAATCTGCTCTTAAAACCCTCTAATGAATTTTTTTATTTTAGTTATTGTACTTTTCAGCTCCAGAATTTCTGTTTGGTTCCCTTTTATAGTTTGTCTCTTCATCAGTGTTCTCTATTTGTTCATGTGTTGTTTCCTGCTTCCCTTTAGTTCTTTGTTCATGGTTTCCTTTAGTTTTTTGAGCATGCAGGAACAGTTTCTGTTGATTTATTTTTTTCCTGCAAATGGGCCATACGTTCTGTTTCTTTGTAAGCCTTTTAATTTTTTTGTTGGAAACTGGACTTTTTTGAGTAATATAATATAGTAACTCTGGAATCAAAATCTCCTTCCCCAGTTTGCTGTTGTTGATTGTCGAGGGCTACAGTTGTCCATTTGTTTAGTGATTTTTCCAAACTTTTTTTTAAGACTATATTCTTTGTTGTGTGTGGTCACTGAAGTCTCTATTTCATTATGTTATTGGTCAGCCAGTAAGCTGACGTAGAGATTTCCTTAAGCACCTGAAGCCAAAAAGAAGAAGAAAAAAAAAATACTACTCTTCGGGTCTTCGCAGGTTGGCTCTGACTTGGGTATTCCTTCAATGCTAAGGCAGGCCTCCTAAAACTCTGTTTAGCCTTCACGTCCTGCTTGTGCAGGCAATCCCCCAGAGTTGACAAATCTAGGGTCCCCTCAGGTGAGCGTGTGTCCAGTCCTGGGCATGCACATTGCATTCCATCTTCCTGGTATACACAGTTGCACTTATTCGGATTCAGTTGCCCTTTCGAGCCCTTATTCTCTCGAGAAACTTCCTTTTCAGCCTTCTCTTTTCTACGCATTTGGGTTGGTCTCCTGCATGCCTCATCTACTGTTTAAATTTTTTGATGGATGCCACTGCCTGAAAAGCTGCTTCAACCTGATGGGAGTAGGAGGTGGGAAAACAGAGGTCACCCTCTGTGGCTATATCTCCAGAAGCTGCCAGGCAGGTCAAGGTGCACAACCACAGTATTTTAAGAACAAGCTTCTTGTTAGCCCCTGGTACCAGCAAGGCACACCAGGAATGCTAGTGCTGCCATCACAATCCCACCACTGCACTAGGGCATGAGGGATGGTAGTCAGATGAGCAAAAATGTCCCAAGCTCTTTTACTGAAGTTCAGCTACCTTTTTCTTCATCAACACTCACTTGTTTGTTGTTTTTTATTAAATTCCAGAGTTGTGAAAAAAGGTAATTCTGTGCATCTTTGCCAGATTATGGTTGTTTCAGGGGAGCAACTGATTCTTTGAGCTCCCTATTTTGCCATTTTCCATGGTGTCATTCTATTATGTATCCCTTTTGTGTTGAGACCCCCCTCACCTGCATTTACATGCTCTTACCCTCATCTCACAATGCTTCTCTTTATCATCCTTTCATACCATTTTCTTCTCTGTAACTTCTACTTATATCCTCTTTACATATATGCCTGTACTCACAGAGGCAGCACTTCCAGAATCCAACCACTTCTCTCTACTGCCGCTATGACCTCTTAGTCTATACTGCCATCAGCTCTCAGTTTACTGCAGTAGCTTTCTAACTGGGCTCCCTGTTTGCACTCTTGCCCCATAGTTACTCTCCACATAGCAGTCAGGGTGATTCTTCCCGAAGTATAAGTTAAGTCATACATACCTCATTATTCAAAATCCTCCAGTGGCTTCACTCAGACTAAAATCCAAGCCCTAATGATGGCCTATAGAGTCCTATATAATCTAGGTCTGTTGCCTCTCACTCTGACCAAATCTTCTTTGGTCATTTTTATTCATTCAACTTCTTGTGCAAACCAGGCATGCTGCCACCTCAGGGCCTTTACACACGCCTCTCCACCTTTAAACTCATTTCCTCAAGATTTTCTCATGAGTTGCTCTCTCATTTTTTTGTTCGTTTTGTTTTCATAACTGTACTTAAGTGTCAACTTCTGTTGGAAAGCCTACCTGGACAGTTTCATAGGAATCACCTTATGTAAATAGTGCTCCTCCTCCCCCATCCTCCACTTTGTTTCTTTCATAGCACTTACTACCTCCTCCTATCCTGTCGTGCATTTTTTTATTTGCCTGGGTCTCTATGTTAGAATATAAGGCAGGAATTTTCTATTTTGTTCACTGCCGAATCATCATTGTTTATAGTAGTATCTGGCACGTAGTAGGCTCCTAACTCTTTACTAATTGAGTGAATGAAGGAAGTTAGGAATATACCCTCAAAGGGAAGAAAAGAGGTTGGTAGGAATGGGGGAGGTGATTAAATTTGTAGTCTCTGCCAATTCTTAAAACAATAAACTATATTATCTTCACTTTTGCTCTTGAATTACATAGCTATGAAGAAGAAAGTTTAAAAGCAAAACAAGGACTATTTTTCTACAGATTTATTTGACGTAAACTGGGTACTCCTCTGTGCTTATTCATTTCTAATTAATTTCTTCTCTCAAGGAAAGTTTATTGAATGAGTAATTAAAATACTTACATAAATTAAAGAGTACATTGTATTATTTTGGCTAATAGGATGGTGGTGGTATCAATATATAAGTATAATTATACTTATGATAACATAAAATGTTAGTAAAGATAATAATGCTAGTAAAGATAAAAAATGGAAACTGTGTTTCCATTTAAAATCTCATGTTTCCAAATAAGTTATTAACTGATTTGTGTCTTTTCTTTTTTTTAGGAAGAAAAATGCAATTGATCCCTTGTTATTCAAGTACAAGGTGCAACCCACTAAAAAAGAATTGTATGAGTCTGCTATTGTTAAAGCAACACAAATCAGGTAAAATTCTGTATCTTACCTGTGATAGTTTAAAATAAAATAATAAGCTATCTACATTAGATTAAGAAGGTTTTATGTAGAACATATGAGTAGCGTTGCAAGTAATTGCTTCTCTTTTTAAAATAAATGTATATATGTTCACAGAGTGATAGAATGAATCCTAATGGACTCTGTGAGTCTCTTGTTTGGATTAGTAACTTACCACAAATAGTCTTTAAAATTGAAAGAACTAAGAATGATCCTGTTTATGAAGGACTTCTCATCAGAGATGGTAATATTCCTTTAATCAAGAAGATTTGTTATTCTAGAGTAGCACTGACAAGTAGAACTTTCTGTGATGATGGAAATGTTATATGTGTGCTGTCAGTGTGGTAGCCAAGGAGTCACTAGCTATTCAGCACTTGATATGTGGCTAGGAAAAAAAAAAACAGAGTAGAATTTTTTTTTATTTTATTCATTTTTAATTAATGTTAAATAGCCACATGTAGCTAGTAGCTACTATATTAAGCCGTACAGTTCTAGAGGGCTGCTATATTTATACTTACGAAAAAGAATTGGTTGACGTTCAACCATTTTAGGAGGTAGCATATGATCAAGAATCAGTGGTATCAAAGAAGAAGTCCAAGCTGCCCTGAAGGCATTGGCGAAAAACAAGGCTCCAGGAATTCACAGACTACCAACTGAGATGTTTCAACAAACAGATGCGACACTGGAAGCGCTGGTTCATCTATGCCAAAAAATTTGGAAGACAGCTACCTGGCCAATTGACAGGAAGAGATGCATATTTGTGCCCATTCCAAAGGTGATCCAATAGAATGTGGAAATTATCTAACAATATCATTAATATCACATGCAAGTAAAATTTTGCTGAAGATTATTCAAAAATGGTTGCAGCAGTATGTTGACAGGGAACTGTGAGAAATTCAAGCCAGATTCAAAAGAGGACATGGAATGAGGGATATCATTGCTCATGTAAGGTGAATTCTTGGCTGAAAGCAGAGAATACCAGAAAGATGTTTACTTGTGTATTATTGACTATGCTAAGGCATTCAACTGTGTGGATCATAACGAATTATGGATAACATTGCAAAGAATGGGAATTCCAGAACACTTAATTATGCTCCTTCAGGAAGCTGTATATAGAAAAAGAGGCATTCAAACAGAACAAGGGAATACTGAGTGGTTTCAAGTAAGGAAAGGTGTATCAGGGTTGTATCCTTTCACCATACTTAGTCTGTATGCAGAGCAAATAATCTAAGAAACTGGACTTCATGAAGAACACAGCATGAGGATTGGAGGAAGACTCATTACCTTGCTTGCTGAAACCAAAGAGGACTTGAAGCACTTACCAATGAAGATCAAAGACTATAGCCTTCAGAATGGAGTACACCTCAATATAAAGAAAACAAAACATCCTCACAACTGGACCAATAAGCAACATCATGATAAATGGATAAAAGATTGAAGTTGTCAAGGATTTCATTTTACCTGTATCTACAATCACTGTCCATGGAAGCAGCCATCAGGAAATCGAAAAAAATTTGCCCGTATTTCACTGGGCAGATCTTCTGCGGAAGACCTCTTTAAAGTGTTAAAAAGCAAAGATGTCACTTTGAGGACTAAGATGTGCCTGACCTAAGCCATGGTATGTTCAGTTGCCACATAGTATGTGAAAGCTGGACAGTGAATAAGGAAGACTGAAGAAGAATTGATACATTTGAATTTTGGTGCTGGTGAAGAATGCTGAATACACCATGGACTGCCAGAAGAACAAACAAATCTGTCTTGGAAGAAGTATAGCCAGAATGCTCATTAGAAGCAAGGATGGGTGAGACTTCGTCTCATGTACTTTGGACATGTTATCAAGAAGAACTGGTCCCTGGAGAAGAACATCATGCTTGGTAAAGTAGAAGGTCAGCAAAAAAAAGAGGTAGACCCTCAACGAGATGGATTGACACACTGATTTCAACAGTGGACTCAGACAGCAACGATTGTGAGGATGGTGCAGGACCAGGCAGTGTTTCATTTGGTTTACATAGGGTCTCTATGAGTTGGAATTGACTCAACAGCACCTAACAATAACAACAACAGTGTATTTGTCAATAGTCAACAAACAATTACCTTTTCTTACCCCACTACTCTATGGTGGTGGGATATAGCAGTGATCCAAATGAGGCCTTGCTCTCATGGAACTTACATTCCAGGAAAATAATACAAATTTTTGGGAGGGCTACTACTTAAATGTGAAGAATATTGAATATACCACGGACCTCCAAAAGAACAAACAAATCTATCTTGGAAGAAGTACAACCAGAATGCTTCTTAGAAGCAAGAATGGCAGGACTACGTCTCACATACTTTGGACATGTTATCAGGAGGGATAAGTCCCTGGAGAAGGACTTCATGCTTGGTAAAGTGGAGGGTCAGCGATAAAGAAAAAGATCCTCAATGAGATGGGCTGGCACAGTGACTGCAACAATGGGCTCGATCATAACAATGATTGTGAGGATGGTGTAGGACTGGGCCATGTTTCATTCTGTTGTACGTACGGTCACTATGAATTGGAACCGACTCAATGGCACGTAACAACTGCATCTACTTGGAAACCCTGGTGGCGTAGTGGTTAAGAGCTACAGCTGCTAACCAGAAGGTTGGCATTTTGAATCCATCAGGTGCTTCTTGGAAACTGTATGGGGTAGTTCTCCTTTGTTCTATAGGGTGGCTATGAGTCGAAATCGACTCAACAGCAATGGGTTTGGTTTTTTTGGTATATTATATATTCACTCATAGAAACTTTTGACAACTTTTTCTTGAAAGGAATGTATTTAATTCAATTAAAACATTTACTTTCTTTCTAGAAAAACTTGTTTGTGATGCTGGTTGTTGCTGTTATAGTTGCTGTTTTTCAATTTGAGGGCAAGGGAGAATCATAAGTAATAGGATTTTAGGGTCTTAATTTTAATTCTCTTTAGTTCTGATCCCACTAATCTGTTGGCTGCCATGTGAGGTTTAAACACAAAATGTTTTAAAATTTGATAAAGCCCGTGTTCAACTCTATTTACAATATCCATTTGAACATTGATTTATTTAGTATTGTGTGATATCTGTTAGTGTACTGATTTTAAATTTTTTAAAAGTTGTTAATGGTGATATTTGTAGGGATGATCATCTAATTTCATAAAATGCTTTACTTTATGTAGTACCTTTTCTTTGAGGTTTATTTGATTTCTAAATGTCAGAACCTACGCAACGAATGACCCAAGCAACAAAATAGGTCATTGTAATACATATAGTATTTTTGTAATGGGGTTTTTATAATAGATCCACTCAAGTAGATCTTGTAACAGTCTACATAAATACTTGTGTGTAAAACCAAAAAAACCAAACCCCTCACCATTAAGTCAATTCCAACTCATAGCAGCCCTGTAGGACAGAGTAGAACTGCCCCATAGGGTTTCCAAGGAGCAGCTGGTGGAATCAAACTGCCGACCTTTTGGTAAGAGCTGTAGCTTGCTGTAGCTCTTAACCACTGCACCATCAGAGCCCCTAGACTTCTGTATAAAGTTGTTAGTAAATTCTACACATAAATACTATTAGATGAATTGGTTTTCATTTCCTAGCCTTGAAATTCAGATTATGAAATTACAGAGATTTTGGCATTTAGGTTGAAGTCTTTAATACTGCCACTTTCTTTATTCTCTTTTTTCTCCTGTAGCCGGAGAAAACACCTATTTTCTCGTGATAAGCTAAAGCTTTTTCTGAAGCAACACTGTGAGCCACAAGATGGAGTCATTAAAATTAAGGTAATCAAAATGTTGAAATTATTTGTCGAATAAAAAAAGAAATTTGTTGTGTTCTAAAGTTATAAAATTGCAGAAATATTATTTCAAAAATGATTGAATATAACTCTCTTCTAATCCAGAGCCAATTTTTAGTGCTTTTCTTTATACTTTTAGTTGAATTAAATACTGGTTTTTACAGTTGCTAGATTTGCTAGGTGACTCAGTTCCTGTCACATTTTTTCTTTGTGTAAAAGATTCAGCAGCATAGGTGAGAATAGCTGGAAAACTTGGAGAAAAAAAAAAGGTATGGATGTGGTGGTGGGGCAACGCTAACTTTCTAATCATGTGGTTCTGGCTCATAAATAATAGTTTTAAAGAACAGTGCTACGGCAGATCCTTCTAGGCAGGCGCATCATGGACCAATGCTAAACATAACCATTAGGAAAAAAATCGTGCTTAGAATTCTCACATTTTACCATTGAACTTTTTACCTAATGTACAAAAAGTAATTTTTAAAGAGGTAAGATATTTAACCCATTTGAGGATAGAGAAGCACTATTTAAGTGAAAAAGACAATCAAATGGGATAGGGAGATACATGCATTTATCACAAATCAGCTAATGTATGCTTAAGATTTGTACATTTCATTGTATGTTAATTTTACACCAAAAGGAAAGAAATGAAACAAATGTTAATAATCCAAATGTTGACGTATTTAGGAGGATCAAAAGGAAAGAAACATCGATGATGAGACTGATAAGCTAAATTTATATACGCTTAAAAATACCGTAAACAGATTTCAGAGGCAAGTATTGGGGGGGAAATACCTTCAGTGAGTATAATGAAGAGCTCAAATAAATCAGAAAAATATTAGCATCCCAGTAGAAAAATAGGCAAATAGACATAATCAAAATTCACACTGGATAAAATTTAAAAACATATGATAGAAAAAGTATGAGGAAATGTTGAAACTTACCAGCAAAGGAATGCAAGTCAAAATATCAAGATATATTCCATGAAATGGAAAAGTATTGAAAAACAAAACCCAAAAATGCATATTGTCTTAAAATCTGGCAAGTTTATGGTTTCTATAAAGCTGCTTGCTAATGTGTTAACAACTTTCAAAAATGAATTACTTTTTTTACCTTCTACTGTGAGAGTTACCTGAAAAAAAAAAATCTTTTTGAATGTGAGCATGTATTTTTCTCTTTCTTAATGAGAGGAGAATGCATAAATCATGCTCTACCTATGTCATTGAATATCAGGTTGCCATGTGTAAAATGATGGTACAAATATTTTTAATAACTTAGAAACTGTAGGTAACTGAGAGCTCCTAAAGTTAAACCCTTAAATGCTCATCAAAAGGCTTTACCAAAAGAGTAAAAAAAGAACCTACAGACTGGGAAAAAAATTTTGGCTACAATATATCTGACAAGGGTCTTGTCTCTAAAATCTATAGGATACTTCAGCACCTCATTGACAGAAACAAATAATTCAATTAAAAATGGGCAAAGGATATGAACAGACACTTCACCAAAGAAGACATTCAGGCTGCTAACAGATACATGAGGAAATGTTTCCGATCATTAGCCATTAGAGAAGTGCAAATCAAAACTACAAATAGAAGCCATCTCACCCGGACATTACTGGCACTAATCAAAAAAATAGAAAATAACAAATGTTGGAGAGGTTGCAGGGAGACTGAAACCCTTAGGCACTGCTAGTGGGAATGTAAAATGGTACAACCACTGTGGAAAATGATACGGCACCTCCTTAGAAAGCTGGAAATAGAAATACCATACGATCCAGCAATCCTACTCCTAAGAAGATATCCTGCAGAAATAAGAGCCATGACAATAATAGACGTATGCACCAAAAATAAACCTGTTGCTGTTAAGTCAATTCTGACTCATAGTGACCTAGAGGATAGAGTAGAACTGCCCCATAGGGTTCCTGAGGAGTGGCTGGTGGATTCGAACTGCTGACCTTTTAGTTAGAGCTTTTAACCACTGTGCCATCAGGACACCAGACACGCACACCCCTGCTCATTGCAGTATTATTCACAATAGCAAAAAGGTGGAAACAACCTATGTGCCCATCAACAGATGAATAGATAAACAAATTGTGGTACATACACACAATGGAATACTACGTAATGATAAAGAATAATGATAAATCTGTAAAACATCTCACAGCATGGATGAATCTGGAGGGCATTATGCTGAGTGACATAAGCCAGTCACAAAAGGACAAATATTGTATGAGACCACTATTATAAAAAGGAACGGTTTACACACAGAAAAAACCAATCTTTGTTGGTTATAAGGGAGGAAAAGGGTAGGGAGGGGAAGTCACTAACTAGGTAGTAGACAAGTGTTAACTTTGGAAAAGGGAAAGACAACACACAATATAGGGGAAGTCAGTAAATCTTGACCAAGACAAAGTCACAGAAGCTTCCTAAACACATGCAAACACCTTAAAGGGACCAAGTTACTGGGGCTGAAGGCTGGGGACCATGGTCTCAGGGGATATCTAGGTCAACTGGCATAACATACTTCATAGAGAAAATATTCTACATCTTATTTCGGTGAGTAGCATCTGGGTTCTTAAAAGCTTGTAAGTGGCCATCTAAGATACATCTATTGGTCCCATCCCATTCGGAGCAAAGGAGAGGGTAGAAAACCAAAGACACAAGGAATATACTAGTCCAGAGAACTAATGAACCACATCCTCTACTAGCCTGAGCCCAGAATAACTAGATGGTGCCTGGCTGCCACCACCAATGACTCTGACATGGATCACAGGTCCCAGACAGAGTGGAAGAAAAATATAGAACAAAATTCAAGTTCACAAAAAAAAAAAAGACGAGACTTAACTGATCTGACAGAGACGGGAGGAATCCCTGAGACTGTGTCCCCTGGACACCCTGCTAACTCAGAACTAAAGCCACCCCTGAAGTCCACCTTTCAGCCAAAGATTAAACAGGTCTATAAAACAAATAGTAACACATGTGAAGAAGGTGCTTCTTAGTTCAGTCAAGTATGCCAGACCAAATGTGCAACACCTGTCAAAAAGAAAAGACAAGAAGGCAGGAAGGGACAGGAAAACTGGACAGATGGACATGGGGAACCGGGGTGTAAAGAGGAAGGGAGAGCGTTCTCTGACACATTGCAGGGATTGTAACCAATGTCAAAAAAACAATTCAGGTATAAATTTTTGAATGAGAAACTAATTTGTACTGTAGACTTTCACCTAAAACCAAACCAAAACCAAACCCATTGCCGTCGAGTCAATTCTGACTCATAGCAACTCTATAGGACAGAGTAGAACTGCCCCATAGGGTTTACAGGGAGTGCCTGGTGGATTCGAACTGGCGACCTTTTGGTTAGCACTTAACCACTACGCCACCAGGTTTCCAAACTTCCACCTAAAGCACAGTAAAATTAAGAAAAAAAAATCTGAGATTGAACATGGATCAAAGGTGAACAAATTCTAGATACAAAATAAATAGAGAGGAATTCTTTTATCACCCCAAACTGGGGGGCAAATCTAAATGTTCAGCAGTTGGGAAGTGGTCGGGGAAAATATATTGGGTTTTTTATTTGCAAAGAAAATCTCATATAAGTCAAAAGTAAAACAAATTTATCTGTACATATGTAATTTTGAAATAGTTTTAGAACTCAAGAAACTGTAGAAACATTCTTGAGGCATTTTGTGGTGAAGTAATTGTTAGAATTGAAGTTTTCTTTCTGATAAGGTGATTAAATAGTTTTAGTATGGATTGAGCAAACCAGTTAAAATGTGTATCACTACACAATTATGCATGAAATTCCAGTGTTTATGTTGTGTTAGAGTAAATCTATGTATAGTTTACTAATGTGTTATTATTGTACCCTATGTCTTTTTTATGAAGGCCTCATCTCTTTCAACATATAAAATAGAAGAACAAGATTTTTCTTATTTCTTCCCTGATGACCCACCCACATTTATCTTTAGTCCTGCTAGCAGACGAAGAGGGAGACCTCCCAAAAGAATACTTATTAGTCAGGTAAGTAGGGAATAGATAAAAACTACATTTGAGATGTTAATAAAATAGTGTTCAAAATCAAGAACTGTGTTTGCCATCATTCTCAGAGTTTGTAGAGAACTCATTCCTACGGAAAACATTATGCGTGTACTCTATGTTGATAACTGCTTAGCAATGAGGCTTGTAGAAGTTTCAAGTGTGAATTAGACACGGTCTTCATGCCACAGGGATTTTTTACCAAGGTTGAAGCACAGATATGTAAGCATTTACTGAAACGTACAGTGGAATGAAATTCGGGCAATAAATTATAGGATTGCAACATATAAAGAGCAGTGAATTTTAACTAAGGGAAATTATAGAGGGCTTTAAGAAAGTAATAATGCTTGAGCTTTGGAAAATAGAAGATTTCTAATGATGAGACAAGGAGGTGGGGAAGGCATTTAACGCAGAAGGCAGAACAGAACCCATTGCTGTCAAGTTGATTCCGACTCATGACAACTTATAGCTAGACAATAAAATGGTACTAAAATGTCCTTTGCATTAAAATATTGTTTCCATAAAAATACCCAACTTGCTTCAATACTTATTTGTCTCTCATAGAGACTGAAAATAGACTTTAGCCCAAAAATGGTGGTCTAAATCCTAGCAAATAGCAACGTACTGGTTCAAAATATGCAAGAGAGGCCTTAGAATACAAAATAAATCTTCCCTGAGGAAAACTCCTGTAAAAAAAAACTATAAGGGAGATAGAGACTGGAGAAACCCTGCGAGTATGGCCCCCAGACACCCTTTTTTAAAAATAATTTTTATTGTGCTTTAAGTGAAAGTTTACAAATCAAGTCAGTCTGTCACATATAAGCTTATATACACCTTACTCCATACTCCCACTTACTCTCCCCCTAATGAGTCAGCCCGCTCCCTCCTTCCAGTCTCTCCTTTCGTGACAATTTTGCCAGTTTCTAACCCTCTCTAGCCTCCTATCTCCCCTCCAGACAGGAGATGCCAACACAGTCTCAAGTGTCCACCTGATACAAGTAGCTCAATCTTCATCAGCATCTCTCTCCAACCCATTGTCCAGTCCCTTCCATGCCCAGACACCCTTTTAACTCACTACTGAAGTCACTCCTGAGGTTCACCCTTCAGCCAAAGATTAGACAGGCCCATAAAACAAAATGAGACTAATTGGGCACACCAGCCCAGGGGCAAGGATGAGAAGGCAGGAGGGGATAGGAAAGCTGGTAATGGGGAGCTGAAGATCAAGAAGGGGAGAGTGTTGACATGTCATGAAGTTGGCAACCAGTGTCAGAAAACAGTATGTTTTAATTGTTTAATGAGAAACTAATTTGCTCTGTAAACCTTCATCTAAAGTACAATTAAAAAAAAAAAAAACTGTGCTCACTTTGGTAGCACATATACTAAAATTGGAGTGATACAGAGAAGATTAGCATGGGCCCTGAGCAAGTATGACACACAAATTCTCAAAGCATTCCACATTTTTAATATCGAATCACATAAAGAGGCAGACCATGATGGCTTCAGCAAGTGCCCAAAACAAAGAATCAAGATACCTTCCAGAGGAAGAGAATTTTTTGGAAATACCAGAGGCAGAATTCAAAAGATTAATATACAGAGCTCTTCAAGAGATCAGGAAGGAGATCAGGCAAAACACAGAACAAGCCAAAGAACACACAGATAAACCAACAGAGGAACTTAAGGTTATACAAGACCATAATGACAAATTTAACAGGCTGCAAGAATCCATAGAGGGACAGCAAACAGAAATGCAAAAGATTAACAATAAAATTTCAAAGTTAGACAACTCAATAGAAAGTTATAAGAGCAGAATTGAGGCAATGAAAGTCAGAATTAGTGAGATTGAAGATAAAGTACTTGACACCAACTTATTTGAGGAAAACACAGATAAAAGAATTAAAAAAAAAAAAAATGAAGAAACCCTAAGAATTAAATGGGACTCCATCAGGAGGAATAACCTACAAGTCATTGGAGTACCAGAAGACAGGGGGATAACAGAAAATACAGAGACAGCTGTTGAAGATTTGTTCAACAATGACAAAAAAACTATAAGGGAAAGGAATGTTTATAATGGAAACAAAAAAAAAAACCAAACCTGTTGCCGTTGAGTCCATCTGACTCATAGTGACCGACTGTATAGGACAGAGTAGAACTGTCCCATAGGGTTTTCAAGTAGGGCCTGGTGGATTCAAACTGCTGACCTTTTTGTTAGCTCTGCTCTTATCTTACCTTATCTTATGTCACCAGGGTTTCATTAGAGAAGGACAATATAGATTGAGGACTATGTTTAATTCTTCTGTGCTCCCAATTTTCTGTCTCAAAACCTTAATAAGGAATCCCTCCTCCCCGCCCCCTTCAGTCATTACCATTTTCTAATTCAAGGAGCAAGGACACTATGAAAGTTTCTGGAGTTAGGCAAACCGATAGCTAGGTGGAGTCACCTGAGTTGGAGAAAATTTTAGGTTTTTCTAACCCTTTTTCCTTTTAATTCTCTCCTACCCTTATTCTGTGCATTCTGTTTTGTTCTTATCTTCTGCTAGTTATGGATTTCTGATGACTAACAGCTAATAAGCTAAGTTCCCATTGTTTCTAAGTATAGTTGGCAGCACACAATCATCATGATTTAGAAATTTATTAAACAGTTCTTTTAAGAGCCTCTTCCAGGATCTGGGTTAAGTCTATCTTGTTCCTTGTTCCCCTTCCCCTTCTGTCACTTTTTTTTTCAATACTTTCTCAACTGCACACTTCAGGTTTTTCTACCCCAAATGAAGCTTGTTTTCCTCTTGGCAAATAATTTTTCCATGTATTAAGTGGGTTTTTTTTTGTTGTTGTCTCTTGTTCACCATTGTGCTTAGTACTGCACCTGGTACTAAGCAGGTACTCATATATTCAAGTGAATTATTTATGTTTTATTACATTAAAATATAAGAGATAATAAGAATATCACAAGCAGGAGAGACATTGTTCTCATGAGAAATAAAATGCAAATAAGGTTTTAGGATTGTTTAATATTGGCCACAAGAATGTTTGACATGTCTTTCCTCTGTCTCTTTCATATTTTATATTTATACTATCTAGTTTACAAGGTAACCTGGAAGTTTTTTTTTTCTTTTTCTAATGCACATTTTTAAGGGGCACACTCTCTGTCTCTTGTGTCTGTCTGTTTCACTCTCTCTCCCTATATATAAAAGAACCCACCACCCACTGCTGTTGAGTTGATTCTGACTCACAGCGACCCTGTAGTACAAAGTAGAACTGCCCCATAGGGTTTCCAAGGCTGTAATCTTTACAGAAGCAGAGTGTGTGTGTGTGTGTGTGTACACACACATATCTCCATATAAAATTAATTGTTTCTCCTGGAAGGTTCTTATAGTAATTTGTAGAGCTATCGAATTAATATTCAGTGTGTTACTGTGATTCAAGTTATTAAAAGTTCAGTTATGCTTTAGAATAAAAGCTTGTTTTATTGAAAGTAGGTATAATTGATAAGGGCGTTTAAGTTTTTGTATTTTTCTTACTGTAAGAACAAGGCAAACTATCAGTTTGTAAATGTGGTTCTACAAGTTTAGTTTTTTGGTTGTTTTTTTAGGAGGAGAGCATTGTTAATAAACAGACTGTTACAGGATATAGGAACAAAACTGCTAAAGAAAGAGACAGGCTTTTAAAACAAGAAGAAATGAAATCATTGGGTAAGTTTCAGCCTTCTCTCCAAAATCTGTTCAGCTATAAGGAAGGACTTTTTTTTAATTGTGCTGGGATGGGGGGTGTTTCTAAAATCACATATTTCTGGTTTATTATTTTGAAGTAAGTAGCTCTTTTCCTCAGATAACTGTGTATTTTTAAGGTAAACCAGACCTGTTCATCTCTTAATGTGATATTTCAAGGTGTAGCACATCCCCGTTAAACTGATATAATGCTATATTAAGCACAAATTGGAGTTTCCAGGGCTTGCAAACTGTTATGGGCCATCACTGATTCTGAAACTGGAATGTACATAACAGTCATGTGAGGATCTTGTTAAAATGAAGATTCAAAATTAGTAGGTCTGGGTAAGGAATGAGATTCTGCATTTCTGACAAGGTGACAGCTCACTGCTGGACCATTCTTTGAGTAGCAGGGCTTTCAAAGGCAGGGATTGTTTGTCCCAATGCAGTAATGGTCTTAAACCTAGCCAACTTGCTTTTTCCGTTTAAATCAGCTGCTGGCTGCTTCCAGGAATTTACAACCACTGTGAATCTCTTTTGATCTAATTTAACTATAAATTATTTTAGGGATTTTTTGTTGTTGTTTGATATATTAAAAAATGCCAAGTGTTGTTCGACCTCCACAGCTTCTGAAAAGGCTAAATTAAAAAGAGAAAAAGCAGATGCCCTAGAAGCAAAGAAAAGAGAAAAGGAAGATAAAGAGAAAAAGAGGGAAGAATTGAAAAAAATTGTTGAAGAAGAGAGATTAAAGAAGAAAGAAGAAAAAGAAAGGCTTAAAATAGAAAGAGAAAAGGTATTCATTTGAGTATAATAGCTATGTTCTCTACATCCTTTACGAATTTAAATTGAGTTGATTTTCAAATGCCTTTACCTCTTTTATTCAAATTTAGTTATGTATAGAGCACTCATAAACAACTGTATGGTTTATCTCCCTTTGCTTGAAAAATCTAATGAATGATTTAAGATTCAATATATATCTATACACCCTAACATCTCACTTAAAAACTCTTTTAAAATGTAATTCTAAAGAATAAAGACTTATTATTTAGACGTCCAAATTTAGGGACGATGATATGCGTAAAGCTTTTAAAGGTAAAATAATTACAGTGTTCTTATTCTCCTTAAAAATAGCCTTATTTGTCTGTCATAATATGGTGTTCTAGCAAATCTTGATTATCATCTTCAGTGGTAGATATTTCTTATAGAATTCTACCCCTGGTTTCCATGCTTTCTCCAAAGTCAATCATTTTATTACTTTTCTGGGGTATTCACAAGTACCCCAAAGCAGGGAGGATGGGGGAGTGTAATACATGTCCACTTCAGAAAATATAGAGGACAAAAAAATCACCCATAATCTCAGTGGTAACATTTAGAGATAGCACTGTCAATACTTAGATTAATTTTTCTAGTTTTTATTCCATACCCTAAAAATAGATAATCCAACTTTTACACTTCCGTGTCCTTTTTTTGTTTGTTTAAAATTATTATAAGCATTCCTTCATGTTTTGCATTTTAAATAAACTGGAATTTTTAGTAATTGCAAAATAATTTATCAAATAAGATATCCAAGTGCATTACAGGTTTTTGCTCATAAATAGTGCTACTATCTTCAGATTTGTGCATAGAGTCTTCCTTTTTTGGATTATTCCCCAGATAAATTTGTAGAATAATAGATCAGAGGATAAGGACATATATTGTTAAGGGTTTGTCAAATGTGTTGTGCTTATTTATACGCTTACCAACAGTAAATGAGAATGCCTATCTTATTATATCCCACAAGAATTATTTTTTGAGGTGAAAACTTATTATTTCAGCAAAGTACTCAAAGTACAGTCAATAAATGCTGTAATTATTTAGGAGTTTTACAATGAAAATTTGATAAATGCACATCTGTTTGCTTTTGGTGTTCCTAAACACATTTCAAAGGAACGAAATAACATGAATGCATATTAAATATATTTATTGGAGAATATGATAATGAAATATTTTATGTACACTCTGCTTTTTCAGGGACTTTTTAGAGTCGGTATTTACCTTGTAGTTTCAAATACCACTGGTAAGAAATAAGGGTTTCAAAAGGCCAGGTGAGCAAGAGAAATAGCCTGGATTGTAAAAGAAAGAAATCTACCAACTGTATTTTATTACTCACTTTTACTCACTGCTCCTTCTGTGTGCCTCCAGGTTGTTATGAGGTCCAAATAAATGAGTCTTGAAAACACCAAATGTATTACAAATATAAGGTGAAGTTTTAATATTAGTCAATCTAATAATTTATTAACTAGTTTGCCAGGATCTAATTGATTTGAAGCAGGGAGAGAGCTGCTATAGTAAGATGTGAATTAATATTCAGGAGGTGCTATGTGCCAGGCATTTTCATTCTTTGTACAGTTCCGTCAGGTAGGTATTATTTTGATCAGTGTTTCTAAAACTTGAGCATGCATCAGAATCACCTGAAGGGCCAGTTAAAACACACATTGCTGGACCCCAGTCGCAGAGTTTTTGATTCAGTAGATCTGGGGTAGGGCCCAAGGACTTGAATTTATAATAAGTTCCCAAGTGATGCTGATGCTGCTGGCTTGGAGACCACACTTAAAACCATGGATTTAGACCAACAGTATCAAGAAGCAACAAGGAGACAAAGTAAATCAAATACAAGCTTTTTTACTCAACCAATTGGTTAAAGATAGGAAATGGGATCATAAGAGTAAATAGCTCTGCCATTACCTGCCATGTAAAGAGCTTCTTATAAAGTTTTATAATAATTTTTATTAACCTTTTATTTTAGGAAAGAGAGAAGTTACGTGAAGAAAAGCGAAAATATATGGAACACTTAAAGCAGTGGAGTAAACCTAGAGAAGATATGGAATGTGATGATCTTAAGGTATGGCATTTTATGTGATGTTTGGGAGACACCTGTTTCATACACTCTGTGTGACTTTGCTGATGAATTCTTACCTTCCTTTTTTCTACATATTTAACTGAAAGGAAATAACCCAAGGTAGCATTAGTGTTCTATGATAGGGTTCGTTAATGATTCTTACTCTGTAGAAATAAATGATCAGTTTGTGTGATCCTTGATAATGCAGTAATCACTGAGGCCATGCATGCATTTAGCTTGACTGCTAAGTAAGGATTTTGCCTGTCTCCAGAAATTACTAAATTATCCAAACCAAGCTGATCCATCTTAGCTTATATGGAATCATTTTTAAGTAAGTAGGTGGTAGATTAATTCTCTTCTTTATCTCAAGGAGATAATATTGGAGACAATATTGGCACAGCTAATGGTTTGATCTTAGAATCTAGGTTAAGAATCCCTCTTAACTAGTACATGTACTCATAGATACCCTTCAACCTAAAGTTATGCTTAGTTTGAGAAAGGAAGAAGTCCCTAGGGACTGTGATTTAATAAAGTTAGAATAAGGCCAGGACATTTTGAAAGTTTTGAAAGTTCTAAAGGTAGTATTGATTTAGGGGTGAGAAACACTAATCTACATGGAATAATTATTCTTATTAGGTAAAGAATGTATCTTATCTGACTTTTAGGATTTCCTGTACTAGATTCAAATAGTTACATAAATAATTTAATTTTGCAGGAACTTCCAGAACCAACTCCAGTGAAAACTAGACTACCTCCTGAAATCTTTGGTGATGCTCTGATGGTTTTGGAGTTCCTTCATGCATTTGGAGAACTTTTTGATCTTCAAGATGAGTTTCCTGAGGGAGTAACCCTAGGCAAGTGTTCCAGTTATCTATTGCTGTGTAGCTTCAAAGAACAAATTATCTCAAAGTTCTGTGGGGGTTGATTGTTCTTCGCTGTCTGGTTCTTTCTTGGCGTTTTTCATGTGGTTATAGTCAAAAAGCAGGTGGGACTGGAGCCACCTGAAGGCTTGACTGACTAGATGTATAAGATGGGTTCTTAGCACATCTGTCTGGCGCATCAGTGCTCCTCCATGTAGCCTCCCACTCCAATAGAGTATTCCCATGTGGCAGCTGAGGGCTCCAAGAGGCAGAAGTAAAAACTGCAAGCCCTCTTAAAGGATAGGCCTGGAACGGACACAACATCATTTTTACCATATCCCATTGATCAGAGCAGCTACGGGCCAGTCCAGATTCAAGGGGGTGAAAGAATAGACCCCACTTCTTGATGAAGTCATATGTGGGTGCAGAGGGAAGGAATTTATGTCAGCTGTATTTGGAGACAAGTTATTGCCTACCTTGTATTTGTAGTTCAGTTCCCGCGTACTTTTACTTTGCATACATATCATTTATTAGTATGAGGAAGGATTTGGGTCACATTTTGGATTTTTAGCTATCAAATAGCAAAATAATTTTCTTAAGATCCATGTAGAGAGCCTCAAAGATAGAATTGTAATGGCACTCTTATGTTTATAAAAGCGTTTTCTTTAGAAGGGCTTCACATTCTCTCGAGTACTCTTTATGAGCGAGGTGAGGCATGAATCATTGTGCCTTACGTATCAAGAAGGTCTAAACAATGCTAGTTTAGGGAAACTAGGTAGAAGCTAGGTGATGAATTAGATGGCAGTACTAGGATGAGAAGTTCATACTGATGACGACTGCCCCTGTGCACTGTCTGGTAAACGCTAATGCCCCACACACCTATCGAGAATAGTGGAACTGTGGTTTTTGTCATCTTTGCATTGTTATTTGAATTAGAATAAAATTAAAATTCTTTAAATGTGCGTTAATTTGGATATTAACTTTAAACTTAGATGAAATATATTGGTGTACTAAGGCTATTTTGGCTTTTTTGAATGTGAGGACTTGGGTTTATGATTTTGTTTATTATAATTGTTACACATTGCTTTTTGATTTTTTTGTCTTGGATACTACTTGGTTCTACTTACATAAATGGGCATTTTAAAAAATAGTTACACAGGGTGTTGATTAAAATGTTTGTTATTCCAATGGAGTTGTTTTTTTAGTATATGAACAGAACTTTAAATTCATTTTAAACATTTTATTCGCAGAAGTGTTAGAGGAAGCTCTTGTAGGAAATGACAGTGAAGGCCCACTATGTGAATTGCTTTTTTTCTTCCTGACTGCCATCTTCCAGGCGATAGCTGAAGAAGAAGAGGAAGTAGCCAAAGAGCAAATAACTGATGCCGACACCAAAGGTCAGAGTTCAGATTATTGTTGATTGAACTGATAGTAGCTTTGTAGGAAAACTAATTTTTGAAGGTTATTTTAAAAGTACTTGGCTTTTACAGTTGTAAAATACAGCTGTTCAGGTTACTTGATTCGGAGTCATTTACTAATGATGTATTATAAGTCGTTTTATAAAAACTTTGTTTTAATGCAACCTGTTTTTGATGACCTTAAGGATATTTTCTCCTCAATCTTGCTCCTTATTCCTTTCCATTTTTTCCTGTGATTTAGGAACATTATAAATTTCATTGATTGCTATCTGTAATCTCAAGAGATTCTGCTAAATAACTGGTTTTTTTTTTTTTTTTTGCTCCCACTTAGGAAATATTTTGTTACTATTAATATTTTGAATTGAAAATAATACTGCTGGTTTTATTTCACATCTGGTGGTTTTTAAGTCAGAATTAAGTGAAATATTTTTCTTTAATATCACTAATTTGAACTAGAAATTTTGCTTTTTAAGTTATATGCTTTTAAGTATTGAGAGTTAGTGTGTAGTAGATGTTAATGGAGGAATAGTTCTCGGCAAAATTTTGTTTTCAAAACATAGAATATGTTCACTATTTTGTTTAGAATTTACCTCATCAAAGGGCATTTTAAGCGTTTATATTTAAAGAGATGGATTTGCTTCCTGAATAATCTCTATTATTATTATGGAACCCTTGGGTGGTGCAAATGGTTTATGTGCTCAGCTGCTAACTGAAAGGTTGGAGTCCACCCAGACACACCTCAGAAGAAAGGCCTGGCGATTTTCAAAAAATCAGTCATTGAAAACCCTATGGAGCATAATTCTGCTTTGACACACGTGGGGTCACCATGGTTAGGGATCAGCTCAACAGCAATAGTTTATTATTATTATTATTATTATTATTATTATTATTATTATTATTATTATTATTATTATTATTATACAACTTTGTCCCATATGAGATTTAAAAAAGAAAAAGAAATGCATTCCAATCAGAAACTTGATTAAACAATACTTGTGTATTATGTAAAAATTCACGGAAAGAAGTAATTTGGGAAACGTGTGTGTAGGGAGGGACATGCTGGTGACAGAATGTTTGTGCAAAGAGATGGAACATTCCTCTGTTCAGAATTTATGTCGGTCTTAGTTAACTTGAGCTCATCTTCCATTATGCCTAATCACTAAAACAATAGGATATTTATGAGTATGCATCAGATGTTGGTTGCCTTTTGATTTTGCAGCCTGAGTCAAGCAAATTATATCCTGTAGCAGTGGTGCTAATCACCATACATCATTCATCAAGGCTGTTCTAGCAAGATGACCCCTGTTGCCTTCTCAGTATACTCAAACAAGACTGCTATATTGTTTGTGTACAAAGCAAAAAAAATCAGGTAGTAAAGGAACACAATCAATAATTTTATAAAAGCAAAGATAGAAGGGTAAATGATATTTATAAAACATTTAAAGATTTTCTAAGATGACAAGTACCAGCATTAAAATGGATTTCCTAAGACAATGTAGCAAATATTCCTTCTTTTAGCTATTAGGTTATATTAATAACCAATAATATTATAGTCATTGATGAAGTTCTGACCTTAATACAAGACATAAAGCTATATTTAGTTAAGAACTTAATCAGATGAATTTTGTAGTTTTGAAGCCTGATTTAAAAAAAAATGGAGTGAGAAGAAAATTGAGTGGGAAAACCAGCTAGTGTCAGGGAAAAGTATATAAGTGACTGTTAGTGATTTATATTATTACCGTTACATTTTCTGTACCTGATTTGTTTGATCATAGTGTTTATAATAACTCTGTTCCTATACAGGACTGTCTATAAATACAAAGTCTGTCTCTCTGAATAAGTATTGGCCACTAAATAAAGGGCTTAATGCTCTGTTTGAAAATATTTATTTAAAATTTAGAAGAACATAAACATACCTTGGAATTTTTTACTGTTCTCTCACTTTCCTATTATCAGCCACATTTTACGTGGTTATTTCAGATTCAGTAAGGGCCCTAGATGGTTTCCTTAGGTACAGCTTTCATATTTTCTCACATATTTCTTCCATCTCTTCTTCTCACAATCCTCCTGAACATAATTGAATTGTCAGATGGGGTTGAATATTCTTTTCTCTTATCAGTAAAGAGTTCCCTGCTATTAGTAGCAAGGGAGAAATTGTGCAGAATGAATTTATCTTAGTGATGACAAAACTGACATTCGGTGAGGTTATTTACCGAAGATCACATAGCTAGTAAGTGATGTAAGGCACTATATATGCATTCTTTCATTTAATACTCATGTCACCGTGTAAGGTAGGTATAATTATTTTCTGCATTTTACATATAAAGAAACGGAAACTTACAGATATTAATTAACTTGCCTAAAGGTACATGGCTAATAAGGAAGTGATGGAATACAAACTCTAGTAGTCTGATCTAGAACATCATAATGACTGTGCTATATTGGTCATAATATGGCAAAAAAGTGGAAATTTTGAATATTTGTTTCCCAAGCATTGCCTATAAAGTTAGCTGTGTTCAAGGAGATCTAATTTCTTTGACCCTTGATCTCCCTGTTTTTATATCATATCTTGGAAATTTTCCCCATTAATGTTTTTAAGTTTTGTATTAAATATATCGATTCTCCTCTTTAGACTTAAATCATGAACTTAAAAGCTTTCCAAAATATGAGAGCAAGAGTATCTTCCTTATATAGAATAGTTTTGAATATTTGCTCATTCCATTGTTTAGTGTTGGAATTATGTGTTTTTTTAATTCTGTAGGGTCGCTATTAGTCAGAATCGACTCGACGGCAATGGGTTATGGGTCAATTCTAGATTGCAGCTCTGGTGGCACAGTAGTTAAGAGCTCAACTGCTAACCAAAAGGTCGGCAGTTTGAATCCACCAGCCGCTCCTTGGAAACCCTGTGGGGCACTTTTTCTGTGTTCTGTAGGGTCACTATGAGTCAGAATCGATTTGATGGCAACAGGTCTGGCTTGGTTTAATTCTAGATTATGATGAAGATAAACATATCTGTCTTAGGTAGTAGTAACATCCTGGATACAGGTCAGCTATATTCTCTTGATACAATGTACCATGCTGTGATGTAGAGACAATGAGTGACTTTCTCTAAGCAAATTCAAGAGCGATACTTAGTTTCTCAGAAGTGTCATTTGGTAGATACTTAACTTAAAGAATATATATAACACAATTGAAAGTAAACTCTAATTTCACTGGTTGTTCATTTCCTTTGACCTAGGAAATCTTACTTACTATAGATAGTATAGATTGAACATGGTGATTACTGCAAAGGAAGAGAGCCAGCTCACTTTTATAGGTGATATTTAGGACTGTTAATTTTAGAGTGCCTATTTTTTTTTATTAATTTAATTTGGCTTTATATATTAAAAGAAATTTCAGAATGTCATACGTCTAATATTTCCCTGGTGAGGAAGTATATAATGTCTTTCATTTGGGCTAGGAATAAATTCAGCATATATGTAAAGTTTAATCAGACAGCTTCTCCTTTTACATCTTTTATCCTCCTTCCATGCGTTCCTGTTTGCTTTAAATGTAGTTTTTAAAGTGTCAGTGATTGTGATCAGACATGATCCCATAGCTGCCTTCTTCCTTTAGTGAAGAACAACATTTCTGTTCTCTAAGGTTCACTTTTTCAGCTTGTGGACTTTGGGAAGGGAATCATAGAGTAAAAGGTTAAGGAACCCCAGAAGTAATTCAGCCCAGTGGTTTCAAACTCTAGGCCGTGGAACCCTCTAAGTTCCTTGGTGCCACTGCAGGAGGGTTGGAAAGATGAATAGACAGGATGCTCATCTCTGTTTCCCACTTTAAGAAGGGCATGTTTTATATCGGGCTTCCAAGAAATTCTTGGCTTAAAGAATTGGAAAACTGATGATCTAGACTAACCCATTCCTTTAAAAAGAAAGAAATTCCAGTTAAGTGACTTGTCTAAAGGTTACATGTTATCTGACTTTTAGTCTGAAGGTGTCTACTATACTGTGATATAACAGATTTTTGGAAAGCTTAAGGTTTTTCATAAAAGTTTTAGGACTGATTTTTTTTTTAATCTAATGTATTTTAATTAGGAATAACCTATATATTAATGCTTTAAATATGTTTGTGCCTGTGGATTTGCTGTTTGGTCCGATTTGTAAGATAAGCAGTGTTTTCAAAGCTAAATCAATTTATTTCAGAAAATACAGAGAAATCTTCCCATTGTTTCTTGGATTGGAGAATTTTCAAAATAAAAACAGGAAGTTTTTTAGTAAAGAAGATAAATCAGTGATTAAGCAACAACAGTGCCGTCTTTATAGTTCTTTTAGCGCTTTCTCTGTGATGATTTTATGATGATTACAACCTATACTTTGTTATGATTCAATCTTAAAATGTTGGTAAAAGATTGGGTAGCTTTAAATAGATTCTGATTTTCAGAGTAGGCTTTTCTAAGGTTATGTTGTGTGAGGGGGGTTGATTTTAATTCTAAAGTACATTTTACAATTTTTTTTGGAATGCGTATGTGCATCTTGTTGGTAACTTGGAAGTGGCCTTCTCTGTTTAGTAAGGAAAATGTGAATATGTAGTGCATGTTTTAGGACTTACAGTTTTAGGTGGAGACTAGGCAGAATATGAATAATGCTAGTCGTACTTAGTGTTGATTCTGTTGAGGTTCCTGAATGGTAAGCTGTTTGCTCTTTCTTTCATCATTTTAAAAGGGCATTATTCCCAGATATTGAATCTTTGATTTCACTAGAATAAAGTATTTATTTCCTTAAAGATTTAACAGAGGCTTTGGATGAAGATGCAGACCCCACAAAATCTGCACTGTCTGCAGTTGCATCTTTGGCAGCTGCATGGCCACAGTTACACCAGGGTATGTGTGGGCTTTATTTTTTTGTTTGGCTTTTTAATTTTATAAAGGCACATTTTACATCCCTGAGTATTTATTGTTTATATTCTAAGAGACTGTTTCATTTTTAACAACTTTATAGGCTGCAGTTTGAAAAGCTTGGATCTTGATAGCTGCACTCTCTCTGAAATCCTCAGACTGCACATCTTAGCTTCAGGCGCTGATGTAACATCAGCAAATGCAAAGTACAGATACCAGAAACGAGGAGGATTCGATGCTACGGATGATGCCTGTATGGAGCTTCGCTTGAGCAATCCCAGTTTAGTGAAGAAGCTGTCAAGCACTTCAGTGTATGACCTGACACCAGGTAAACTTGGCAAGTTGGAATTTGTATAACACCTCCTACCCTCTTATACCCAGAGAGCTAAGCAGCTGACCACAAGAAATTTTAGATGATAATCAGTTTTAAGAGAAAGCAGTCTTTAAAAAAAATTATTGAATACAAACGGTGACCTAAATTTGAACTACTATCGTTATTCATGTTAACTTTAATTATTTATTATTTTTTCTCTTTTAAATTTGTATTTTCTAATATTTTCAAAATTCGTTATTAGTCTACTACATTTACTAAGTCTAGAAGAATAAGTGAGAATTAACTAGCTTTTATTTCCTTTTATTCATTAGTATATCAGAAGTTTAAATTATAGCTGGTAAATTCTGACATTTGCTTTAATAAATGTTCAAAGTATGAAAAGCAGTATATAAAGTTGAAAGGAAGTATTTTTTCACTTCTTTTAAACAATAGATTTTTAACGTACAAATGTAGTTTAATGTAGTATACTTTTAAAAGAAAACATCTAATAAAACTGGAATACCTTAATTCCTAACATCTGTATGTTGTTGTTGTTAGTTGCCATTGCGTTGATTCCGACTCATGGTGAACCCATGTGCGCAGAGTAGAACTGCTCCATATAGTTTTCCAGGCTGTGACCCTTCAGAAGCAGATCACCAGGCCTGTCTCCCAAGGCACCTCTGAATACATTCACACCAGCAGCCTTTTGGATAGTAGTCGTGTGCTTACCCATTTGCTCCACCCAGAGTCTCTGAACATTTGTATAGTCTTTATAATTTACAGTGGTGCTATTGTGCAGTCTTTCCAGAGTAGCAATTTGCCTGTCATATTTTTTCTTAATTCATATGGTAGTAATTTAACTTTGAACATCATACATGAGCCTAAAAGTTAAAACTTGAAAAATAATTTTGTAATTAGAATAATCTTCACATCCATTTAACTAATACATATGGTAGTCATTAGTATTTTAAATGCCCTGTACATCAAACTGTTAAATAGGATTCAAAGTTGCATTTTTCTGAAGTTATGCCATTGATTTGTTTGACCCAGGACTTCAAACCAGTTCATTCCAGTTTGAACCCATGCTGAGAATTTGTCTTTGCACCCAGATATACTGAATCAGAATCTACAGTTTAACAAGATCCCTAGGTGATTCTTATGTATAATAAATTGTGAGAACCACCGCTCTACTAGTGGTTCTGAGAATTGATCCCTAACCAGCAGCGTGCATCTCTTGGGAACTTTTTAGAAACGCAGATTCTCAGCAGATGTTCGAACCAAAAGAATCTGGTTTGAAGTCCTGGTTTGACCGTGATAGACTTATCATGCGTTTTCACATTGAGCCACAAATTAAAATTTTTCAAAAAGAATTCCTTTTTTTGTTCATTGAAAAGTTATTTACCAATTTTTGACAGGGGAAAAAATGAAGATACTTCATGCTCTCTGTGGGCAGCTACTGACTCTAGTTTCTACGAGGGATTTCATTGAAGATTATGTTGATGTATTACGACAGGCAAAGCAGGAGTTTCGGGAGTTAAAAGCAGAACAACATCGAAAAGAGAGGGAAGAAGCAGCTGCCAGGTAAGAAATAGTTACAGTCAGTA
Source organism: Elephas maximus indicus (assembly GCF_024166365.1). Lineage (NCBI taxonomy): Eukaryota > Metazoa > Chordata > Mammalia > Proboscidea > Elephantidae > Elephas > Elephas maximus. Next base: position 47,162,437 of record NC_064828.1, on the reverse strand, counting down.
TGTCAGTGAGAGCTGTTTGTTCCTCTACATCCAGAACCACATTGTACTATATTGTGGTTTCACATTGTGCCATAATGTGGCATTGGCTCACACTGGTGGTTGGTGGCCTTACTTAGAAGTTATTAATTCATGTAAACCAGTGTTCATTGCAACCGCACTATTCACAGTAGCCAAAAGGTGGAAAAAACAGATGACTGGATAAACAAAATGTGATATATATGTCTATATAATGGAATATTAGCCATAAAAAAATGAAGTCCTGATACATGCTATAAATACTATGCTGAGTGAAATAAGTCAGTCACAAAAAGCCAAATATTGTATGATTCCTCTTACATGAAATATCAAGAACAGACAAATGTATAGAGACCAAAGTTTATTAGAGGTTACCAGGGAGGAGCTGGAGAGAGGTGAAAAGAGGGAGTCGTTATTTAAGGGCCACTGAGCTTCTATTGGAAACCCTGGTGGTGTAGTGGTTAAGAGCTATGGCTGCTAACCAAAAGGTCAGCAGTTTGAATTCACCAGGTGCTCCGTGGAAACTCTATGGGGCAGTTCTGTTCTGTCCTATAGGGTCGCTATAAGTCAGCATTGACTCCATAGCAACAGGTTTTGGTTTTTTTGGAGCTTCTGTTAAGAGGAATAGAAAAATTTGGAAATGGATAATGGTGATATTTGTATAACGTGATGAATGTGACTAATGTCACTGAATTGTCATGTGAAAAATGTTCCCACTGCAAATACTTTGGTTTATGTATATGCTTACCACAATTTAAAAAAAGAAAATCTGGGGGGAAAAGTTAGAAATTGATTACTACGTTACGGCTTTGTGATAACGTTTAGACCATTTTCCATAACTTCATGATTGAAGTTAAGATGCTAAAGTGTCTTTGTACCAGGTAGTCATTTTCCATAACTTCATGATTGAAGTTAAGATGCTAAAGTTTCTTTGTACCAGGTAGTCAGTAGTATCTTATTTTTAACTTTTAGAATTCGTAAAAGGAAGGAAGAAAAACTTAAGGAGCAAGAACAAAAAATGAAAGAGAAACTCGAAAAACTAAAGGAAGACGAGCAAAGAAATTTGACTGCAGATATATCTGTTGGGTATGGCTTGAATTATACTGCTCATCCAGCTTTGTTTATTCATGTTAACTAACATATGTAAAGAATAAAAGTTGGGCACCATGAACTCTAAAATACTTTCAAAATTTTAGAAAATCAGTTTTTTATGAGCACATAATAATTGTTAATGAGCTTGTGAAATTTGTATATGACAGTCTTAAAGTGTATGTGTGTTATGTTAAAGAAATTTTTGTTTTAGGCTTCTTTTAAGGAATCTAGAGGTCATTTTCTCATAGAATTAATGTTATAAATTATAATTTTCCAACAAAATGTCAATAGGCTATTTTTAATCAGTAATTTAATATTTCTAGCATTGATAGTAGTTTATGTCCCCCAACACCACCACCACCATCACAGGTTTATATTCTGTTTCCAAGAATTCCTCTGGGCCTTATTGAGGAATAGGATGAGATTGGAGGTTTTGATAGAGGGATAGGGACAAGACGTCATTAGCTTAAGTAATTCAGTGACTGCCTGCGTATTTTGTTGCATTTTGAAATATTTGGGGTGGGGGATTAGCTATGAAAACGTGTGAGAAGCTTTTCCACATGGGTAGATAAAAAAACATATTCAAATTTAATAGAAATAATCTTAGCAGAAATTCTGCAGTGAAGGTTCTGGAAATTGCAGTATTCCAAAATTAGTGTATTGACTTTTGATTATACATGTGTATAAAATACCTAATATATCTTAAGATCATAGGTCACAAATTTGAAACGGCTGTGTGAGTCCCTGGGTGGTGCAAATGGTCAAATGCTCCACTACTAACCAAAAGGTTGGCAGTTTGAACCTATCCAGAGGCATCTCTGGTGACAGGCCTGGCGATTTGCTTCTGAAAGGTCACAGCCTTGAAAGCCCTACGAAGCAGTTCTACTCTGCACACATGGGGGGTCGCCATGAGTTGGAATCAGCTTGACAGCAACCAACGATGACGTGTTTTGTATGCGCAGCAACAGTACTTTAAAAAATTGAATTCGATACCTTAAGAAAAATTAATAGATATGACACCTAAATTGACACCAAATTAAAAATAGATAAATTGAATGGCATCAAGGTTTAAAACTTCCGTGCTTCAGAGGACATTATCAAGAAAGTAAAAAGACAGCCCACTAAGTGGGAGAAAATATTTGAAAATCAAATCTGCTAAGAATCTAGCATCCAGAATATATAAACCATATATTGGTTAAGAGCTACAGCTGCTAACCAAAAGGTCGGGAGTTCGAATCCACCAGCCACTCCTTGGAAAGCCATGGGGCAAATTATACTCTACCTTATAGGGTCGCTATGAGTTGGAATCAACTCGCTGGCAATGGGTTTGGTTTTGGTTTTAAGGCCAAGGGAAGGAGTGAATGGGGAGTGACTGCTAATGTGTATGGGGTTTCCTTTTGGGTTGATGAAAACGTTCTAAGATGTTTACATGTCACTTCTTCAGGCAAGCTTTTCTTTATCCTGAGATCAAAGATTTGGTTCTCTTTAAATGAACCTTGAACTTCTCCTTTCTAGTACTTATTACCTGTTTTAATTTTATTACTGTTTATGTAGTTACTTGTTCCTCTGTTTCCTCTGCCAGCCCCTAAACCCCGTGTCATCAGCAATTGTGCCCATCTTTATTCACTGCTTCCTAAGTATAAAGCCTGGTATTTCATAGTCAGGCAATAAATATTTGATGAAAAATTATGTATTTGTTAATGAATATAATCTTCTTATCCTTAAGGGAAGAAGAAAGGGAAGATTTTGATACTAGCACCGAAAGCAAAGAAATCGAGCAAAAGGAACTAGATCAAGATACAGTCACTGAAGATGAAGATGATCCAGGATCACATAAAAGAGGCAGAAGGGGTAACACTGAAATTACTTAAGTGCATGTTTATTTGTTTTTAATTGATAAGTCATTTTATTACCTCAGGGATTACATTTATGATTCCAGGGCATGATTTTTGGTTTCTTTTAATGCTTAATTCATAGCAGTGATACGTTTTTAAAATGATGAAAATTTTGCTGTGAAGTGGTTTTAGAAAGTCGTATTTGTATGCTGAGGATGAGCTCTTTATTGCAGGAGCTGTGTTACCTTAGAGCAGGGTTAGTAAACTATAGCCTATGGGCCAAATCTGGCCCACCACCTGTTTTTGTATGACACAAAAGCTAAAAATGGTTTTTATATTTTTAAATGGTTGAAAAAAAATCGAAACAAAATATCTCTGACACATGAAAATTATATGAAATTCAAATTTCCGTGTACATAAATACTTATTGAACACAGCTGTGCTCGTTCATTTACATATCTTTGGCTGCTTTCACACTACAGTGGCAGAGTTGAGTAGTTGTGAAGAGTCCATATGACCCACAAAGACTGAAATGTTTGCTACCTGGCTCTTTACAGAAGTTTGCTGACCCTTGCCTTAGAGGAAGGACTGAATAGATATCGCAGGATTGCGAACAAGCTCTGCCACACTCTCCAGTATGGAGATCACAGACTGTGTGTGGACCTTTAAATTTAAGTGTATTCATTCCTTACTAACTTAGTAACTTGGAGTAGCTTTATATCTTATATTTTTCTAATAAAAATTAAAAATATGATGATAGATGTTATTTCAATTATAGGAAAAAGGGGGCAAAATGGATTTAAAGAATTTACAAGGCAAGAAGAAATCAACTGTGTAACAAGAGAGCCTTTTACTGCTGATGAGGAAGAAGCTTTGAAACAGGAACACCAACGAAAAGAGAAGGAGCTCTTAGAAAAAATTCAGAGCGCCATCGCCTGTACCAATATCTTTCCCTTGGGCCGCGACCGCATGTATAGGCGATACTGGATTTTCCCTTCTATTCCTGGATTGTTTATTGAAGAGGATTATTCTGGCCTCACTGAAGACATGCTGTTGCCTAGACCTTCATCATTTCAGAATAATGTACAGTCTCAAGATCCTCAGGGACCCACTAAAACTGGAGGGTCTGAATCTACCTCCAACATTGACCAAGGCCCACATGATGGTTCTGTGCAGCTGCCAAAACCAGTGCATAAACCAAATCGATGGTGCTTTTACAGTTCTTGTGAACAGCTAGACCAGCTTATCGATGCTCTTAATTCTAGAGGACATAGAGAAAGTGCCTTAAAAGAAACTTTGTTGCAAGAGAAAAGCAGAATATGTGCACAGCTAGCTCATTTTTCTGAAGAGAAATTTCATTTTTCAGGTAAGTTTTCACTAAAAATTGTTTTCTTTATTTTTTCTCCCTATAGTCTCTGATCAGGAGTCCCTGGGTGGCCCAGATGGTTAAGCACTTGACTACTAACCGAAAGATTGGCAGTTCAGACTCACCCGTAGGTGCCTCAGAAGTAAGGTGATCTGCTTCCCAAGGGTCACAGCCTTGAAAATCTTACAGAGTGCAGTTCTACTGTGCACACATGGGGTTGCCATGAGTCTAAATCAACTCATTGGCAACTAACAGCAAGTCTCTGGTCATTGAGGATTTACCATTTTTTTCAAACTATTAGAGATATACTTAAAACATCTTACCTTTCATTTGGACCATAAAATACCTTATCTTTCATTTGGAGCACGTGCTCAAAGTTTGCAAGTTAGAGTTTGGGAATGTATTTCTTTATAAAAACAAGGTTCTCTAGATTCTAACTATGAAGTTCCATTTGGTTTATGAGGAACGCATCTGACAGCGTTGAGAAGATACAGACTCTTCCTGATGGCCTGATTCTTTGATCAGTAGACTAAATGCCCAAGGCTCTAAGGCTGCCATGAGTTTTAGCGATCCGATAGTGAGTGGGATTACTCAGTTTTGGCTGAGGGTCCAGGAATAGGTTCCATTGAAGATCGCTTCTTTGGAAATGCGCCGCAAGGGCAGATAAAGTAGCAGCATTTCCCATTTGATGGCTAGTCCGTTGATAACAGTTAAGAGAAAGCTGTAATGCATTTTTAGGTATAAGTTTTGTATTACTATATCAGATTCTCTAGAGAGCTGCTTAAATTTAGGGGCTTACCATGTTCTCTTCAGGATTAAAAATTGTAGATCACAGTTCTTGAATGTAATTTCTCATTTGCCACCTTCATTCCCCCTGCTTTCTTATATTTGAATGTTTATGATCCATTGTTTTAAAATGTTATCACTTATCTAAACCAAATAAAATCAGTGACTTGAAACTTCATATATTAGGTTACAGAAGGACTTTAGAATTAATAGCAACCTAACTTTTGTTGGGGGTAGCGTTTGAGAATTTACAAAGAGCTTTTGTATCCATTATCTCAACATCGTAGCAGTCATGTGGGGTAATTATATTTTTTAATAAGAAAATTATAATAAAGGTATTTGATTATTGTTTCAGACAAATCTCAAACTGATAGCAAGCCTATGTATAGTCGGGGAAGATCTTCCAATGCATATGATCCATCTCAGGTGTCTGCAGAAAGGCAGCTTGAATTGAGGCTTAGAGATTTTCTTTTGGACATTGAAGACCGAATCTACCAAGGAACACTAGGGGCAGTCAAGGTTTGTGCCTGTTTCATTTTTAGTTTGTTTAATTTGCTTGCCCCAGAATTTTGGCTGTATTTGTTTGTTTATACTATATAGGCAAGGCATGTGTATTTTAAACAAACACCAGAGAATGGTATTTTTTATGAAAACTAAGATGGATAGATTTTTTTAAAATATACCGTATGATTCTCTGGAAACCCCGGTGACATAGTGGTGTTAAGTGCTATGGCTACTAACCAAAGGGTCAGCAGTTTGAATCCGCCAGGCGCTCCTTGGAAACTCTATGGGGCAGCTCTACTCTGTCCTATAGGGTCGCTATGAGTCGGAATCAACTCGATGGCACTGGGTTTGGTTTGGGTGTATGATTCTCTGCTTTCTTAAGCAGAATTGAATGAACATAGTGGACCTTCTTAATATTAATTTGGAAGTAATTCATACTTGATATGTGCATTCTTTGCTATCTCACTCTTTTGTTACTATCAGATAACCAATCTTAGAATTATTTATGATTTCTCTTTTTTAGATTCTGAGTAATGTTCTAAAGCTTTCACCTATGAGTGATGTGAATTTCATACTGGCCACTCAGTAACCTTATTTTTAGATCCCTTTTTGATTCTCAATCTGCTCTAGACTGTCCATGAATTTTTCATGTGTACAGTGAACTTCATACCTCTTAGGAGCAGCATATGCCATTTTTTTAGGGTTAGTAAATTTGGCTTTCTTTCCAGGTTACAGATCGACACATCTGGAGATCAGCCTTAGAGAGTGGACGGTATGAGCTGTTAAGGGAGGAAAACAAGGAAAATGGTATCATTAAAACTGTGAATGAAGATGTAGACGAGATGGAAATCGATGAACAAGCAAAAGTCATAGTAAAAGACAGGTAAAAAAGATTTTTTCTAAAGTAACCATCACTTTTTTTGTCTTATTTATAAGTCTTTGGAGTATATTTCTTTATTAAAGTGTATTTCTTTATCTTCAAAAAATTGTTTTCAGAACTTCTTGTGAGGACCTTAATGCTAGTAACTACTGAAATGATGATTTCCCAAACCTCAGGATCTTTCTTACTCCACTTTGTACGAATGCAGCCAAAAACCCAACCCAGTAAGATCAGCATCATTTTTTGAGGGCTTTTTTAAAAATCTTTGAACTTAAATTTTTATTAATTTCAGAAAGTAACTTTATACAATCCATTTTTTCTTCTCTGTAGGAAGAAAACTTAGTAAGTTGTGGTAGACTTAAATATTCTTTAAACTTAATCAGAATCTGTATCTCTAGATAGATAGATACTTTTACTTTTTCAGGGTTATTTTGAATAATATATTACCTTAAGAAGTTTATATTCTAGAAGAGAATGGTGGGGAAGCATTAAGCTAGCAATTATAAAACAAGGTAAGGGCTCCAACAGAAATGAATACAGAGCACGGAGTACCATGGAAGACAGTGAAGACAGTGCTAGTGGAAGTGACTGTGAAGCTCAGACCTTAAAAAAAAAAAAAAAACCCATTGGCAGTTGAGTTAATTTCGACTCATAGCAACCCTATAGGACAGAGGAGAACTGCCCCCTAGAGTTTCCAAGGAGCACCTGGTGGATTCCAACTGTGACCTAAAAGTAGAAAAGATAAAAGCCTGGGAGGAAAGACCGCATGTCCTGTACAAAGGTTTTGAATGAATGAGTTTGCACTTTTAAATGATCATTTTAGCTACAGTGTGGAGATTTATTGCAGAGGAAGCAAGATTAGAGGCTAATGAATGACAACAGCAATGTGTTAAAAAAAAATTAGCCTAGCCATCCTTATGAAAGGGGGGAGAGCACAGTTGGCAAATGTAGAAAGCATGAGTTATTTGCTTAAACATACAGTAGTCAGGAGGTAGCCATAGTGCCCTCCTCAATAAAAGTTAAAGCAAAAGAATATAAAGGTAAGCTGAGATACTTACCTGTTTAAACCTACAGCATTACCTCCCTAAAACCTTTCCTGGAAGCCTGCCTCATCTACTTTCCTTCCTCCAAATACTTGCCCTTCTATCCTCCTATATGACTTCATTCATATTTAGTTTAGCTCTTGATTCATGTATTTATCTCCTTTACTTACTAGCTCCTTGAGTTTGAGGAAACTTTCTCATACAGGTGCATTTGAATGAATGAGTGGGCCCAAGTTTCACCTGATAGCTAAGTATCTTAAGTTCTTTATTGTTTTAATTGTAGACTTTTGGGGATAAAAACAGAAACTCCAAGTACTGTCTCAACTAACGCAAGTACACCGCAGTCAGTGAGCAACGTGGTTCATCACCTGGCAATGGCACTGTTTCAAATAGAGCAGGGCATCGAGAGGCGTTTTCTTAAAGCTCCACTTGGTAAGGGATCTCTTTTTATTTCCAAATATTAATATTATGTCTTAAATAGTTTTGAAATTGCGCTTTGATTAATAGAACTTGACTGACTAACATAATGAACTAACTCAAGTTGAAATAACTTGAAGGTTGTATTTTCATTCAAAAATATGAGTTCTTTCAGGTGAGATTTGTTTTTTAAGTAATGCATAAGTACCATTTTTTAAAATTCATTCTAGGTTTTTTTCCTAAAGCATTTGCTATATTCAACCCCGCAGTTATGTTCTAAACATTTTTTGTTTGTTCCTAACTTTTTAGCTAAATATGCCCATTCTGTAGTTCATTCACTAAATGCCTACTGACTGTGCTTAGACCCTCCTTGTTGCGTTTTAAGACAGATGCCAGTTTTTGTAACAAGTTTTTTTTTTTTTAAACATTTTTCCATCTCTTCTGTTAAGAATTTTCTCAGAAGAAAGATTACCAAAACCGTGACTAGCTAGACCTTGAATAATCAAAGGTTATGCATAAATGGTTTTGGGTTTTTTTTTTTCCCCTCTTATGTAAAATAGAACCCCAAGGAAGCAACTTAAATGCCCACCAATAAGAGTATGGTTTAATAACTTGGGTCACTAACCTGAGCACCGTATGTTGTTAGTAACGTAGCGTCAGTTCCAACTCATGGCAACCCCATATGTGCGGAGTAGAACTGCGCTGGTGGGGTTTTCAAGGCTGTGACCTTTCAGAAGCAGATGACCAGACCTTACTTCCAAGGTGCCTCTGGGTGGGTTCAAACTGCCAACCTTTCAGGTAGTAGTTGAGTGTTTAACGATTTTTGCCACCCAGGGACTTTGAGCACTGTATATTTTTGTCATTGTTATTGTGTGCCGTCGAGTTGATTCTGACCCAATAGCACAGAATAGAACTACCCCATAGGGTTTCCTAGGCTGAAATCTTTATGGGAGCAGGTCCCCCAGGTCTTTTCTCTTGGAGTGGCTGGTGGGTTCGGTTAGCAGTTGAATGCTTAATCGTTGCACCATCAGGCCTCCTTGTAAGCACTGTATAGTTAGAGAGAAATCAGAAATACCAAGTGTTAAAGGGAACACGGATGAGAAAATGCTTTTCAAAAAGAGAGCTCTTTGAGATTGTTGTTAGGATGAAAGAAATAATACTATGGTACCATGTTTTGCAGCTTATAAAAAACTAACCTAGGAACTTAATCATCATGTCTTTTGGGAAAATAGGTATTTTAAGTCCAAATCAACTTTGATGTCATAACTACCCCTACTTACCTGTTGTCTTTTTGAGGTGTTGAATTACAAACAATCACAATAGTAGCATACTAGATAAAACAATTTTTTCTTAAGCCGTATCTTTCTGGACTCTTACATTGAGAAAGCAACTTCCCTTATATAATTATTTGAAAATTACCTTGTTGTAATTCTCATAAAAAGGCCAGATGTAATGGTCTGGAAGAGACTAGAGGTACCCCCAGAGATCATGGTCCCCGGACCCTTTGTTAGCCCAAGACTGGAACCATTCCCCAAGCCAACTCTTCAGACAGGGATTGGACTGGACTACAAGACAGAAAATGATACTGGTGAGGAGTGAGCTTCTTGGCTCAGTAGACACATGAGACTATGTGGGCAGCTCCTGTCTGGAGGGGAAATGAGAAGGCAGAGGGGGACAGAAGCTGGTCGAATGGCCTCGGAGAATATAGGGTGAAGAGGAAGAGTGTGCTGTCACATTAGGGGGAGAGCAGCTAGGAGTACATAGCAAGGTGTGTACTTTTGTATGAGAGACTGGAGTTGTAAACTTTCACTTAAAGCACAGTAAACTAAAAAAATATATACCTTGTTGAGTGGTAAGAACATAGTTTTCATAAAGAGATCATACTATCTGAGCAATTTTGTATTGTGAACATATTTGTAAAATGTCTATTTTTATTTTGGATTTTATGGCCATTATTAATGTTTTAAGCCTAGTCATATTTTTCATTAATTGACAGTTCTACCATGGGCCTAATAACTCACTTTTCGCACTGAAAGTACCAATTCTAAGAAGTAAAATACGTAGGATCACAGCTCACAAAGCTGTTACCAGAGTTGTCGTTTACTATATCACTCTTCTCTGTTTGCCAGTCTTAAATTTTTTAGTACGTTCTTTGTCAAAATCAAATTAGGTATACGAGAACTCTCTCTATTATTTTTACAGATTCACTATATGTGAATCTATAGTTCTCTCAATTAAAATTTCAGTTAAAAGTTGTTTGTAAATCATGAAGTTCTTAGAAATGTAAAATATATTGCTACTATTCATTAACCCTGGGATATGAGAAGGATAAGGGAGAAAACACAATGCTGATTTTTCCATTTCTAAAATTGCAATCAAAGTTGTTTATAAGTTACTCTTCAGACAGGGATTGGACTGGACTACGGGATAGAAAATGATACTGGTGAAGAATGAGCTTCTTGGATCAAGTAGACACATGAGACTATGTTGGCATCTCCTGTCTGGAGGGGAGATGAGAGGGCAGAGGGGCTCAGAAGCTGCCCAGATGGACATGAGGAGAGAGAGCGGAGGGAACGACTGTGCTATCTCATTAGGGGGAGAGCAATTAGGAGCGTATAGCAAACCCAGGTGTATGTAAATTTTTGTATGAGAGACTGACTTGATTTGTAGACTTTCACTGAAAGCACAATAAAAATTTAAAAAGAAACAAAGTTGTTTATAAGTTCAAGAGAAAAAAATCAGTTTGGTTGTTTACTGTGTATATTTACATCTGCACCCTTTATTAAATATTTAAACAAAGGGAAAAAAGTTAATACTGGGAGACGTTTCCACTTATATATACCAGGTTATATGAAAACTGAGAGTCACGCAGTGTTCCTTCATGTTGGTTTGTATACAGCAGTGTAGGGAAATAATCATTTCTCATGAGAGATATAAAAGAGTTTTAACTGGGATTTTGAAAAATAGGTGAAATAAGTTTGACTTCCCCCCTTATATTGGTGGTAGATACTGGTCAAAGCCCGATGTTGATCATTTGTAATATGGGTGTTACTATCTACCATTGCTGCCCCTTTAAAAATCTAATAGAAAAATGACATCTCTAACTCTTTATTTTATTTTTGAGCCTTTGAATGGGAGAGCAGGAGATAGAGGTGTTTCTGGGGTTTTAAGATAGTTTAAATATTTGGAGTAAGGAAAACAAGAATATCCTTTGGGAGAGAAGGGAAGGTTCTACGTTGTGAATGTGAAATAGAATAACATTAAAATTCTCCATTCACCAGATAATTTTTCAACCTAGCAAATTAACCATAGTAGGTATTTTCTCAGCTTCAGAGATTATTTCCGTTTCTTTAAAAAAATCACTAAACAGAAATTCTAATTTCCACATTCCCTAACATATCCCCTTTAGTTTAGTGATTAATCAAATTGATAAAACTAGGGTTTTTAAATTTGTGGAAGATAGCGTGTTTCAGTTAATTAGTTTAGGTAAAATATGTGAGAATTGTTTGTTTAGGTTAATAATTTCATCATTTATAAAGGCATGCTTATGGTTAAACCCTTAAGCTATGAAAAGATGCTTAAACTAACTATTAATTTGAAATTCGGTAACACAAAAATTAATAAAGATCAAAAGGAGATAGGAAAAAAAAGGACAAGAAGAAGAGGAAGATCAATCTAGTATGAGAGGTGGTAAATTTTTAACTTTCTTTTTAAGGAATTTTTTTATTTTCTATATTGCTAAAGGAAACCCTGGTGGCGTAGTGGTTAAGTGCGACGGCTGCTAACCAAAGGGTTGGCAGTTCAAATCTGCCAGGCGCTCCTTGGAAACTCTATGGGGCAGTTCTACTCTGTCCCATAGGGTCGCTATGAGTCGGAATTGACTCGACGGTGCTGGATTTGGTTGGTTTATATTGCTAAATACTGATTTGCACGTTTAGCTTTTGAAGGAGAACCTTGGATTTAATTTTTTGGAAAGGAATGGAGTTGGGGACAAGCTTGCAAACAATATGATCCTCCTAAAGTTTGCCTTAGTACATTTCATACCTCAGCTAATCAAACTCCTTTAAACTCAGTATAAAAAGATAACACTGGTGAATGTTGGTATACTTTGCTAGAGTAAAAAGAATGAATAGCTAAGGAATTTATGTTTGCTTATTTTGCATATAGTATTTATATACAGCTCTTTTCCCCCCCTTATTATAGCATAGGGAATCCTACAGGACAGGGATTTTCTGTTCTGTCCCCTAGAGAAGCCTACGTGGCATGATCACATGCATTATTACATAGAGGCAATGAACAGTAGGAAAATCTCCCAGTGTAATTAATACCTGACCATGGGACTCTACTGTTATTCTATATTAGTAAAAATCCTTTTAAATAGTAATTTCTTGAAGAATTTATCCGTGCTAGCATAATGGGGGAAAAAGAGAAACAAGACATTTTCTACCACTGAGAGATGTACAGGAGAGTTGGAGAAGAAGCAAGGTTTAAGATAAGGAAACAATCACAGAAAAACGGAGTCCCTTGTATATACTGTTTTTATCCTTATTTAAGTGCTATATGTAAACATAAAAATATGAGCACCTATCATGGACTAGAATATTTAAAAAAAAAAATAGGTGAGATAAGAATTGAACTTTGAACTGCCATCGTTGTAATTTCTTGAAACACCTTTTTTGACCAGCACTCACAGTGTTTCAACAACCTTTGAGTTGAAACCATCAAACTGATTTCCAAGGTTCTTCATAATTGGTCCATTTCTTCCACTCTGCATTGACTTCTGGAACCTTATTTCTTGCTGTTACCAACAAGAACACCCTCTGGCTTACCCAGAAAGATTTCTTCGTAACCTTTTAACTAGAAATTCTTGTTGCTTCCTTTCCTGGAGGTCCCAAAACTTTTTATGAAAACAAGATAAGTAGAAAGCACAAATTAAGAGGGTAAAAATAAACCACATGCCTCTAAATGGACTAGATTCTCCAATTAAAAGTTAGAGATTGTCAGATTGGATTAAATATAAAATTCAGCTATAGCTATCTACAGAAGACTCACCTTTAAACAAAAGGACGTAAAAAGATAAAGAGTAAAAAAAAAAGAAAATGGAAAACTGTCTGGGCTGCATTCTAATAATTTCACTTCAGCTTTGTCAGAAGAGCTGTTTCACCTATCCATTGTGTTTTCCCTCTCCCAGTGAGTTATTAATGTCAGTTGTTTTTAGAAGTTTTTTCTGATTCTTTTTCAGACTAGTTGGTTACTTAACTCATGTTTTCAAACTCCTTATTTCTTGAGTCATTAAACATAGTTATTTTATATTCTGTATCTTATTCTAATATCTGAAGTCTTCCCATGATTCTGCTGGTTCTCACTAGTGTTTTATTTCTACATGTGCCTTGTGGGCTTTAATTGTTTACGCACATTCCTAACAGCTTGATCTTTGGAAATTTTTTTCAGAGAATTTGTTCTTGTTTTGGCCATTCAGGCGGGATCACCTTGCTGGACCACTTTAAAATCTTAGGCTTTTTTTTTTTTCAGTTTCTAATTGTATTCAAGGCCTTGCTTATAGTTACAGACTCTTAGGGAAACCCCTGCAGAATTTTGACATTATGCAGTAGGTACTTCATAAGTATGTTTTAGGAATAATTGAGATGATCCCGGTATTAAAAAGTAATTGAAGATGGAAATCCTCACATACCTGTGTAAAATGATGGGCTAGATTGATGGCATCTGATCAAATGACTCAATTTTTTTTTTAGCTTAAAAGACAAAAGAATGATGTTAGTGACAGAAGGCTTCAGATATTTCTATATAAATGTCACTAATGAAAATTCTTTTTGGGAGTATTAATATTGTTTTTATTCACCTCCATTTTAAAATAATCTTAGAGTCAGAAAACAATATAGTTGGCTTTTAAACATGGTTGATTTTTATTAGTAACATTTCTTGAGATATAATTCACACACTATAAGATTTACCCTTTTAAATTGTACAATTCAGTGGTTTTTAGAATCTACAGTTACGCAACCATTGCCACTGTCTAGTTTCAGAACAGTTTCTTAATCCCCAAAAGAAACCTAGTATACTACTGATATTTAAGTTAGAGAGTAGTCCATCTTTTATGTGAAAATAAGGAAGTAACATTCTTGATTCAAAAAGCTGACTTGTAGCCACGTTTAGCCAGTTTTCTAAATTAGATCAAGATTTGATACAACAACTAGATTGAGAACATATTGCCTAAGTTATTTTTCTCTTTTAACTATTGAAATTCCCAAGCATCTGATTTATGGATTTAAGTAATTCCTTATGTCATTTTTTTTTTATGTTTTTTTTAATGTCATAGACAAGATGTAGCTCAGCAAATATTTTGTCATGAGGTTGTTTTCAATATCAGCACGATCTTTTTGTTAACTATTAGAAGAACTGTAAAATCCAAACTGTTTAAACTACCAAGAAAATAGTTCTAGGAGATGTCTAGGGTTTGCCTAGAAACTTCAATCATTTTCCTTTTTATTTAAGATGCCAGTGACAGTGGACGTTCTTATAAAACAGTCCTGGACCGTTGGAGAGAGTCTCTTCTTTCTTCTGCTAGTCTGTCCCAAGTCTTTCTTCACCTCTCCACCTTGGATCGTAGTGTCATATGGTCTAAATCTATACTGAATGCTCGTTGCAAGATATGCCGAAAAAAGGGTGATGCTGAAAGCATGGTACTTTGTGATGGCTGTGATCGGGGTCATCATACCTACTGTGTTCGACCAAAGCTCAAGGTATTTTTTCTTCTTCTAATACTCAGATTAAAATTGAGACGTTGAGATTTTAAGTGATAGATGATTAATGATCACTTATGTGATTTGTCAGACTGTTACTGAAGGAGATTGGTTTTGTCCAGAATGTCGACCAAAGCAACGTTCTAGACGACTCTCCTCTAGACAGAGACCCTCCTTAGAAAGTGACGAAGAGATGGAAGACCATGTGGAAGGTGAGGACGACGAAGTTGATGATGATGATGAAGAGAGTCAAAGTGAGGAGGAAGAGTACGGGATAGAACAAGATGAAGATGACTCTCAAGAAGAGGAGGAAGTCAGGTAAATCTGAATATGCAGTAAAATGAGTCAGAAAGTCTTAACTAGATAGTCTCTTAACTATTCAATACAAATGAGATAGTTAGGGTCAATAATTTTTTTTAAAGTAATATGTATTGCAGTGGCCTGGAGTTACCATTGCTTCATATCTTATAAACATTTGAAATTATTTCCAAGGGAGTACAGTACCTATGTGAGCTTAGGCAAATAAAATCTGGTGTGAGTTCATATTTGGACAGGAATGCCAACTTAGAGCCACATCATGCTTGATTTTACTTAAGCTTACTCCTAAAACAGCAAAGAAGCACTACAAAAGATATTCATGAGATAAAGATGAATTCAACTCCACAGTGCATCTGTTGCTTTCTTAAAAAGGTAACTCCAAATAATGGTGATCTTGCCAGTCTATAGAGAGCGTATACACCAGGAAGCACACTGTATTTTCATACTCCTACACTCCTACCGTGTCAGCAGCCAGAAACAACGTTGAAACTACCATATAACCAAGTGTTCTGCAACACAGCAAGCTGTGTTACCCAGGCCTAATGAACAGGTTTGAACAAGCCTGGATATTCCTGTTGGGGCAGCATTGGGGTAGTCACCCCTTATTTGTGCCTCCATTTCAGGGGTGAGACGTTTTCATTTATATCTACCAGGAGTTTTCTGTCAGTAGGCCTAGCCATACCCGGTTACAGCAGGAAGTCATATTGTGCTCCTCATTCTCACCACCACCACGTTTTTTATTTGTTTTTAAACGTTTGAACCTGAATCACATGAAATCAGGAAAATGAATATCAAGCAAGAGCAACCAAGAACAGTCAAAGTACTATAGTTGGAAGAGAATAAATAGAGTTACCCCAGATAGCACCAGCTAGCAGGAGCCATTTGCCTGTAGCTTGTGAGCCAGTATGGCGTTGAGCATAAAGATGATAAAGCATTTGGAAAATTCTTGCAAATATTCTAGGTAAACTGGAAGTCCAGGTATGTGGAGAGACAGATTAAAAGAGATTTATCGGGATTGTTTCATCCTTGTCTACAACTTAAAGGCAGTTAAAAGATTGCATCTAGTTTTGTATTTTATAGTAAGAGTCACAAGATGACAAAGAGATTCTTGGCTTGGTATTCAGGAACCATAGGTTCAAGGCCTACGTAGGTGGCAACCATTGGCCAAAACTGTGGGTTACCTCAGTGTCAATGGTAATGAAAAGTGATAGATTCCTTTAGCAGAAGGAGACAAGTTTTCTAAGCACTTTAGTTCATTACCTTTTATAGTTTTCAATGATTGACTAGGTCCAACCATCATTAGCAGTTCCTCTAAGGATTTCATTATAGTTTATCATAATTTAGTGCTTGATTTTCATTACGATATCCTGGAGTTACCAAGAAAATATTAATATTCTTTTTGCAATTAAAAGAAATATGTAGAAGTACATTTTAGATTTCATTTCCATAAAAAAATTGTTGGCATGAAGTATAAAGAATTAGGTATAGGATAAGTCTCAGTAATACAGAAAAGTAATATATGTAGAAGTCATCGAATCTGTAGTAGAACAAGGGGAATCGAAGTAATAATATGTTCAGCATTGCTCTGTACAGTAATTGTGTTTTCTAATATTTGTAGCCCACCAAAACGAGGAAGACCACAAGTTAGACTACCAATTAAAACAAGAGGGAGACTTAACTCTTCTTTCTCAAGCCGTGGCCAGCGACACGATCCTGGGAGATATACTTCAAGAAGTCAGCAGAGTACACCTAAAACAATTGTTCCTTCTAAAACTACTGGTAGAAGCTTAAGAAAGATCAGATCTGCTCCCCCTACGGAAACGAAATCTTTAAGAATTGCCAGTCGTTCTACTCGCCAGAGTCATGGCCCATTGCAAGCAGATGTATTTGTGGAACTACTTAGTCCTCGTAGAAAACGCAGAGGCAGGAAAAGTGCTGACAATATACCAGAAAATAGTCCTACTTTCCCTAACTTCAGAGTCATTGCCACCAAGTCAAGTGAACCATCAAAATCTTTAAATGTTGCTCCAAAACTTTCTCTCCAAGATAGGGAATCCAAGAGAAGAGGCAGGAAAAGACAATCTACGGGTATGAAGAAGTCTAATTTCAATTATTTCTTACCTAGAAAAATTTAATTTGGAAAGCCTGAACACTGTGATACTTAGAATTATTTAGTAAAGGCTGTCACTAAGATGCACAGAGTTATTAGGGAACAACCTGTCATGAAGCGTAATATTGTTGTTGAGTGCCGTCAAATCAATTTCAACTCATAGAAACCCCGTGTGACAGAGTAGAACTGCCCCATAGGGTTTTCTAGGCTATAATCTTTATGAGAGCAGATTGCCAGGTCTTTCTCCTGCAGAGCCTCTGGGTGGGCTTAAGCTGCCAACTTTTCTGTTAGCAGCCAAGTGCCTAACTGTTGCTCCGCCAGTGCTCCTTAGTATTCGTTGAAGGAATGGCTATTTGGGTAATAGGTCTTTCCACTAGTGTAGCAGTTTAATAAAAGAAAATGCAAACAATGTTCTGGTTTTAATCAAGGTGTTTGGCCAGTATTTCAGCACTCGCAATATAACACATTGTAATTGATTTCATTCTCTTCCGTCTTTGCCTCCCTCAAAACATACTTTCTCATTATCACCTAGACAAGCTAAAAAACTACGTTAGGGTTATTTGATAGGATTACCGTATGCGCTACTGAATTTTTTTTTTTTTTTTTAATCAGGGGGAGTCGGGTAAAGGAAGTGATATTTTTAGGGGAAATCACTAGCCGGAGTCTTGGTGTGGCACAAATGGTTGCCATGCTGGGCTGCTCACCAAAAGTTTGGTGGTTCAGGTCCACCCAGAGACTCCTCAGAAGAAAGGCCTGACAATCTACTTGTGAAAAATCAGACTTTGAAAACTTTATGGAGCACAGTTTGACTCTGAAACACATAGGCTCACCATGTGTCGGTTTCAAGGAAAGCCTATTAAATAAATAATATTCAGTAAAACTTAGATGTTTCAAAAAATGTACAATTCAGTGACATTGAGTGCATTAAGCCTGATGTGCAACCGTCATCTGTAGCCATTGCCAAATTTTCCATCACCATAAACAGATGGATAACGCCATGCTTGTTAAACAATGATTCTCCCTTCCCCCTCCCTCCTGCCTGCCCCTGTAACCACTGATAAACTTTGATCTCTATACGTTTTCCTTTTCTGAATATTTCATAGAGTATTTGACAATGCGTTATTCACTTAGAAATTTTAAAAGATCATTATGAAAGTAAGGAATATTTGATTCAGATTTTTGTACTTCTCAGATAGTAAATTCAGGGTTTAATAACATCTCAGTGTACAGAATGTCTATTTTTCTGTTTGTTTTTAAATGCCCAGTTTAGCTTGTGGTGATAAGATATTTTGCTTTGTTTTCACCTAAAGTGTTTTAAAATTATTTTCTTAGAATCATCTCCTGTGATCCTGAATCGAAGGAGTTCAGGTCGACAGGGAGGAGTTCATGAATTGTCTGCTTTTGAACAGCTTGTTGTAGAATTGGTACGGCATGATGACAGCTGGCCTTTTTTGAAACTGGTTTCTAAAATTCAGGTAATAATATTATTAGACTTTATAAAACGATTTCATATATTATCTGATTTAATCCACCTGGCAACTTTGAGGTAGTCAAAACAGCTTTTATTTACTGTCTACTTTTTTTAAAAAACCACTTGGAAGGTTGGTTCCTATAAGGAAAAAATGAGATTAGATAGCATAGTTTCCCCGGTCTCTTCTAATCCTGTGATTGATTCTTACAAATGATGAGTGTGTTGAAATAACCTCATTGTTTTTGTTTCCATGTAACGAGTATGAATAGAGTTAATGCAACTGAGTGCTGTTAATGGTATTTATATTATGTAAAGGAAACTCTGGTGGCGTAGTGGTTAAGTGCTACAGCTGCTAACCAAGAGGTCGGCAGTTCAAATCCACCAGGCACTCCTTGGAAACTCTCTGGGGCAGTTCTACTCTGTCCTATAGGGTTGCTCTGAGTTGGAATCCACTCGACGGCAGTAGGGTTGGTTTGGTTTTGATTGTATTATGTAAAACGGTGAATCTCCGAATCTCAAACTCAGCAAGCATCAGAATCACCTGGAGGGCTTATTAAAATGCAGATCGCTGAGCCCCACTCCATAGTTTCTGATTTACTAGGTCTGTGAGGATACCCGACTACTTGGATTTCTGACATGTCCCCAGATGATGCTGATGGTGCTGATCCAGAGGCTGCGCTCTGAGAAGCGCTGATGTAAAAGCTAGGCATTCGTGTGTTAGATAACAGTGATGGCCTCACCTAGCTAAGCGCTGTAAAATGGTGCAATAGTTATTTATGTATGTATGAGAACATAGTGTACTATAACAGAAAGTCTGTGGCACTACAACGGAAGTTATAGTGGTGTTACGGAAGTAAAGGAGATTGACCTGAGCATTTCAGAGGAGGGGAATAGCAGGAATTGGAAAGTTTGTTATGGAAGAACTGTTTGAACTGGTCATTGAAGAAAGATAGAAGTTTGACAGTGAGAAATGGCATAAGTCGTTGCATGGAGAAGGGACAGCAAGTTAAAGACCCAGAAATGAGAATGTGGGGAATGGTGGATAATTTGACTATAGCAAAGGGTATTAGAGAGACTCAGACAACTAGATTATGAAGGGCCTCACCAGTATGTGGGGGAAGGTTTTTGAATGAAAAAGTGACATCATCGATTCTGCTTTGAAATTTCTACAGCAAGAATGTGAAGGATTAATTAACATTGAATAGCATCTCATAAAATTTAAAAATCTGTTGTCAGTACCAATTCAGAATTATGAGATTTAAGGATAAGTTGTTAATCACACTCAGAAAACTAAAATGAAGAGTAATGGTTTTGTTTTTCCTATATTCCTTGCTTGTTGTAATCTATTTAATTAGTTCAGGTATACACTGTAGATTCAGATCATAATAGGGAAATGATGAAAATGTACTGCCTGTAAAATTTATAATCCAAGCAGTCAGTGTCTTGATACATGGTAACTTCCTTGTTTCCCTTGCTAACACTAATGAATCACTTGTTCAGGTTGCTGTAGAATTATCTGGGCTTGAGTGTGCTGTTGTCTTCTTGATAGAGAACAATATAGTAATTCTTCAGAATCTCCAGAAAGTAATTTGTGTGTTTATATATAGAAAGAGAGAGACCAAACACCATGATTGTTTTTTTCACACTAAATTGTTAAACATTCATTTTGGTACCAAATAGACTTCCACAACAATAAGACAATGTATTACATGATTTAATGAAATAATACTATTCAAGTTAATACTGAGTTGTTTTTCAAGTGCAAAATCTTCATGAAAAGATACATTTGAATTATTTTACAGGTCCCAGACTATTATGACATCATCAAAAAGCCCATTGCCTTAAATATAATTCGTGAGAAAGTAAACAAATGTGAATATAAATTAGCATGTAAGTAATTGATGTTTTCCTTTGATGTTTATTTTTATTTAAAGTGGTAGAGACTGTTTTGCCTTTGATTTGTATGATGTATAGATGGCATCCTAAGAGGTCCTTAAAATGCTTATCAGTGTATACATATAGAGGTGAAAGACGGATGGGGCTGAATAAGTTGAAGGTATTTTATAGAATCTGATCTTATAAAGGAGGTTCTTTGTAATTACACATATAATATATGTAAGTATATAACTGCCTCATTTGATTTTAAACAATTTTAAGCCTCAGTTCTGTTACCTTGTTTCAGAGTCTTTGGTTTCTAAAGAAAAAAGTAGGCTTTCTTTTTCATAATGAAGTTTCCAGATATGATACAAATAAAAATTATACTTAAAATTGTTATGCTTTCATTCTAATCTTGTTTTCTTTCTTTTTAGCTGAGTTTATTGATGACATTGAGTTAATGTTTTCAAATTGCTTTGAGTACAACCCTCGTAACACAAGTGAAGCAAAAGCTGGAACCAGGCTTCAAGCGTTTTTTCATATTCAGGCGCAAAAGCTTGGACTCCATGTCACACCTAATGTGGACCAAGTTAGCACACCACCAGCTGCAAAAAAGTCACGAATCTAATTTTCTCCTTCTAAAGGATGAATTTCAGGAAAAGTTCATGAAAATGGAACATGAAATTATGCTCTAAAGCAGACATATGTATAAAGCAGTAACAACTGATCGACCACATTGAAGCGTGGCCTGCACTATATTCTCAATTTTAATATTAAGCACTCAGGAGAATGTAGGAAAGATTTCCTTTGCTACAGTTTTGTTCAGTATCTGATAAGTTTGATAGATGTATTGGATACAGTACTGGTTTACAGAAGTTTTTGTACATTTTTGAGATCATTCATGTGTCCAAATAGCTTGGAAAATATTTTTTCACCTATGATTTATTTTGTCATTAATGATCTTTTTTTAGAAGTTGTGGTATTAAGAGAGATTTATCTACGCAGATGAATCTTCTGCTGTACCACTGTTTAGAAAAATGTGTGTATGTCTAAGAATTGTTTAACAAGCACATTTTTTCAACACTATACATGAATGAATCCAATTTTATATCCTTTTAAGTGCTGTACCAGTATTGGCTGGAGGTATTAAGTCTGAGTTTATTAACTAGATATTTATTTAGCATTCAAAGTAATTTGTGAATTTGTTTTGTATTTATAAAATTTGTACCTGGAAAATGTTCTTTAATTTTTTAAACATTTTACTGTGTTTTTGTTTTATTTCGCTAACGTCCTTAATGATCAATCAAAAAAAGATAATACCCTCCCTTTTTCCTAACAGCTCTTTCAGTTTTACAGAATTGTAATATAAGTTTCTATGTACAACTTTTTTAAGTGTACAAATAAAGTGATACTTTTTTTTTTTCAAAGTATTCTGAATTTCTGGAATTCCTACAAATCGGAGTTGAACTTCCGTATATGACACACACAGATCAGAGGGACCAACATTTTATTGTACCGTAGCCTCTATAGCAGTGACTTGTATCTTTTTCTGCCTAAACCCTTGAAGTATTAAGATACCTCCATCAGTAACAGTGATACTCTATGGCAGGGATTCTCATTAAAAGGAAAAAAGGAAGGTTGGAGTATGCCTACCAGTTAAGAAACACCGCTCTGGAAATTTTTTTAAAGAGAGAGAGAGAGGAGGAGCTATTTCTTACGTGTGGAAGACATACAGGGGCCTCAGTTTTGTAGGACTAGCCTTTCTACTTTAGGCCACAAGCAGCAGGCGCGAGAGAGAACCCGTTCCTCTATTTTCTCATCTAAAATACGAGTGATCCTGAGCTGTCATTTAGCTAGGTTAGTTTATTTGGGAAATTACCTCTTTTTAGTTTGATTTCTTTCTCATATACTTTAGGATTATCAAGTCTATGGATTCTTTATATGAATATGTCCATATGCATAACTTTTGGTAAATTTCTAATCATTTTATATGCTAATAACCAAATTTCTTAGAAAACTACCAAATATCAAGGACAGAATTCTGAAAATATAATTATATTCTAATAGTTAATTACTGTGATTACTTAATATTCTTTTTTAATGTTAACTAAAAAGTAACTTTCATGTGTGCATTTCTAGACCATAAATTAAAAGGAACCATTTCTGACAAACTAATTGTTGAATAATTTAGTCTGAAATGTAGGCTTAAAACTTGCAGTTTATCTTACACATTGCCTTTCTCAGGCTCAATATGCCCTGCCAAACTGCCTTACATACAAAAGTCATATTTATTCCCATACATATCTACAGTGATTAAAAATTTTACACAGCAACAAGGTTAACAAAGGATATATGGTAGTGGCTGAGAGTGTAATGACGGAGAAAGCACTCAGCATGTTCTACTTTGTTTTGACGTCTTTCTTCAAACAGAAAGGACTACAAAATGGAAGGGATGGAACAAAAACATGATTTGAGAGAAGTGAACTGGAAGATACTGAAGGAGACATTTAAATCACCCGGATACCTTTTACTGAGTTCAAATCTCTAAGCCCAGATAAATTATATTTCTAAAAGCACTTGCTTTTTAATTGCAAAAGAGAATGCCAGAAGGAAAAGAAATGAACACATCCTGCTATGTGCCAGGCCCTTTAATGCAAAAGTTTGTATCATTTGTACCTAGTAACCTGGGATGCATTCTTATGTTAAATAAGGCAATTCTCTCAGGTTTTGGTATTCTGTTTTTCAAATAAGGTTGAGACTCAGATGGATTTTTTTTTGTAAATAATTGCCCAAGGTCACAGAGTAAATAACACCAGTTCTGTCGAAGTTGTGCTAGGGTACCGCCAGGAAGATGGAAAATATGTGGATTCATCTTTGTGAACAGCATAAAAAGGTGGACAAAAGGAAAATATAGTATGTGTATGTTCAGATACATCATTTGAGTCGTTAGGCTTAAATAGATTTTAAAAAGACCTCTTTTCAGAGCTAAATTTTAATCCCTCATTATAATAACTGTCTTAGGGTGGGCTTTGATACAAATTAACTACCCCTCCTTGCTTTTATATTACAATTCTCTTATAATCCATCTCAACATTTTTGGGAAAGATATTGGTTAGAAACAAATAAATGGTGTGTAGTGCCCCCCCCCCCACACACACACAATTTTTTTTTATTTGTAGCTTCTGCCTTCTAAGGACCTCCATCATATTTACCTGTGTGCTCAGAATATATATTGAAGGGTGTACGAGTACTGGAAAAGCTGCTGTCTTCCAAGCTTTGGTTTATTGCCACGTATATTTGGCTACCAGGCCCTTGTTAGTGTTTAAGCATATGGAGAAACGTGTGAGAAACCGAAATGTAATACCTCTGCTAAGCTTTTATGGTAGTTCTTCTCTCATAGTCCTTATAGTCCATTCTCTCATTTGTTGTTGTTACTCTTCAGTGTGTTAAAATTTTTTAGCCTTTATTCCTCAAGAGAAGGAGTGCCATGAGTTGCACACGTGTGGGTATTGTTTGTTTTCAGAAAATTGAGAAGAATGCTTAGGTTAATTTCACCAACAATGTGAGGAAGATTGTGCCTAACCTATATATTCCATATTAGCCTTTTATACTCCCTGTTCAAGAGAGTTTATAGTGTTAAGACATCAAAGCAAACCTCTGGATTAGGAAAAATAAACAGAAGCATCAGTATGCAAGTAAGTTCCCATAACCCACTGCCGTCGAGTCGATTCCGACCCATATAGCGACCCTATAGGACAGAGGAGAACTGCCCCATAGGGTTTCCAAGGAGCACCTGGTGGATTCGAACTGCCAACCTTTTGGTTAGCACCTGTAGCTCTTAACCACTATGACATGAGGGTTTCCATGCAAATAAGTTAGTAATATGCAAATGACAGCAACTCTTCTCTTAGCACTCTTCTCAGTCTTGGAAGCCTGCAACCCTTTGTAGCAAAGAAACTTGAGAAAATATATTCAAAGTCTGGATAAATAGATCTCTGTGTAAAAATTCAGATTGTGATTTGAGCCTTTAATTTGGTCATTATTAGAGGCGCATTACTTTTTCCCCAGTAAAATGAAAATTTTACTGTAACTAAAGTTATAAAATTAATAAATGGTCACTGTCAAAAAAATGAAAACAATTTGTAAAGTAGAAGTAAATTTGGTGTATATGTCTCCAGGTTATTCAGCAAAAGTGAGATTGTGGTATACAAATCATATTTTAGGCACTTTTTCACTCAGTGCCATATACCGTGGATATCTTTCCACATTAGTACCTCTGTTTTTTATGTGCTGTCCAGTACTCCATTGTTTCTAGGACTCACCTTATTTGGAACTCTTCCCTCGAAGGTCCCAGTCCTGTGTTTAATTACCAGTTCTCTGATGACATTTAGGTTATAGAAAGTTACTAGATTGATAAAATGAAAATATGCTGCTATTGGGTGCTATCGAGTAGATTCAAACTCATAGCAACCCCATGTAACAGAGTAGAACTAACTGCCCCATAGAGTTTTCTAAGCTGTAATCTTTATAGAGGAAGACCACTGGGTCTTTTTCCCACAATGCTGCTGGGTGGGTTTAAACTGCCAACCTTTCAGTCAGCCAAGTGCTTAACTGTTTGTGCATCCATTAGAAAAGAGGAAAAGTCTCAAAGCAATAATCTCAGTTCCCACATCAAGAACCTACAAAAAGAAGCCCTTGCGGACTAGTGACGCCTGAAGTGTGCCTAACAAAAACACAAAACGACTCTGGAGGGACTCTGCCTCAACTGAGGAGGGCAGTGTTTCCACAGGTAAAGCCCCACTGAGCATGAACCCACATTCCAAAACTACAGAAACCATACAGGTGAGTGTGCACTGAGAGGCGGTGTGGTGTGGGCATAGTGAGGGCTTTTAACTTAGCTAGATCAGGGCTTACAACCAGGCTGTGCCCAGTCAACCTAGCTGCTCGTCTGTAAGATCAAGATGACACAATGTGCTTCACGGGACTTTTATGAAAATTAAATGAGAAAAGATGCAAAAAAAAAAAAAAAATCCTAGCTTATGGTTGATAGTTGATGTCAACTCTGACTCATGGCAACCCCATGTACAACAGAATGAAACGTTGCCCAGTGCTGTACCGTCTCTATGATTGTTGGTATGCTCCAGTCCATTACTGCAGCCACTGTGTGTATAAGTGCCTTCCAACCAGTGGGCTCATCTTCCAGCACTATATCGGACGATATTCTGTTGTGATCCACAGGGTTTATATTGATTTTCAGTTGTAGCTTACCAGGCCTTTTTTCCTAGTCTATCTTAGTCTTGAAATGCCACTGAAACCTGCCCATCATGGATGACCCTGCTGGTATTTGATAGCTTCCAGCATTATAGCCACCCACCACAGTACAACAAACTGACAGACGAGTGGTGATAACATACCGTATCCAATTTTTTTTTTTTTTTAATTCAATGAATTCTTAGAATTTAGTGGAAGGGAAAATGTTTCTCTTTCACACTTTATGCTTCCTTTTATTAGCAACTTAGAATTAGCATAACTGCAATTCGAGGGTTTTTTTTTTTTTTTTTACCTTGACTGCCAGGAAACTTAAGGCTGAGTTTTAAAGTTTTATCATCCCTGTGCCTTTTAAAAAATTGAAATATGCTTATAGGAAAGCTCACATATCTCAACCCATCTTTTAAGCAACCTTAAATTTCTTTTTGGAAGAATATACCGAATAAATAATGACTGGAACTACCCCCTAGAGTCATTTTCTCATTGTTTCAGACTCTCCTCCCACCCTACTCCTACCCCTAAACTTTATTCAGCTATTCAGAGTCCATCTCTGTTATTCTGTGTTTATCCCAAGCTTGCAAGCTTAAACGTGAAGAATGAAAAAACAGTGATCTGTTTCAGAACGATTCAGCCTGCAACATTACCGTAAAGAGTCAATGTTTTCCAAGTTCTTGCACCTGATGCAAATGATGAGAAATATACTAGTGATTAATAGAAGTGACATAAACTCATCAGTAATGTATTTTTGCCTCTCTCAGGGCAGGATGGAAGCTTCAAAGAGAGTCAAATCTTTGATGTTCTCTAGCTCATTTTTTAATGGTGCTTATCTTTACGGTTATTAAAAGTCGAGGATCAGTTGAAATGACAGTATTTCTTCTCTTAGTCTCTTTTTAAGTACCTAATCTTAACCAAGCCAAAAGGACAGATAGATAGGGACAATCGGAATGAACACCTGTATGTCTCCTTGAAGAACTAACTCTGAATTCTCTGCTTAATTTACCATTAGGGTTAGTAATGGGTTAGTTAAGCCTGTCTGTAGAATGAGTTGGGCCAGCAGAAACACCAGGCACGTAGTATATACTCAGCAGCTGTCGAACTGGCAGGAGAGAAAGCCAATAAATGTGTGTTGAGTTGCCTTAGGACAATGCATTTAACTTCATCCTGAGAACTCCTGGCTCTTAGTGAGGCTGGACCAAGGATTTGAAGCCAGTCCATTCAGGTTTGAACCCCTGCAGATAATTTGCATTTCTAACAAGTTCCCAGGTGATGCTAATGCTGCTGGTTAGGGACCAGCTCTGAGAACCACTGGTACACCTATGGTTCTCAACATTTATATTACACATAAGAATCACCTGGGGCTACCACTACTGCCTGCTCTGCCAGGGATCACAATAGAGGGTCCCAGACTGAGCCGGAGAAAAATGTAAAACAAAATTCTAACTCACACAAAAAAAGACCAGGCTTACTGGCCTGACAAAGACCAGAGAAACCCTCAGAGGATGGCCCCCTGACACCCTTTTAGCTCAGTAATGAAGTCATTCCCATGGTTCACCCTTCAGCCAAAGGTTAGACAGGCCCATAAAACAAAACGAGACTAAAGGAGGGCACAGGAGCCCAAGGGCAAGGACTAGAAGGCAGGAGGGGACAGGAAAGCTGGTAATAGGGAACCCAAGATTGAAAAGGGAGAGTGTTGTCATGGGGTTGTTGTTAACCAATGTCATAAAACAATATGTGTACTGTTTAATGAGAAACTAGTTCTGTAAACCTTCATCTAAAGTACAATTTAAAAAGAAAAATGAATTACCTGGGGATTTTTTTGTTAAACCATAGATTCTGATTCAGTATATCTGGGGTGGAAATGCAAATTATCAGCAGGGGTTCAAACTGGAATGAACTAAGTCAAAGCCCTGGGCAGTCTCACTTTATTTCAGAGCAAGACAAAAAAGTTTTTTCAAGCCTTTTGCTTCTTCTCTAAAACTCTTCCTCTGTTTCAACTCAGCTTTTTTCTCTCTAAACTAACTAGGTAGAATCTGCAAAGGACTGTATTTATTTAACTCACTGGGTGGCATTAAAAAAATGCCTTCTTCTAGAACAAAGATAAAGTGTCCATCAATCCACCCCATTTCTTGGAGGGAAATGGGCAAACCACAAACTGAAAGAACATCTGGAAATCCATCCTGTGTAATAGGAGCCAAGAGGTCTGTAACTAAAGCATCGACTCACTAAGAGCAATTTGGCTACATCTGGAAGAATTAAAGAAAGTGTGTCGAGAGTTCACATGTGTTAGAAATCCCAGCAGATCAAAGCCTCTTTTACTTGAACTCTTTCCCAGTAGATCTAAAATCATCTGCCACTCACCACAAAAATGCAAAAGAAGCTCTTCCTTTCTGTAAATGTGCATATTATATGGTAAACAGGAATTTCAAAGACAGAATCTTAAAGAGCTAACTCTTTGAGATGCAGACTTTAATAAAATTATTTTACTTAGATAAAAAATGCAAATTATAGAATGTTTAAAAATATTCTAACTTACAACCCAAAAAAAGGATAAATGGTCAAAAAGAGTTCAAGGATTCAAGAATCTTTTATTAAATGTTAAATACCTTATTTATTTTATTCCAATTTCATAGAAAACAATGGGTTTCGCTCTTCAGATTTGGGTCAGAAAGTATGTCTCCACAGAGCTAAAGCAAACTGTCCTCATTGGTTTGTACAGCACTTTCACAGGACAAAGACTGCCATAGGACAAGGCCAACCATTTAAGCATTCCTTCCTGACCATCCTTTGGACAACCCAATGAAAGCCTGTTTTCCAATTCTCTTCTGTGGTAAAAAAAAAATTTTTTTTTTTTCTCTGTGGTGTTCCTTCAAAGTGACCCAGGAATTAGAGGCCTAAATGCAAAAATCAAAACTATAAAATTATTTGAAGAAAATACAGAAAAATATTTGCATAATATAAAGATTGGAAAAGATCTCTATTCTCAGTATTTTTTCCATTTTTTATCTGGGAAATTTTTAACATATACAAAATTAGAAGGATACAATAAACTCCCATATACTCATCACCCAGCTTTGACAATTATCAATTCATGGACAATCTTGCTTTATATATGCCACTACCCATGCCCTTCCCATACTAGGTTGAAGAAAAATCTACTCACCACACTAAACAGTATTTCAGTATGTATCTTTAAAAGAAAACGGACTCATTAAAAAAATGTCCATAATACCAGTATTACACCTAAAAAAATTAACACTAATTCCTTGATATTGTCAAATATCTAATTACTCTTCAAATGGGAAGAATTTCTTCAAATAAGGAAAGGAGGAAGGAAAAACCACAAAGGAAAAGCACGAATAGCTTGGTAAGTTCTACCACATAATTTTTCTTTTTTTTAACCCCAGGGCATGTCGACACTCTCCCTTCTCAACCTTGGGTCCCCTCCTGCCTTCTAGTCCTTGCTCCTGGGCTAGTGTGCCCATTTAGTCTCCCTTTGTTTTATGGGCCTGCCTACTCTGGCTGGAAGGTGAACCTCAGCAGTGACTTCATTACTGAGCTAAATGGGCCATACTCCCGGAGTTTCTCCAGTCTCTGTCAGACCAGAAAGCCTGGTCTTTTTTTGTGAGTTAGAATTTTGTTCTACATTTTCTCCAGCTCTTTCCAGGACCCTCTATTGTGATCCCTGTCAGAGCAGTCAATGGTGATAACCAGGCACCATCTAGTTGTGCTGGACTCAATCTGGTAGAGGCTGTGGTAGTTGTGGTCCATTAGTCCCTTGGACTAATCTTTGCTTTGTGTCTTTGGTTTTCTTCATTCTCCCTTGCTCTAGACAGAGTGGGACCAGTGGAGTATCTCAGATGGCCACTCACAAGCTTTGAGGACCCCAGACGCTACTCATCAAAGTAGAATGTAGAACATTTTCTCTATAAACTTTGTTATGCCAATTAAGCTAGCTACCACAATTTTTTAGCTTCTTTGCTTAGGAGATACCATAAACAAAATGAAAAGACAGCCCAGAGAATGGGAGAAGATATTTGCAATGCATATAACAGACAAAGGGTTGATATACTGAATATATGAAGAACTGCTACAAAAAAGAATAACCCTTCAGAAATTTTTATAAAGTATGTGAACTGGGAATTCACAGAAGAGCCCCATATGGTCAGAGATGGTCAACCTCACTACTAATCAGGGATGTGAAAACTAAAACTGTAGTGAAATACCAGTTCACATACTCAAACCGGCAAAAATTATAGAGTCAGATAATTAGTGTTGGCAAGGATGTGGACTCACACACCATGGGTTGGAGCAATAAATTGGTGCAGACACTTTGGAGAGTAATTTGGCAATTTTCTAGTGAAGGAGAAAAAACATAATCTAGCCCACCTAGACAAACTCCAGGATATGTGTAGAAGGAGACATGTCCAAGGATGTTCACTGCACATTGTTTATAATAATGAAAGATTGAAACATCCCGAATGTCCGTAACAGGGGATGGATAAATTGTGGTAATTTCACAAATACTATGAGGCAATTATGAATTAACCAAATTTACAAATGTCAACATGGATAAATCTTAAGAACTTAATGATGAGTTGGAAAAATGAGTTGTAGATACTATTTGTGTAAGTTTTTAAAATACACCAATTCTATACATTGTTTAGAAGCAAAATGCAATTGTAATAAAAGTGTTTAGGGCAAAATGTGTTTTAATAGAAATGTAAAGTCAAGGACAGGAAGATTACATGCAAACGTCAGGATAGTGCTTGCCTCTGGGATCAGAGAGGGGTACAAAGTAAACTTCAACAGTATCTGTAGTTAAAGAGAAATCCCAAGCAAATATGGCAAAACATTACCTTTAGTTGAATTGGGTGATGAGAGTACATGGATATTATGCTATTCTCTATATTTTCCTGAACGTGAAATATTTCATTGAAAAACTATAAGTTGTCAATAGCAGAAGAGTAATTAGCCAACGTTATTGATTGAATCGTGCCCCCCCCCAAAAAAAAAGTTATGTTGAAGTCCTAATCTTTGTACCTAGAAATATAACCCTGTTTGGAAATAGGGGTTTTCTTTTGTTATGTAACTGACATCACCAGAGTATGGTGGGCCCTAAACCTAATCACTTCTGAGTGGTGTCTTATAAAAAGAGCAGATTAGACAGAGATACACAGACGCATACAGAGGGAAGAGAGATACCATGTGCAGATCATCTAAAAGGATGTCAAGGATTGCCAGGAGACATCAGAAATTAGGAGAGAGGCCTACAGAAGGAATCCATACTGCCAAGAGTATGATTTGGACTTTTAGCCTCCAGAACCATGAGAAAATAAATTTATGTCCTTTAAAGCCACCCACTTATGATACTTCTGTAACAGCTACACTAGGAAACTAAGACGGCACCAAAGTTATAAAGAAAAATTCAGAGAAGTGTGTGGAGGGAAGCTTCTTCTCTCCTTTTTTTTTTTTTTTTTCCTCTGGATTGGACAAAATAGACAGGAGAATGTCTGGAAATGGCCCTCCTGAAATTCAACAGGTCAAATAGGGCCAAGAGCTTAGGATAAGATAATGGCAGGTATAGTGTGGTGTTTTTATTAACTGAGTTTCTAGCAAGAGAATTTGTAAGAGATAAACAGCTAGTTTAAAATCAAATCTTTTAATTGAAATACTCCTAAGAAAATATATACCTCAAATCTGGATTCAATACAAAAAAATCTCAACACCAGGGAGATGCATTCTGATATAAAATCTGTTGGATATTAAGCTCATACAATAGCCAGTGCCATATTTCTTGATGCAAGAGAGTCAATAGTGTTCACTGCGCACTAGACTCTTTAACACAGTCTCCCAGTTACCAAAGCCAATAAATAAATTCTTTTCATTTTATAACCTCTTCTGTTGGAGAACTAAAAATCCCTTTTAAGGGCTCACAGAAATCCAGGATAATGTATAAATCTGGAGAAACAAATAGCTGTGCATTCCTTTATTACTCTGGCCCAGGTTCATGGAATGTGGTTTCTCTTTAGACTAATAAGACCAGTTTATAATGGCAGGTTCCAAATGGAATTTGATCAACTTTGAAGAGATGGCATCTCATGAAGGAGGCTGCTTCATTCAGTACCTAATTTGATATACATAGGAAGCCAGTATCTCACAATGAATGAGTCTAATAGGCTACACTTAGTAAAATATATTTACAGGAAAAGAGTACAGTCAACATAGTTACTAAGGGTCTGTTTGGCCCTATGACATTAATATCACCTCATTTATGCTTACACGCTGACATTCTTAAGACTTCAAACTTAAATGCAAAATCTCTCTGCACCATTTAACATTGTAGAACATCTCCTTTTTTCTTCCAATTTTTATTTACTGTAAATACATTTAAAAGCATAATTTAAAAAACAACAAAAATTACTCCTGTACGTAGTGGTTGCACAACGTGATGAACATAATCAGTGTTCAATGTCAATGAATTGTACCTGTAAAAACTGTTGAATTGGCAAATGTTTTGTTATGTATATTTTACCACAATAAAAAAAGCTTACCTCTGTAGTCCCATCAGCCTAATAAATTGCTTCTAATTCTGACTTAATCCTACATACACACACATATTTTTACTTTTGTAATCATATTAAACATACACGTTCATGGCAGTCATTTCTTGATATAAAATTATATTATAAATATTTTACATAATTATTCCATAATTATTTTAATGGCTACATTATAGTCCAAGAGATTTATATAACTGTTCTTATTGAGATTATAATGGAAACCTTGATGGTGTAGTGGTTAAGAGCTCAGCTGCTAACCAAAATGTTGGCAGTTCGAATCTACCAGCCACTCCTTGGAAATCTTATGGGGCAGTTCTACTCTGTTCTATAGGGTCACTATGAGTTGGAATCAACAGCAATGGATTATTGAGATTATATCCAATTTTTTGCTGTTAAGGATAATGTTCACATCTGTCAGTTCGTCATACTGTGGTGGCTTGTGTGTTCCTGTCATACTAGAAGCTATGCCACCAGTATTTCAAATACCAGCAGGGTCACCCATGGTATACAGGTTTCTGCAGAGATTCCAGACTAAGACTAGGAAAAAAGACCTGGCAGTCTACTTTAAAAAATTGGCCAGTGAAAACCTTAAGAATAGCAGCAGAACATTGCCTGATATAGTGTCAGAAGAAGAGCTCCTCAGATTGGGAGGCACTCAAAATACAACTGGGGAAGAGCTGCTTCCTCAGAGAGGAATCGGCCTTAATGATGTAGGTGGAGTAAAGCTTTTGGGACCTTCACTTGTGGATTTGGTACAACTCGAAATGAGAGAAACTGCTCCAAACGTCCATTAATAATTGAAACACGGAATGTACGAAGTATGAATCTAGGAAAATTGGAAACTGTTAAAAATGAAATGGAACGCATAAAGATCATTATCTTAGGCATTAGTGCATTGAAATGGACTGGCACTGGCCATTTTGAATCGGACAAGCTTATGGTCTACTATGCTGGGAATGACAACTTGAAGAGGAATGGCACTGCTTTCATGGTCAAAAAGAACATTTCAAGGTGTATCCTGAAGTACAATGCTGTCAATGATAGGATAATATCCATACGACTACAAGGAAGACCAGTTAATACTACTATCATTCAAATTTATGCACCAACCACAAATTGCCAAACCAAACCAAACCCTTTGCCATCAAGTGGATTCTGACTCATAATGACCCTATAGGACAGAGTAGAACTGCCCTATATGGTTTCCAAGGAGTGGCTGGAGGATTCAAACTGCTGACCCCTTGGTTAACAGGTGTAGCACTCAACCACTATGCCACCAAGGCTCCAAACTAATGCTAAAGGTTAAGAAATTGAAGATTTTTACCAACACTCCAGTCTGAAATTGATCAAGTATGCAATCAACATGCATTGATAATTGCTGGTAATTGGAATGTAAAAGTTGAAACGAGAAGAATCTGTAGTTGGAAAATATGGCCTTGGTGATAGAAATGATGACGGAGATCATATGATAGAATTTTGCAAGACCAACAATTTATTCATTGCAACATCTTTTTCCGACAACATAAATGGCACTTTTACATGTGGACTTCACCAGATGGAAAACACAAGAATCAAATCAACTATATCTGTGGAAAGAGAGGATGGAAAAGCTCAATATCATCAGTCAGAACGAGGCAAGTGCTGACTGCGGAAAAGACCATCAATTGCTCATAGGCAGTGGAAGTGGAAGTTGAAGAAAATTAAAATAAGTCCACAAGAATCAAAATACAACCTTGAGTATTGTTACGTGTTGAATTGTGTCCCCCCAAAATGTGTATCAATTTGGCTAGATCATGATTCCCAGTGGAAACCCTGGTGGCATAGTGGTTAAGTGCTATGGCTGCTAACAAAAAGGTCAGCAGTTCAAATCCACGAGGTGCTCCTTGGAAACTCTATGGGGCAGTTCTACTCTGTCCTGTAGGGTCACTATGAGTCAGAATAGACTCGATGGCAACAGGTTTTTTTTTTTTTTTTTTAATGATTCCCAGTGTTGTGTAATTGTCCACCATTTTGTAATCTGATGTGATTTTCCTATGTGCTGTAAATCCTGCCTCTATGATGTCAATGAGGCAGGGTTAAAGGCAGTTATGTTCATGAGGCAGGACTCAATCTACAAGATTAGATTGTGTCTTGAGTCAGTCTCTTTTGAGATATAAAAGAGAGAAGCGAGCAGTGAGACAGGGGAACCTCATGCCACCAGGAATAAAGAACCAGGAGTGGAGTGCATTCTTTGGACCTGGGGTCCCTGCAATGAGAAGCTCCTAGATCAGGGGAAGACTGATGACCAGGACCTTGCCCCAGAGCTAAAAGAGAGAGACTTCCCCTGGAACTGGCACCTTGACTGTGAGAGAAATAAATTTCTCCTTGTTAAAACCATCTACTTGTGGTGTTTCTGTTACAGCAGCACTAGCTAAGACAAATATATTCCACCTGAATTTGGAGACCATTTCAAGAACTGATTTGACACATTGAACACTATGACTGAAGACCAGATGAGTTGTGGGGTGACAGCAAGGACATCACACATGACGAAAGCAAAAGGTCATGTAAAAAGACAGGAAGGAAAGAAAAGACCAAAATGGATGTCAGAAGAGACTTTGAAAATTGCTCTTGAATGAAGACTAGGTAACGTGAAAGGAAGAAATGATGAAGTAAAAGAAGTGTACAGAAGATTTCAAAGGACAGATCAAGAAGACAAAGGAAACTGTTATAATGAAATGTGCGTAGACCTGGAGTTTGAAAACCAAAAGGAAACAACACACTCACCATTTCTCAAACTGAAAGAACTGAAGAAAAAATTCAAGTCTTGAGTTGCAATATTGAAGGATTCTGGATGCAAAATGTTGAAAGACGCAGGAAGCATCAAAAGAAGATGAAAGGAATACACAGAGTCACTCAACCAAAAAGAGCTGGTCGATGTTCAACCATTAGAGGAGGTAGTATATGATCAAGAAACGATGGTACTAAAGGAAGAAGTCCAAGCTGCACTGAAGGCATTGGCAAAAAACAAGTCTCCAGGAACTGATGGAATAATAATTGAGATGCTTCAACAAAAGGATGCAGTGCTGGAGGTGCTCACTCACCTACACCAAGAAATTTGGAAGACAGCTACCTGGGCAACCGACTAGAAGAGATCCACCTTTGTGCCCATTCCAAAAAAAGGTGATCCAACAGAATGAGGAAATTATCAAACAATATCATTACTACCACACACAAGTAAAATTTTGCTGAAGGTCATTCAAAAGTGGTCACAGCAGTACATCAACAGGGAACTGCCAGAAATTCAAGCCAGATTTAGAAGAGGATATGGAATGAGGGATATCATTGCTGATGTCAGATGGATCTTGGCTGAAAGCAGAGAATACCAGAAAGATGTTTACATGTGTTTTACTGACTATGCTAAGGCATTCAACTGTGTGGATCATAACAAATTATATATAATGTC
The DNA here is from genome assembly GCF_024166365.1 of Elephas maximus indicus. Lineage (NCBI taxonomy): Eukaryota > Metazoa > Chordata > Mammalia > Proboscidea > Elephantidae > Elephas > Elephas maximus. The sequence goes on along the minus strand of NC_064828.1, from coordinate 47,126,691 downwards.
GTGAAGAATGGGAATTCCAGAACACTTAATCGTGCTCATGTGGAACCCATACATAGACCAGGAGGGAGTCCTTTGAACAGAATAAGGGGGATGGTTCAAAATCAGGAAAGGTGTGTGTCAGAGTTGGATCCTGTATGCTGAACAAATAACCTGAGAAACTGGGCTATATGAAGAAGAATGTGACATCAGAAAGACTCATTAACAACCTGCAATACGCAGATGACAAAATCTGGTTTGCTAAAAGTGAAGAGGACTTGAAGCATTTACTGATGAAGATCAAAGACCACAGCCTTCAGTACAGATTACGCCTCAATATAAAGAAAACAAAAATCCTCACAACTGGACCAATAAGCAATATCATGATAAACAGAGAAAATACTGAAGTTATCGATGATTTCATTTTACTTGGATCCAGGAGCAACACCCATGGAAGCAGCAGTCAAGAAATCAAAAGACGCATTGCACTGGGCAGATCTGCTGCAAAAGACCTCTTTAAAGTATTGAAAAGCAAAGATGTCACTTTGAGGATTAAGGTGTGCCTGACCTAAGCCAAGATATTTTCAATTGCCTCATAGGCATGCTAAAGCGTGACTATGAATAAGGAAGACCAAAAAAGAATTGATACCTTTGAATTATGGTGTTGGCAAAGAATACTGAATATACGATGGACTGCCAGAAGAAAGAACAAGTCTGTCTTGGAAGAAGTACAGACAGAGCGTGACTTGGAAGCGAGGATGGTGAGACTTCGTCTCACATACTTTGGACATGTTATCAAAAGGAACCAGTCACTGAAGAAGGACGTCACGCTTGATAAGGTAGAAGGTCAGTGAAAAAGAGGAAGACCCTCGAAGAGATGAAGTGACACAGTGGCTGCAACAACGAGCTCAAACACACCAATGATTGCAAGGCTGGTGCAGGACTGGGCAGTATTTTGTTCTGTTGTACATAGAGTTGATATGAGTTGGAACTGATTCAACGGCACATAACAACAACAATAGGTAATGCTACCATAATTTTCACATAGTAGACTCTCAATAAACACTGGTGGGATTGGACTCTTGGAGGGGATACCTGGGCTGGTGAGAATGCACTTCATGGTAGAAGAGTGCAGAGGTGCCTGTGCTGTGTGGTTGCCAGATTGAGCAGATAAAAATACAGGACATTCAGTTTGATTTGAATTTCAGATAAACAATGCATAACTTTTTAGTATATAAGTATGACCCAAATATTGCATGGAACATACTTAAAAATTATTCATTGTTTATGTGAAATTCAAAATTGAACATGCTTTATTTTATCTGGCAACCTACCAAGCTCCCTCCTCAAAAAGAGGGATTTGCATAACTGTTCCTATGGAGATTATATGCAATTTTTTGCCATTATGGATAATGCTCACATCTGCCAGTTTGTCGTATTGTGGTGGTTTGCCTGTTGCTGTGATGCCAGAAGCTATACCACCAATATTTCATATACGAGCAGGGTCACCCATGGTGGACAGGTTTCAGCAGAACTTCCAGACTAAGGCAGACTAGGAAGGAAGACCTGGCAGTCTACTTCTGAAAAAACTGGCCAACGAAAACCTTATGAATAGCAGTGGAACATTGTCTGATGTAGTGCTGAAGATGAGCCTCTCAGGTTGAAAGGCACTCAAAACACAACTGGGGAAGAGCTGCCTTCTCAAAGGAGAGTCGACCTTAATGACGTGGATGGAGTAAAGCTTTTGGAACCTTCATTTACTGATGTGGCATGACTCAGAATGAGAAGAAACAGCTGCAAACATCCATTAGTAATCGAAACGTGAAATTATGAAGTATGAATCTAGGAAAATTGTAAGTTGTGATAAATGAAACGGAATGCATAAAGATGGATATCCTAGGCGTTAGAAAGCTGAAATAGATTGGTATTGCCCATTCTGAATCAGACAATCATAAGGTCTACTATGCTGGGAATGACAGGTTGGAAAGGAATAGTGTTGCATTCATTGTCAAAAAGAACATTGCAAGATCTATCCTAAAGTACAACACTGTCAATGATAGGATAATAGGACTCAGAATAAAACCCCCAAGTCCTTAAAGCTAGAGGTTCCCAAATTGTCTCAGTCTACAGTGCCCTTAGGGTGTCAGTAATTTTCTTCAAGGCATTCTCAAGCCAAAAGAAATACCTAACAGTTCTGTTTATTAAGTAGTTAGTGTCAAACAAATTAAATAATATTCATGTTATAACAATTTAGCACTTGTTGGGCACTACATAACTTCTCAAACTCACCCTCATTTGCTGTGCCACATTGATTCTCCCATTGTACTTGCTTTTAATCACAGCAATCCAGGAAAACCCAGATTTTCAAAGGTGTTATTGAAAGGAACAGCTGGATCTAAACACCCTCAAGTTAATAGTTCCCTTGGTGTCCGACAGATGGTGCTATGTTTCCCTTAAATTTTAAAATATCCACAGCACCCCTGTGAGTTTGCAGGGGCTCCCGGATGCATAGATGCATAGTTCCGGAGCCATGGCTTAACACGGCTTGTAACGCCTTGCACTAACTGGCCTCTGGCCATTTCTTTAGCCTCGTCTTATACTGCTCTCCTTCTTGTGCACTACACTCTATCTCCACTGGCTTTTTATTTTCCCCAAAACAGCCAAGCTCTTTCACTGCTGGAGTCTTTGTTCATGCTGTTCCCTTGGCTTGAAGGACTCTTCAATCAGAGCAGCTTTCCCTAATTCCCCAGTCTTTACCAGTCCTCCTTCCCCTCCTCCCCAGCCTTTTATTTTCTCACTAGTAGTCTCACTACACTACAAGCTCCATGAAGCTAGGGACTATGTCTCTTTTTTACCATCTTACACCCAGTGGCTAGCACCATGCCTGGCACATAGTAGGAACTCAATACTTTCTTAAAATGTTTCTATTGGCATATTTATTAAGAGATTAGTCTTTAGACACACAAGTAATCCAGCTGTGAAATACAAGAGAAATGTCTTCCTTGTTAGCAGTTCAATTCATCAGTAAGCGATTATAAATCTAAAATATGATAGCATTTTAGGATGTGATTGCTAGCATACCTAAAACCTATTGCCATCAAGTCAATTCCTACTCATAGCAACCCCATAATGGCATTTTTAAAAAAATTAATTTAAGGGAAAGGATAGTTTTTTCAACAAATGATGCTGGGGCAACTCAGTATCTCACACGCAAAAGAATAAAGTTGAACCATATTACAAAGTTAACTAAAAAGATAAGAGCTAAAATTATGAAACTCCTAGATGGAAACTTAAGAAAGCCCTGGTGGCACAGTGGTTAAGTGCTCACCTGCTAACCAAAAAGGTCTACGGTAAAAACCACCACCTGCAATGTGGCAATCTGCTTCTGTGCCTTGGAAGCCCTATGGGACAGTTCCATTCTACCTTACAGGGTCGTTATGGGTTGGAATAGACTTCAGGACACACAACAACGACAGACGAAAACATGGGATAAATCTCTACGACCTTGGGTTAGGCAATGGTTTCTTTGCTATGACACTAAAACACAAGTGACAAAAGAAAAAATTAGATCTATTGGACTTCATCAAAATTAAAAACTTTTGTGCTTCAAAGGACATCATTAAGAAAGTGAAAATATAACCTACAAAATGGGAGAAAATTTTTGCAAATCATATATCTGATAAGGGATTTGTATGCAGAATACATAAAGAACACTTACAACTCAAGAACAAAAAGACAAATGACCCAATTTAAAAATGGACTAAGGATTTGAATAAACATTTTTTCAAAGAAGATGTATAATAAGCACATGAAAAGATGCTTGATGTCATTAGCCATTGGGGAAATGCAAATTAAAACCACAATGAGATACCACTTCACACCCATTAAGATGCTGATAATAAAAAAGACAGACAATAACAAATATTGGTGAGGGTGTGAAGAAATTGGAACCCTCATGTGATGATTATCAGTGGGATTATAAAATGGTACAGCCATTTTATAAAACAGTCTGGCAGTTTCCCAAAATGTATACAAAGTTATCACATGACCCAGTAATGCCACTTCTAGGTATATACCCACGAGAAATGAAAACATGTACACACAAGAACTTGTACATGAATGTTCGTAGCAGCTAAAAAGTGTAAACAACTGAAATGCTCATCAACTGATGAATGGGTAGAGGAAATGTGGTATATCCATGCCATGTAATATTATCTGGTAATAAAAAAGGAATAAGGTACAAATACATGCTACAACATGGATGAGTCTTAAAAACATCATACTAAGTAAAAGAAACTAGAGACAAAGGCTGCATATTGTTTGATTCCATTTCTCGGACAGGCAAATTGATAAAGACAGAAAGTAGACTTAAGGTTGCCAGGACATGGGAGGAGGGGAGGGAATAGGAGTGAATGCTAATGGGTTTGAGATTTCTTTTGGAGATAATAAAAATGTTCTAAAATTGGATAGTGGTGATGGTTACACAATTTTGAATATACTAACAACCATTGAATAGTACACTTTAAAAGGATGAATTTTAAGGTATATATTATCTCAGTGTAAACAAAAACAAAAAACCCATTGTTGTCTAATCGATTCTGACTTCATAGTGACCTTAAATGACAGAGTAGAACTGCCCCACAGAATTCCCAAGGAGCACCTGGTGAATTTGAACTGCTGACCTTTTGGTTAGCAGCCGTAGCTCTTAACCACTATGCCACCAGGGTTTCCATCTCAATATAGCTGTTATTTAAAAAAAAAAATTTTTTTTTGAAAAATTATTTATTGTCTGCCCCATTGCCTTCAGAATAAACTTCTGACTCTGTAGGGTTGCCTACAAAGTTCATGTGACCTGGTACCTCCTACCACTCTTCCATCTTTAATCCCTACCAAACCCTGAGGCTCCAGTCATAGCAAACTACTTGGAATTTCTTTCTTTTTTTTAATGGGGAAATAAATTTTTTAATTTTGTCTGGCTTCAACCTTTCTGTGACAATTTGATTAATTTTTATTATACTCTCATGAATTTCCAGATCCAGTTGTAGCCATGTTTTCATAAAACTGGCGTTCATTTTTTTTTTTTTTTTAATATTTTATTGTGTGGAAACCCTGGTAGCATAGTGGTTAAGCGCTATGGCTGCTAACCAAAAGGTCAGCAGTTCGAATCCACCAGGTGCTCCTTGGAAACTCTATGGGGCAGTTCTACTCTGCCTGTAGGGTTGCTTGGTTTTGTGTGTGTGTGAATGTTTATACAGCAAATTCGGTTCCCATTTAACAATTTCTATACAAATTATTCAGTGATATTGATTATATCTTTCACAATGTGCCATTATTCTGATTCATTCCATTCTGGTTGTACCATTTCCAGTACTCTAGTTTCCTTGCCCCTTTACTTTCTCATCTTTGCTTTAGAGTAATTTTTGACCATTTGGTCTCCTGTAGATGATTTTTCTTAAAGAAGATCATTACTCACAGGTGATATTCTTTATTTTATGAGCCAGTCTGTTATCTAGCTAAAAGGTGACCTCAAGGGTTAATTTCAGTTTAACTAGACTTAAAGCATATCTCAGGGCAATGGTCTCAGGGAGTCCTCTAGTCTCAACTTTTCCAGGAAGTCTGAACTTTTTAAGAATTTGAATTCTGTTCCACATTTCCCTCCTGTTCTATAAGCATCCATCTATTGTGGCTCCAGGAATTGACCGAATGCCAACTGAGATATTTCAACAAACAGATCCAGCTCTGGTGGTGCTCACCCGTCAATGCCAAGAAATTCGTAAGACAGGTACCTGGCCAACTGACTGGAAGAGACCCATCTTTGTGCCCATTCCAAAGAAAGGTGATCCAACAGAATAAGGAAATTATCAAACAGTATCATTAATATCACTTGCAAGTAAAATTTTGCTAAAGATCATGCAAAAGTGGCTGCAGCAGTACATCAACAAGGAACTGCCAGAAATTCAAGCTGGATTCAGAAGAGGATGTGGAACAAGGGATATCAATTCATCTTGCTGATGTCAGATGGATCTTGGCTGAAAGCAGAGAATACCAGAAAGATGTTTACATGTGTTTTATTGACTATGCAAAGGCAACTGTGTGGATCATAACGAATTATGAATAACATTGTGAAGAACGGGAATTCCAGAATACTTAATTGTGCTCATGATGAACTTGTACGTAGACCAAGAGGCAGTCATTCTAACAGAACGAGGGGTCACTGTGTGTTTTAAAATCAGGAAAGGTGTGTGTCAGGGTTGTATCTTTTCACCATACTTATTTGATCTGTACGCTGAGCAAATAATCCAGGAGCTGGACTATATGAAGAAGAATGGGGCATCAAGATTGAAGAAAGACTCGTTAACCACCTGTGATATACGGATGACAAACCTTGCTTGCTGAAAGTGAAGAGGACTTGAAGCACTTACTGATGAAGATCAAAGACCACAGACTCCAGCATGGATTACACTCAACATAAAGAAAACAAAAACCCTCACCCCTGGACCAATAAGCAACATCATGATAAACGGAGAAAAGACTGAAAATACTGAAGTTGTCATTTTACTTGGAATCCACAATCAATGACCATGGAAGCAGCACTCAAGAAATCAAACAACGCATTGCATTGGGCAAATCTACTACAAAGACCCTCTTTAAAGTGTTAAGAAACAAAGACGTCACTTTAAGGACTAAATTGTGCCTGACCCAAGCCATGGTGTTTTCAATCACCTCATATGCATGTGAAAGCCGGACAATGAATGAGGAAGACTGAAGAAAAATTGATGCCTTTAAATTATGGTGTGTGCAAAGAATATTGAATATACCGTGAACTGCCCGAAGGACAAACAAATCTGTCTTGGAAGAAGTACTGCCAGAATGCTCATTAGAAGTGAGGATTTTTCATATACTCTGGACATGTTGGAAACCCTGGTGGCATAGTGGTTAAGTGCTATGGCTGCTAACCAAAAGGTCAGCAGTTTGAATCCACCAGGCGTTCCTTGGAAGCTCTGTGGGGCAGTTCTACCCTGTCCTCTAAGGTCACTATGAGTCAGAATCAACTCGAAGGCAGCAGGTTTGGGTTTTTTTTTTTTTTTTTTGGTTTTGGACATGTTATCATGAGGGACCAGTCCCTGGAGAAGAACATCATGCTTGCTAGAGGATCATCGAAAAAGAGGAAGACCCTCAATGAGAGGGACTGACACAGTGGCTGCAATGACGGGCTCAAGAACAACAATGATTGTGAGGATGGCGAAGGACCAGGTAGTGTTTTCTTCTGCTGTACATAGGGTCCTCAGGAGTCAGAACTGACTCAACAGCACCTAACAACAATGTTGTGGCCCTAATGGGAACTGTCGGTAGAGGTAGCTGGGCATCTAGTTCTTCTGATCTCAGGGTAGATGAGGTCCCGGTTTGTGTCGACTCAGTCCTGTAGACTACTTTCTTCTGAGTCTTTGGTTTCCTTCTTTAGCCTTTGTTCAAGACAAGTAGAGACCAATAGTTGTATCTTAGATGGCCACTCACAAGCTTTTAAGATCCCAGACACTACTCACCACACTGAGATGTAGAACTTTATGCACTACATTATGCTAATTACCTGAGTTGTCCCACAAGACTACCGTCTTAAATCTTCAAATCCAGAAAACCAATCTCACAAAGTGTTTGGTCATGTCTAAGAAGTATCCGTACTGTGTCCCCTATGTGGTTTATTATATATATGGATATGCATGCATGGACAAACAGACCTGTGTACATATGCCTATAGATACTACTAGCTGTACACACATGTACCCACATATTCATACTCATACACTTATACACCTATATACATATTTGTGCAGCCACACACATTTTTTGGTTGTTGACAGTGTTGTTACAAAATTATATTTGTCCTCACAGCACTGTGGCTTTGTACATTCAGTTCCTTCTTCTTTAAATGCCCTTCCCTCATCTGCCTTAGTTAACTGCCACTTGTTCCTTAAGACCCAACTCACCCCAGACTGAGTTGGTGGCCTTCCTTTGTGCTCACAAGCATCCTATGCGTATGTCATTACGCATGCATGGGATTGTTTCATAAATGTCGACTTCCTCACTGTATTCCACAGGACTGACTAAGAGGCAGGGGCTGTGTTATTCTTATTTTAGCATTCCCAGCTCCTAGCAGAGGTTCAATAAATGAAATAAAGAAATGAACAAGGGGAAGGAATAAACTGTTCTCATTCTTAGTTTTTTAAAAATCTCTCTCCTACTCTTATTCATGTCTATTAACATATAGTTTTCATGTTACATTTTTCATGTCTATGATTTTAGAATCTACAGCTTTTGTAAGAAAGTAGGCTAAAAAAAGGATTTTCTATCTCGACAAATAAGTTTCTTTTCTCAGGTACTTTTTATATAGTTTTTGTAATTTAGTTAGCCTGTTAGTGGTTTGGGTTATTACTTATTACTACAATTCAGTTAATATCAATGCATTACTAATAAATATGATCGAGGTTTTATAAATAACAGGTGGGTGGGTCTGATAAATTGTGTCTGTGAGTTAACAAACTGAAGCTGGTATTTATTTAAACCACTGAAATTGGCATTTACAAACACAGTTTGAAACTGTTTCGAACTACTTACTGCATTCACTGCTGCTACCCTTTTTTGCATTTCTTCTTCATGTGACACAGACTGCAGATGTTTCTTTATTGTGAGGTCATGCTCCTAAATTAGTTTAGAAGGAATGAGAGATGAGACGTGTAAGACCCAACATGAGTTTTATGGATCATAAAGTGAGTCACGGAGATCAGGCTGCAACACACAACTCCCACTGTGTTTATTTTCCAGTTCTAAGTTCAAAATTGTATTTAGAAAAATACACGATTTGCCTCCTTGTAGACAGGCGTAGGTTAGAAAGCTTATGTCAGAGTAAAGAAGGCATGTGGGAAGAAAGGTACATTTGGAAGCAGTGAGCGTCTTTATGCTTACACTTGTCTTTGTCAGGAAGTAGCTGTGGAAGCTGAGAGTGTGATGTCTCTTGACAGGAAGTGAGGCTCAATATAATTTTTTTGCATAATCTTCCAGATCCGTTGTTTTAGATAGGTCTGGGGAAAAAATGATCTTTAAACTTTTACATGCCACAAAACTTCCACCTAGATTGGTTCCTGGGGGAACAGGCATTAGGAGGTGGTTGCTTCTTCAATTTTCTAAGGAACCTTGAGTAAAAGAACCTTGGCTAAGCCTTAATGGACACCAGTGAAGACTGGGATTGCTTGGGTGACTGTTGTCCATGAGTTGGTAAACTCAGTGTTCTCACCTTCCCTCTGCACTGGCATTAGCTAAGTCTGGGGGGTTCCTGTTCCTGGGCTGGACAGGAGCTTTCCAAATATTATTTCACTTGTTTGAGTAAGATTCAAACTGCCTCACAATATTCCTGAGAGGAAGAAGGTAATATTATGTCCATTTTACATGTGAGGAAACGGAGCCTTAGAACAGTTAATAGCGCCACACTGCACCACTACCACTGTCAGAGCTGTGCGTCCATTCAGATCCATCTGACTTTGAAGCTCTTTCTTTTCTACTCCATACTGATGACCTGAAGCTTTTTCCTTTACACTACTTGCTGTTTGCAAGGCCTCCTCTTTGAGTTTGTTTATCTTTTGGACTCACAAAGATTTCTGATTTCTACAGGCCTACAGCTATGTCTAAGGAGCCCAGGTAGCACAATGGTTAAGTGCTCGGCGGCCAACTGAAAGGTCAGAGGTTCAAACTTACCAGTGGCTCCATGGAAGAAAAGACCTGGTGATCTTTTCCTGTAAAGACTACTGTCTAGAAAACACTATGGGGCAGTTCTACTCTGTCATATAGGGTTGCTAGGGGTCAGGATCTACTCCAGGGCACACAACAACAGAGCTATGTCTGCCATGCTGTTAGGAGTTGGCTGTAGTATGTCCCTCAAGTTGTCTTTTATTTTCTGCCTTTCCTCTTTGAGGTTATTCCTGCTTAGTTTCTAGTAGTTGTTTGTTGCTGCCATGCCTCTGTAGTCCAGTTGATGGACAAATGTAGCTTAGTTGTGGGTTCTAGTCCTGGATTGCTCAAGATCCTACTGTCTCCCCTGCTAACCGTTTGCTTGGGCTTGAAACTGCTCAATAGATGTGTTGTGGTAGGCCAAATAACAACCCCCAAAGATGTCCACACCCTCATCCCTGGAATTCACAGGAATATGTTACTTACCTGTCAAAAGGAACTTTGTAGATATGATTAAGTTAAGGATCTTGAGACAGGGAGATTATCCTGGACTAACCAGAGTAGACCCAATATAATTACAAGGTCCTTATAAGCAAAACAGGGAGGTAGCAGAAAAAGAGAGTCAGAGAAGGAGAGGTGATGACTGAGCAAAAACTGGAGTGATAAAATTGCTAGCTGGGAGTCACAAGCCAAGGAATGCCAACAGCTTCTAGAAACTGGAAGAGGCAAGGAAACAATTCTTCCTTAACGCCTCCAGAAGCAACGAAGCCCTGCCAACACCTTGACTTTAGCCCTCTGAGACTCATTATGGACTGCTGACCCCCAGAACTGTAAGGTAACAATTCTGTGCTGTTTTAAGCCACAATGATTAATTTGTTACAGCAGCAGTAGGAAATTAATACACCTAGTGTCTGAGACTCAGATTCCTCCACTACACAGGGACCAAAATTCATGCAGCAATGATTGGTAATGCTGTCCCTTTACAAATAGTGCTAGATTCTGGTTATAACTAACAAGGGTGAAGAGAGGGAGCTATTAGAGTCCTGAGGTTCTCAAAGCTGTCATCACAAGGAGGAGCAGAAAGGCCTTGTAATCTTCAGGAGCTTCCTTCTGTTCTCTTTTTAGCAGTAATTATTGTTCCAGCATCTATTGAGCACCTACTATGTGCCAGGTTCCAGAAATTCAAAGATGAGTAGGACTCAGATCCTCAGGGAGTTTACAATCTGGTGGAGTGGCAGGACACATACACAAGCAGTTATAATGCAATAGAAGATGTGCAAAGACAAAAACATATGTAGTAAAAGAATCCTAGAGTATGGGAGGTTTGAAATCTGCCTGGGGAGGAGAAAAAGAAAAGGGAGACTCAGAGAGCCTGGGTCAGAGCTGGGGCGCGACTACCATCTTTGGAATCACCAGCTTTGGTCAAGAGGTTCTGACTCCTAATCTAGGTCCTCATGCAGCCATTCCTGGTTTCTGCCAGGGGCTGCGGCACAAGTGGAATTTTTCTGCTACAAATCTGCAAGGCCAGAATGGGGAGAGAGACCTTGAGAGAAACAGTCCAGGAAGAAGAGTTGATGATACCCACACTCCGCAAATGTTTGAAGCTTTATAAATCCATTCTCTGTGACTTTCTTAGAGCGTCGAGAGAGAAAGGGAAAGGTTTCATAAATGGTGAAGTAGTTTTTAAATGTAAAATATTATTATCTACTTGCTTGGGATTCATGCTTAGACATTGGAAAGTTTCTTTTCAATTTTTGTCTCTAAACCAAGTTAATCTTCCAATTAAGACAGTAAATTGCAAGGTATGAATGTAAAAACTAGGTCTATGTTTCATGCACAATAGCTAACATGCTCCTGTTTAAAATATATTAAATTGTGGATAAAAGAATGTATCACACAATCTTGGGGATACTCTCTTCTCATGATTTTCCATCACTAAATTTATTTAATCCTGACCTGAGGACACTTACACAGCATTTCCTATTAATGCTGACAGACTCATAAACTGAATTTTAAAGCTAAAAAGGGCCTTACCAGTAACCAGTTGCCGTTGAGTCAATTCCAACTCATGGTGACCCCTGTGTTTCCGAGTAGAACTGAGCTCCATAGGGTTTTTAATGGCTGTGATCTTTTGGAAGTAGATTGCCAGGCCTTTCTTCCAAGGCAAATAAGAGTCAAACCTCCAACCTTTCAGTTAGTAGCCAAATGCTTAACTATTTGCGCCACTCAGGGACTCCAAGAAAGGAACTTAAAAATAATTTAACCAGAACTTGTTTTATAGATGGAGAATCTGAAGTCTGCAGGGATTAAGAGAGCCTTTCAAGGTTACAGACAAAGAGGCAGTGCCGGGATTACCACTCAGGTTTCCCAACTCCCAACTCAAAATTCTTGCCCCTACATTGCACTTCTAGTTTAGTTTGCTCCAAGGTTTACCTGAATTTTTTTAAGTCCCAACTGTTTCAGGCAATAATAATTCTACCTTCGTAATGCAAGGGTTTTTTATGATACAAGGTTAACTACTGATCAGAGCTTTAAATTCATTCTACCAACTTTACAAATGAAGAAAGTAAGGCAGAAACAGTAAATGTTTAGGAGAAAAAGTAGCATAAATCAATACCAGCTAATTAAACACCTTACTAAATCTTCTTTTCGATATAAACAGATAAACACATGAAGAATTTTGTTTATAACTTATTATTAACACAGTGTTAAGTCTTTATGGAAATTTTCCTCAAAGAATAAAGTGCTAATTTTTCTATGATAAATAGGATATTTACATAAGTGCAATCAAAAAAGATTTAGTTAGAGCAACTGCCTGCCTCAATTATGTGGGCTTTACCGGAAGCGTGATTGCCAAGATTCTTGTGATTGCCAAGAAGAGCGAGGAATTGACTCTTGTCCTTTGCCTGTCAAGTAGGTTCCGATTCCTGTGTACCAGAAGGAAAAGTTGCATAGCCCTGAGCCATGTTCATAATATTCAGTACGTTTGAATCCATTGTTGCAGCTATTGTTGTCAAGTCATCTCATTGAGGGTTTCTTGTTTTCAATGACCCTCTACTTTGCCAAACACGGTATCTCTTTTTAGCCATTGGTCTTTCCTGATGGTGTGGCCAAAGAAAGTGAGCTAGTCTCACCATCCTCTCTTACATTCTGGTTTTATTTCTTCTAAGACTGATTTATTCGTTCTTCGGCAGTCCACAGTGTATTCAATATTCTTCGCCAAAACCACAGTTCCAATGCATCAATTCTCCTGTCTTCGTTTTTTCACTGTCCAGCTTTTAAATGCATACACAGCCACGGCTTGGGTCAGGCGCATGTTAGAAGGTCCGTTTATTTGACGCCCCCTCTCATAGCTGGGGCTTCATGAAAAGACTATTAGCAGAGAGTATAATCCATTGGCTGTGAAGTCCAAAATATAAAGAGATGTTATCAAGGAATGAAACCACTCCCTTTTTTTCGTATTATTAATATTTCAACCACAGGCTTTTGGAAAGTGTTTTCACACCTCGACTTTTCATTTTTTATGAGTAATTCAATCAACTTGGAAACCTCCCTGTAATGCTTATTTTCATTTAATTGGAGGAAGGAGAGCTAAATCCAATGCACTACGACGGGTCTCCAAAATGACTTGGAACGTTGAGATGAGGCCCTTTCTGTGGAAACCAGAGGTGAATGAAGGAAAATCACCTTCGCCTGCCGTCTGTCTCTAACGCGCACAGTCCCAGGAGCGGCGCTCTCAGGAAGTCAGTTTGGAAACCGTGTGCCGAGTACACTCCCCGGCCGGGTGACGGGGGGTGTCCCGGGGCTGGAGGCAGCGCTGCCCGGTTCCAGAGCCTCGACTCTGCCCGCACTACCTTGCGGGCCTGCTCGGCTCGCGCCGGGGTCAGGCGGAGGACGCGGGGGGGCGGGGCTGCAAGACAGAAGGGCCAGCCCGGGAGCGGGGCGGGGCCGACAGGGTGGGGCGTGCCCACGTGACCGCCCCGCCCGCCGCCTTCAGTCCGCCGAGCCGCCTCCGCCTCTCTCGGGCGGCAGCTCCCGGCGTGCCCCGCGCTCGCCGCTGCCCTACGCCCCTCCTCCTCGTCCTCCTCCTCCTCCTCCCCAGTGCCACAGAGCCGGAGCTTGAGCAGCCGCCGCAGCCACAGCCGCGGGCACTATGGTAAGGCGGGCGCACTAACCCAGGAGCGGGGGCGCGGTGAGCAAAGCCCCCCGCGCGTCCTCGGAGGGCTCGGGGAGCGAGGCCGCCATTTTAGCCTGATTCTGGCCTGCGAGGTGGGCGTTCAGGTGCTGCGGCCCCGCTGCTCTCCAGCTGGCCGGCCTGCTCTCCCGCCGTCAGGCTCGGCCCCGCTGCTCTTCGGATTCCTGGGAGCTGGAGGGCTCCGGCGGGAGCGAGGTCGGAGCCTGGGGCTGGGCAGACGGCGGCGGGAGGGGCAGCGGCACATGGCGCTGCGGCCGGGGGCGTCGGAGGGGCAGCGCAGCTTGTCCTTCGCCTCCTAATTTTAAGACGCGCGCTCTAAAATTCGTACGTGCTCTAAAGCCGTTGCTGAAGGTTTTTGGTCAGGGTCTTGATGGTCTGTAATAAATCCCATATGGAGAGATTAAGGAGATGGGAAAAGTCTTAAAAATGCTTTCCCGCGGGAAAAAGGCTTTTACAGGGGACCCGTTAGGTCTGAAGTGTCTGGATTTGAGCTTTGAGGCAATTATGTTGTAGCCATGGGCGATTTGGAGTTTACACTTGATTCCCTTTCCTTATGAGGAAACGGCACTGGCTAGAATGACTTTAAAGAAAAAAATCCTAGACGCATTAACTGAAATCCGAAAGTGTTTTTTTTAAGGCCTGCAGAGTTGACACAATACAGAAGGTATTTTTGCTGCTGCTCCTGAAGCTCTGACATCACCCAGTGAAATAGGAAACATTTCAGGGATGGGACAGTTTGTATTTGTCCTTTTCACTCTACGTTCCATTTCCTTCAAACTCCAAGCCACCTTAAAAAAGGATGAATGGGGCCGGGTAACTTAGAATCCTTAGGTGGTTCGTACCAAACCTAGTGCCCTCGAGTCAATTCCGATTCATAGCGACCCTATAGCTGTATACTGATACTTAAATGTGATAAATCTGATTGGACTCCTTGGATGGTGTGATGAAATTTTTTATGCTCAGACTCAAGCAAACTGCTAGGCAAACAGTAGTTTTGGTTAAAACCAGAATACTTGTTCTGAATGACTACTCTTTGTCTATTTTCAGGCTTCTGGAGTTACAGTCAATGATGAAGTCATCAAAGTTTTTAATGATATGAAAGTGAGGAAATCTTCTACACAAGAGGAGATCAAAAAAAGAAAGAAAGCAGTCCTCTTCTGTTTAAGCGATGACAAAAGACAAATAATTGTAGAGGAAGCAAAGCAGATCTTGGTGGGTGACATTGGTGATACTGTAGAGGACCCCTACACATCTTTTGTGAAGTTGCTACCTCTGAATGATTGCCGATATGCTTTGTACGATGCCACATACGAAACAAAAGAGTCTAAGAAAGAAGACCTAGTATTTATATTCTGGTGTGTAAAAACAAAAGAAAAAAACACTTTTAAAATGCAAGGATTACTATTAACATAGTCAGTTTTGCTTTTGTTTTTCTTATAATTGGGATTCAACAATTTTTTTTTTCCCTGTAGGGCTCCTGAAAGTGCACCTTTAAAAAGCAAGATGATTTATGCTAGCTCTAAAGATGCCATTAAAAAGAAATTTACAGGTATATGAACACGGAATATTTCGTGCAGAGAAATTATTCGTTCTTATTTAAAATAAGGTAATGGGATAATTTCTTTCTTTTTTTTTAGGTATTAAACATGAGTGGCAAGTAAATGGCTTGGATGATATTAAGGACCGCTCGACACTCGGAGAGAAATTGGGAGGCAATGTAGTAGTTTCACTTGAAGGAAAACCCTTATAAAATGACAGTCAAGTGCCATCTGGATCTTAAGGAGCCATCTGGATCTTAAGGAGCTACCATTTCTCCACCGCAGTCAATTGGAATAGTATTACATTATTAGGGTTTTTTTTTTCCCCTCCCCTCCCCACTGGGCCCTTTCAACACATGAATGGAGGAGATATCATTCATTTACGCAACCTATCAGTGATTGCCATTAGACTGTTAATACTGTTACTTTTATGTAGAACCCAAGGAATGCCTTTCTGTCTACTTTAGCCAAAACAACTGGTTATACGCCTCCCCTGCAGCAAGCACCACAATGAATGTGATTGTCAATGTGAATAGCTTAGAATACTGCAAAGGGTAAGCTAATTGAATGCCTTGAAAGTATTATCCACTGGTCAGATGGTAAACTTTATTCAGTATTATTTAGAGTTGCACTCGGTTGCAGTTCTGTGAGGCTCAAGCATTCATACACCTCACCTGCCTTGGCAAGCCTATTTTTGCAACATGGCAGCACAGATATAACACTATGCATCGAAAGCACTTTTTTTGTAATGAGTTTAACCCCACCCCCACCTCAAAAAGAATGCCAATTAAGTTGCATAAACTGTGTCATCAACTTATCCTGGTAGTACCTCAGTGTTCATTCCTGTTACGTGCATACCTTGGTAAAAGAAATAGATGTTATTAATGCCTTTTTGTTTTCCATTGAGTGTACACTACTGAATAAGTGTAGGAGTTTTATGTTTACCATGTGAGTCTTGCAACACTAAAGATATTTTGAATATCAGTCATGGCAATTTCTGTATAAAAGAGCCTTAAACAGAACATTGTTTTTGAGATCAGACTTACCACCCTCACACAAATGGCCACGTTGCAATAAAAATTGTGGCATATTACAGAACGTTGCCTTGTTTTCCTTGGAAATTTTGAAAACTGTTGTGTGAAACAACTTCTAGGGTAAACAGCTATTAATCTCTGCACTGGTCATTTGAGAATTTTTTTTGTACAGGATTGTTGCGTGATATTTTCTGAATTTGATTTATTTGGTTTAAAAATACTCTATCCTAAAGCCAAGTAATATACAGTACCGTTATTATAGAGCAGTACTTTTATAAACAGTTTATTTATTTCCTTGTGTTTTAATATGGGGATCAGAAATTATTTTTTTGCATTTTGACATAAATACTCTTCAATATCTGATTTTTTCTCTGGATTAATTAGGGTAGTTTTTTTTATTCATATTTACATTTCTAAATAGTTGAGTAGTAGAAGCAGAAAGCTCTTAATGCTTATTTGGTCATGATGAAAATAATTTGGAAAATGTTGCCCTTTAAAAGTTTAATACTTCTAAGTTTAGGAACTTTGATTTCAACTGCTACTCCTTAATATATTTTGCACATTGAATTGGAAAAAAATAATTGCTATAGCAGTCTTAAACATTGAGTGGGATTTGGCTGTGATCCAAAGACTGCTGTCCTTATAGAGAATTTGATCTGCTCAGTGTGAGCAGTTTGCTGTTAGCCAGAGCTATTTATGGCGAACACATGCTTTTGTATCTTGTCATAGTTATCCACAAATGGCAAAACTGGATTTGATTCTACTGGTATGCAAAACAGGCATGCTAGTAAGCAGTCAGTCATGGCTCAGAATTTAACCCCATAGCTCTGAAGAATTTTATCAAAAGCAGAAAATGAAAATAACCTTTTAAGAAAACTTTTTAATGTGTGGAAGTAATTTGAGCATAATTAGATTTTTTTTCCATATTTTTAAGTTATTTTTCAGGTGAAAGAGGTTAAATATTTAAGCTTTCCTTTTAAATTATATGAACGGCTTAGGATCTTTTGTGCTGAGCAATTTTATTTCAGGCTTTCAGCTGTCCCTGTGAGTTGTCCTGGACATTTCAATGGCTTTTTGGTAAGGCCAAACTCCAGTAAGCAAAGCATGAGAATACTAACATATACTAAATTATATGTGTAACATACTTGCACCGTGAAATTTTTCATTGAGGTATTTCCTCATTTTTCTGAAAAATAGACTATAAATTAGCTATGTAGTATCTTTTGTTTTTATAACTTGATTCCTCAACTTCCATATATGCCTTTTTAATTATATAATTTCCGAGATAAAATATGGCTTTATACTGTAATACTTTGATTTGTTAGATTGACAAATTAAAACTGATACATATAATTGATAGTTAAATTCATCTCTGAATTCTTTGTGCATAAAGCCAAAAGTAATGGTAAAAATTAATGGTTCGCATGTTATTTAAGCCAAATTTGGCATTTGAAATGATGATTTTACTTTACAATCATTTATAATGAAACAGTGTTCCAGTTAGCTTTAAAAGGTATACGGTGCTAATTAATAAAATATTGAGGACAATATTTTACTGCTAGCTTGCAAAAATTATAAGTGTTTAAAATAAAATATATGGAAATATATAAAGCTGTTGAGATGTGTTTACTTAAGCTTTGGAACATTAAAAATTTTTTAAATGGCAGATTAAAGAAACACCATTATATTTAGTCTGTTTTTCAGGATATTCATTGATATATTTTCTTATTTAGAGATAACAGTTATCTTTGAAAACTGAGTGTCATAGCATTTACTTTTAGCATTTTCAGACAAATGGGACCTTTTGGCATTTGTCCCACACCGGCTATCAGCTGTTGTTTTCCGTCATTATCTAAAATAGTGAGGCCAGCATCGTGTATTTAATGTGCTTTTTTAATAGGAAGAGAAACTTATTAGGTTTTAGTTTCTCTGAAATATATCCTTTATAGCAACTAATTTATGGAATCTAGCAGATGAGTTTTGGGAGAAAATTATTTAAAAAGTGTTGTTAAAAAATAATGTCAGCAATGGTAAGTCAGAAGGGTTGGGAACTGGGAACGCTTTTCATCAGGTTTGCCACTCTGAAAAAACAATTTTGTTCTATTCATAGTTTTGCTCTATTTTTGCTTGCAGATTTAATAGTTCAAGATCCAAAACAACATGAATATTTATTTTTCTGTAAATACTAAAGCTACTAGAAATGTGCTGGTAGGCTCCAGTGGATATTTTTAAAACAGCATGAGTTTAATAGATGTTTTGTGTCTCGTCTCGGTCAGTGGGTCTGAAGCTTCTCCTTTGCTATGGAGGATCCAAATAATTGGTTACTTTCTGTGTAGACTTAGGAGTCATCTCTTCATGTCCATTTCCTGTCATAAAGCAGTTGGACAGGTTAATCTTCCTGAGCCTCAGTTTCTTGATCTATAATATGGGAGTGATAATATTGATCTATGATGTCTGGTTTCTTAATATCAAATATGAAATGCTTTTTGAAGTTAACATTTTGTTTAAACCACTTATTCAGAACAAGTGTAGTTAAGTAAAGAACCATTTTAAAAATAAGGTTTATAGTAAGTCATTGAACCTCTTTGTTTTTGTTACTATTCCACTTAATCTCATAGTTTGTTTTAAGGACTAATTAGCTGCTATATAGAGTCTGGTTTCCAGAATGATGTATAAAGTATATATGTAGCTTTCACAGTTGTTGTTCATGGCTGCTTTTAATCTTCTTAGAGTAGTTTTCTTTTTCATGTCAGATGCTAGTTTTTTCCCCCAATAATTTTGAGGTAAAAATTAAAAGAGGAAATAAAGTTATAGAACTATTACTGCTTTAGAATACTGAAAGGCAGTTTTTTTTATTGTAAAAATTTATATGACATTAGCCAATTCAACCTTTTCAGGTTTACAATTTAGTGATAATAATTACATTAATCATTTTATGCAACCCTAACCAACAATCAGCCAAATTTTCACTTACCATAATCAGTGACTCACTGCTTCCTAACCAGCGACTCTCCCTTTCCTCTTTCTCCTGCCCCTGGTAACCACTTAACAAACTTTGGTCTGTATATATTTGCCTATTCTAGATACTTCCTGTTAAGTGACATCATACAATATGTCTTTTTGTGATTGACTTACTTCACTCAGCATAATGTTTTTAGGGTTCATGTTGTAACATCTGTCCGGACTTCATTTCTTTTTTATGGTTGAATAATATTTCATTGTATGTGTATACCACATTCTGTTTTTCCATTCATCTGTTGATGGTCATTTAGGTTATTTCCACCCTTTGGCTGTTGTGAATAGTGCTGCAGTGAACACTGGTGTACATGTGTCTGTCTGAGTTGGTGCTTTCAGGTCTCTTGGATATATACCTAGGAGTAAAATTGCTGGGTCATATGGTAGTTCTGTGTTGAACTTTTTGAGGAATTGCCAAACTCTGTTCCATAGCAGCTGAACCATTTTGCATTCCCATCCGTAGTGGATAAGGGTTCCAATTTCTCTATGTCCTTAAAAGCACTTTAAATCCATCTACTGTTAGGCTGTTTTAAACAGCTAATGGTATTTCTTTCCTACATATAAGAAAAGTTTGGGGAGGTTAAGGACCATCCCAAGATATTGAGTAGCAAAGCTGAACCCAGTCCAGTATACTTCACTCTGCATTTACATTGTAACATACAAGTGTTTTTTTTTTTTTTTTTTCTTTTTAAAAAGATGAAATAATCTGGTATTTTGAGTAGTACATACTAACTTACTCAGTATATTTTTAAAGTAACATCTTTAAAGAATATGTTTGAAAAACAGTTCTGGAATTTTTTCTAAGAAGGCCCATAGCCATAAAATTCTGAAATATTTTCAGATGTACAAAGATTTTCTTAGATGTTTCAGTAGTTTAAAATTATGGGATTGTGAAATGTTAGTTGTTGGAAAACAAGGATCATATAGATAGTTTTTTCAGGAAGCTGATACCTCTTAATCTTTTTCTAAAAACACACTTATTTTAACTGTATGGAGTACATAGTTCTCTTGCTCCCATCTGTCTTTCTAGAAAGTACTGCTGTATATTATAATGCTTATGTACTAGGACTTTAGTATCAGACTGCCCGGATTGTTCAGATACATACTGGCCTTTACCATTTACTAATTGAATGGTCTTAGGCAAATCACTTAACCTCTCAAAGCCTTAGTTACTTCAGCTATAAAATGGGGATAATTATACCCCATCTCATAGGATTGTGAGGATAAATGGGAGTACTTGTAATAGTTCCTGGCACATAGTAAGCACTCAGTAGGATGACCTTAAGATTTACAGTCCAAAGCAGGACACTTTTTGAGAGTGAAAGAAAGCTATTGATAATTATTCCAGGACAACAGGCTTAAGCTGGGACAATTCCAAACAAATCAGGAGGTGTGGTCACCCTATCAAGAAGTATAGGGTGTTATTAAAATGTAATACTTAAATAGGATGTACTGTATTGAAGATTCATGGCCATCTTTATTAACTTCAATTATAATGTGTTAGCATGATGACCGGAGCCCTGGGGGCACAGTGGTTAAGTGTTCAGCTGCTAACTGAAGTATATGATTGTTTCTAAGTTACCTCAGAAGGCTAACCTTCGAATGTTTATGCTTACTCAAAAATAAACCTCTTCCCTTGACTTTCGTATTGGGAAGCTGTCATGTTACATTTTGTTATCAGTGTGCTTTGCCTATAGGAAAAAAAAAAATGCTTGCCATCAAGTCGGTTCTGATTCATAGCGACGCTATAGGATAGAGTAGACCTGCCCCACGGGGTTTCCAAGGAGCAGTTGGTGGACTCGAACTGCTGACCTTTTGGTTAGCAGCCATAGCTCTTAACCACTACGTGTCTCCAGGGCTCCTATAGCACCTTAAAATGATTGCTTCTCGTTTGTGGATCTGGAAGACCAAGTTTGTTAGAAGTTGTATCTAAGAAAAGTAAGATAGCTGAGCAGTAGGTAAAGGGGGTGGGTGGATTGACTTGTGCCCCCCACCCCCAAAATGTGTGTCAACTTGGCTAGGCCATGATTCCCAGTGTTGTGTGATTGTCCACCATTTTGCCATCTGATATGATTTCCCTATGTGTTATAAATTCTACCTGTATGATGTTGAGGCAGTTAATGAGGCAGGACTCAATCTACAAGATTAGGTTGTGTCTTAAATCCATCGCTTTTGAGATATAAAAGAGAGAAGCAAGCAGAGTGGCGAGGGGGACCTCGTACCATCAAGAAAAAAGAGCCAGGAGAAGAGTGTGTCCTTTGGACCTGGGGTCCCTGCGGTGAGAAGCCTCTTGACCAAGGAAGATTGATGACAAGGACCTTCCTCCAGAGTTGACAGAGTAAGCCTTCTCGTGGAGCTGACACCCTGAATTTGGGCTTCTAGCCTTCTAGACTGAGAGAATAAATTTCTCTTTGTTAAAGCCATCCACTTGTATTTCTGTTATAGCAGCACTAGATAAGACAGAAGGCATTACCCTTTACCCAGTGAGAAGTCTAAAAGATTTAAGAAAACCATATCTGCCTTTGACTGTACCTGTGTCTTTAAAGGCACACATGGGTATTTGTTCCCATTATTAAGGAAAGAAAGGTTTATTCTTCACTGAACTTTTGTAGATAATTGAAACAAGTACATAATAGGATATGGGACAAGTGTTTGATGATAAAAGTAATTTTAAATACAAAATGCCAGTTGACTTTTTTAGTTTATTGAACATTTTTACCTGCACCCTATACATTGAAAACCCTGGTGGCGTAGTGGTTAAGAGTTCAGCTGCTAACCAAAAGGTAAGCAGCTCGAATCCACCAGGAACTCACTCCTTGGAAACCTATGGGGCAGTTCCACTCTGTCTTGCAGGGTTGCTATGAGTCAAATCGATCCCACGGCAGCGGGTCTTAACCATGTTGAGTAGAAAGTAGCTTTGCTTACTCTTCTCCTAGATAGATACTTTTCATGTACTCTGCTCACAGCTAACTTGATTATGCACATATATGCATGTACAACAGTTAAGCTGTTTATTTGGCATAAAAATTTGGAACAGGTTTTTGTTCAAATGAATGATCATTTTCCCACAGAAATGAAAAAGCACTTATGGTAACGGTATACTATTTTTTGGTAGCACTTTTTTTTCTTCCTCTTTTTATATATTCTCGAATAGTGGAATTTCAAGCATTTTCCTTGGGAGGTTGCTAGTTACTGAGTGAATCACAAAATTCCTGGGCATATGGCCCGAAGCCTCTTAATACATGTTCCTGTGAGCTGGTGGGACCTTTCTTTGATTAACTGCAAACTAAATCACCAGATGATAAAGGCAGTTCCCAAATTGGCATAATTAGACAATTTAATAAAAGGTAAAAGTGCCAGTGTTTTTCTAGAAGTCATAAAACTTTGCTGTACAACATAAAAAAATGAGTGAAAGAGATACAGACCATGAAATAAGTGAAAAAGTTTTATGTGAGGATGAAAGTAATGTTTATGTAAACCCTTTTGTGTATAAGATAGGAATAGTCGAAAGACAAGATTGAGAAAAAAATGACATTCCCCTTGCGAACCACTGCTTTATTGGCAGTTGTTATTAAGGAATGTGTAGAATTTTAAATTTATAGATTCCATTTTAAAAAGTCTTTTTTTATAAGGGGGAAGGGAATTAGTAGCGAACTTTTTTTTTATTGTTACCCATTTTCCTAATGTGAAATATATTTAGATTTAAAAATTCACCTAGGTTTTTTTTTAGGCTTAACTGATTTTGACGAGTAAAGGGAAATGAAAGTTCACAATTTGTAGTACTATTACATATTGAGTAGTGTGTATACTTTGAATAAGTGCAGCATTAGAACCAGATTTGTTCTTAGGAAGTTGATTTAGCAGGATTTTGCTCCTTATTTTTGTTATCTTTTTATCTACCTACTGAAGAAAAATACTTTACTATAG
Source organism: Elephas maximus indicus (assembly GCF_024166365.1). NCBI lineage: Eukaryota > Metazoa > Chordata > Mammalia > Proboscidea > Elephantidae > Elephas > Elephas maximus. The sequence goes on along the minus strand of NC_064828.1, from coordinate 47,103,286 downwards.
TATAGCAGTCCTTAAGAAATTACTTGGTGACTGAATTAGACTGATATTTGTGCCCTGGCTATAGAAAATGCTTTTAGAATTAATTGAAGTGTCATTGCCACTGCAACAAAAACGTTTCCTTCTCAGAGCTGGATGTTTATTTCCAGTTCTCTTAGCAAAATGAGAAAGGAATGAATATGATTCTAGGAAATGAGCCCCCAGGTTTAAAAAAAAAAAAAATTCTCATAGGAAAACCCTAAAAAATGGGCTAAGCTAATATGGTTGAGGATATGCAGAGTACCAAAACCCAATGCCGTCGAGTCACAGAGTAACTCTTAAGAAATGATTTATTTCAAAAATAATACATGTTGAGCGTGAAAACTCTGTGAGATACAGAAAAGAACAATTAAGAAAATTATGAAATAATTTCAAATGCTATAGACAAATTGTGCTAAACTATTAAGACTACTAGGGAAATTCCTGTGGTTACAGCTAGTTTTATCTGTATGTGCTGGTGTAGGGTGAAAGGGGAGACTTTATCCTTAAATACTATTCTTTATTATTTCTCCCCCCAGAAGGAGAACCCTAGTTGCAGAGGAACAGATCTGGATCTTGAAAAATGGGCTTTGCATCTGGATGTTTGCTACATGACTTAGCGCTGCCTACCATAAATACTTGAAGCCACACATTTTTTCTGTATTTCTTTTGCCACCTACTTTTGTTCCACTGGGATTTGATAATAGGCACCCCTTGCATAATTTTTACTATTCCCAAAGGAATTGTTTTATAAAATAAGCTTTTGATATGTTGGGACTCTACTTTCCTCCTAGGATTTGTATGACCATTTTTAATAGGTGCTAGTTCCTGGTGCACATTATAAATAACCTACCCACTAATCTACTTTGCACCCTGCTAAAATATTTAAGATAAAATATAATGTATATGTTTTGCACTGAACTGGAAGCACTCAATCTATATTTGATGAAAAAGTGATACCTACTAATTTCAGCTCAAATTATGCAGACCAAACATTGGCTAATTACCTCCCAGACACTTAGCTTTCATTTAACCTAATTTAGGAGAGTTTTCATTTTGTGTGCTATTAAGAGAGGGTCTGGTAATCCCCATGATTAAAAAAACATAAGATTTATGTTTGCTTTGGAGAAAGATCATCATGGACACCATGAATCATTCTGGAAAGATCCCATCTCTGTTTCCCAATTATTCAGATTATTAAGGCAAATTCAGTTCAACAAACATGAAGCACCCTTCTTGGTCTCAAGAAGATTACTGTTACATAAGCAAGCCAAACAAGCAATTACAATAGAGTGTGATAAGTATAATAGCATATTACAAGGTTTCAAAGAGAAGGTGATTGTCTTTGAACTTGAGATGGATTTTGAGAAGGCCTTGTAGAGGAGGTAGTGTTTGAGCTGGGTTGTGAAGGATGATAGAGTTCACCAGAAATGTATGAAAGGATGGTCCTGGAGAAAGGAGAGCCTGTGAAAAAGCCCTGCCAATAGTTCATTACAGCAGGTTAGTCAAGTGCGAAGTAATGTGATGGGAAAAGAGGGTATAAGCCAGATCATTGAGGGCAATGGATATGCCAAGAAGGTGGAACATGACAAGGAGCCAGTGCAGAGTTTTAAGCAGAGGAGTGGCGTGATATTTCTGAAACAAATCTGATCATTTTATTACCATGTGAAGGATGTATGGAAGGGGAAGAACTTGGAGGCAGTTAAAACAAAAAACTCATTTCCTTCAAGGCGGTTAACCCGTTGCCGTTGAGTCGACTCCAACTCATAGCGACGCTGAAAGACAGAGTAGAACTGCCTCATAGGGTTTCCAAGGCTATAAGTCTTTATGGAATAGGACTGCTACATCTTTCTCCCTTGGAGTGACAAGTGGGTTCAAACCATCAACCTTTCAGTGAGCAGCTGAGTGCTCAACCACTGTGCCACCAGGGCTCCTAGTTGAGACAGTTAGGAAGCCCAGATTAAGGCAATGGCAAGTGCATTTGAGATAGCTGTATTTGAGAGGTATGTAGGAGCAGTGACAGAACTTGATGATTAATTTCTTTAATCAAATGAAAAGGTACGAGGCTTTAATCATCTGGAAAATGTTATATTCTCGGTATTGTTGACATTTAAGGTCTTTTAAGCATCAGATTGGCTCAGAAAAGAAGACTAAACAGTAAATTTGTAAGTTCATAGAAAGAATATTAAGCACATTTTCAACGGAGGTAGCACTTAGCATAAAGTAAATGATTGGCTAAAAAGACAGGCCTGTATTTGCAATTTAGATTTACGAGCTTAAGTTGCAGCAATTTTTATGTAACAACATTGCAATAAATAAATTTTAAAACTACCATAGCGACACAGGGAATACAGGGTGGAGAGGAGTGTGCTATCTCATTAAGGGGAGAGCAGCTAGGAGTACATAACAAGGTGTGTGTAAGTTTTGTATGTGAGACTGACTTGATTTGTAAACTTAAAGTACAATAAATTAAAAACAAAAAACAACTACCATACAACCCGGGAATCCCAATACCAGAAGAAGGGAAGGCAGGAACACAAATAGAAATTTGTACACCAGTGTTCACTGCAGTGCTTTCCACAGTAGCCGGAAAGTGGAGACAACCAAAATGTCCATCAACAGATGAATGGATAAACAAAATGTGGTCTATACACACAATGGAATATTACTCAGCCATAAAGAGAAATGAAGTCCTGATGCGTGCCACAACACGGATGAACCTTGAAAACATGTAAGTTGATTGCAAAAGGACAAATAGTATATGATCCTGCTTACATGAAATAACCAAATATATGGAAACCAAAGATTATTAGTGGTTACCAGGGGCAGGAGAGAGGGGGACGGGGGTATTTTTGTTTAGGGGGCATTGAGGTTATGTTAATGGCAGTGGGATAATTTGGAAAAGGATAGCAAGAATGGTTGCATAACTTGAAGAATGTCATCAATGTCACTGAATTGTAGAAATTGTTGAATTGGTATATGCTTTGTTGTGTATATTTTCACCACATTAAAAAAAATACCATAGCTATGGCATCTTTGAAATGGAATATCCTGTAGTTTTAAAAATTATGTTCTATTTTCTAAACTCTTGCTTGTCACATAGGATTAGATACTTCTTGGCTATGGTTGAATGCTTGCATCAAAGATTTTAGAAATGACTTAATTTAGCATTATTATTATCACCTAATCTACTCATTAGAGAAAGCCTGGCCAACCCTTTGTAGTTGACAGAAAACAGAATATTGAATTGAATTAAAAGATTACTTTCAACTAAAGAAAATTTTAAATCGCTGTTCTTGTCAGGTGCCATTGAGTCAGTTCTGACTCATAGCGACCTTTTGTACCCCAGAACGAAACACTGCCTGGCCCTGCACCATCCTTACAATCGTTATGCTTGAGCCCTTGGTTGCAGCCACCGTGTCAATCCATCTCGTTGAGGGTCTTCGTCTCTTCCGCTGACCCTGTACTTTACCAAGCATGATGTCCTTCTCGAGGGACTGATCCCTTCTGACAACATGTCCAGAGTATGGAAGGCGCAGTCTCGCCATCCTTGCTTCTAAGGAGTATTATGGTTGTATTTCTTTCAAGACAGATTTGTTCGTTCTTTTGGCAGTCCGTGGTATACTCAGTATTCTTCACCAGCACCACAATTCAAAGGCATCAATTCTCCTTGCATCTTCCTTATTCACTGTCCAGCTTTCACATGCATATGATGCAATTGAAAATACCATGGCTTGGGTTAGGTGTACCTTAGTCTTCAAGGAGGCATCTTTGCTTTTCAATACTTTAAAGAGGTCTTTTGCAGCGTATTTGCCCAATGCAATGCGTCTTTTGATTTCTTGACTGCTGCTTGCATGGCTGTTGACTGTGGATCCAAGTAAAATGAAATCCTTGACAACTTCAATCTTTTCTCCGTTTATCATGAGGTGGCTTATTAGTCCCATTGTGAGGATTTTTGTTTTCTTTATGTTGAGGTGTAATCCAGACTGAAGGCTGTGGTCTTTAATCTTCATCAGTAAGTGCTTCAAGTCCTGTTCACTTTCAGCAAGCAAGGTTGTGCCATTTGCATGACCCAGGTTGTTAATGACTCTTCCAATCCTGATGCCCCATTTGTCTTCATTCTTCAGCATACAAATTGAATAGGTATGGTGAAAGGATACAACCCTGACGTACACTTTTCTGGACTTTAAACCACTCAGTATCCCCTTGTTCTGTCTGAACAACTCCCTCTTGATCTATATACAGTTTCCTCATGAGCAATATTAAGTGCTCTGGAATTCCCATTCTTCGCAATATTATCCATAATTTGTTATGATCCACACAGTTGAATGTCTTTGCATAGTCAATAAAACACAGGTAAACATCCTTCTGGTATTCTCTGCTTTCAGCCAGGATCCACCTGCCATCAGCAATGATATCCTTGGTTCCACGTCCTCTTCTGAATCCTGCCTGAATTTCTGGCAGTCCCCTGTCAATATACTGCTGCAGCCACTTTTGAACGATCTTCAGCAAAATTTTGCTTTTGTGTGATATTAATGATATTGTTTGATAATTTCCACATTTGGTTGGATCCTTTCTTGGAAATAGGCATAAATATTTGTTTTAGTCATCTAGTGTTCTGGGTTAGTGCTGCTATAACAAATACCACAAGTGGATGACTTTAACAAAGAGAAATTTATTCTCTTGCAGTCTAGTAGGCTACAAGTCCAAATTCAGAGTATCAGCTCCAGGTGAAGGCTTTCTCTGTCAGCTCTGGAGGAAGATTCCTTGTCATCAATCTTTCCCTGGTTGAGGAGCTCCTCAGTCACAGGGACCCCAGGTCCAAAGGATGTGCTCTGCCCCTGGTGCTGCTATCTTGGTGGTATGAGGTCTCCAACTCTCTGCTTGCTTCCCTTTTATCTCTTCAGAGATGAAAGGTGGTGCAGGCCACACCCCAGGAAAACTCTCTTTACATTGGGTCAGGGAGGAGGTGACCTGAGTAAGGCTGGTGTTAGGATCCCACGCTAATCCTTTTAACATAAAATTACAATCACAAAATGGAGGACAACCACACAATACAGGGAATCATGACCTAACGAATACACACATTTTTGGGGGGACATAATTAAATCCATGACAATATGGATCTCTTCTAGCTGGTTTGCCAGGTAGCTCTCTTCCAAATTTCTTGGCATAGACAAGTGAGCATTTCCAGTCTGCATCCATTTGTTGAAACATCTCAGTTGATACTCCGTCAATTCCTGGAGTCTTGTTTTTCACCAAGGCCTTCACTGCAGCTTGGACTTCTTCCTTCAGTACCATCGGTTCCTGATCATATACTACCTCTTGAAATGGTTGAACATCAACTAATTCTCTTTGGTATGACTCTATGTATTCCTTCCATCTTTTGATGCTTCCTGAATAGTTAATATTTTCCCTATAGAATCTTTCACTATTGCAACTCGAGCTTGAATTTTTCTTCAGTTCTTTCAGCTTGAGAAACACCAAGCGTGTTCTTCCCTTTTGGTTTTCTATCTCTAGCTCTTTGCACATGTCGTTATAATACTTTACTTTGTCTTCTCTAGCCGCCCTTTGAAATCTTCAGTTCTTTTACTTTGTCATTTCTTCCTTTTGCTTTAGCTGCTGGATGTTCGAGAGCAAATTTCAGAGTCTCCTCTAACATCCATCCTGGTCTTTTCTTTCTTTCCCGTCTTTTTAATGACCTCTTACTTCATGTATGATGTCCTTGATGTCATTCCACAGCTCATCTGGTCTTCGGTCATTAGTGTTCATGCATCAAATTTATTCTTGAGATGGTCTGTAAATTCAGGTGGGATATACTCAAGGTAGTACTTTGGCTCTCGTGAACTTGCTCTGATTTTCTTCACTTTCAACTTGAACTTGCATATGAGCAATTGATGGTCTGTTCCACAGTTGCCCCCTGGCCTTGTTCTAACTGATGATATTGAGCTTTTCTACAGAGGTAGTCGATTTGATTCCTGTGTATTCCATGTGGCAAGGTCTATGTGTGTAGTCGCCGTTTATGTTGAATCAGACAATCATATAGTTTACTATGCTGGGAATGACAACTTGAAGAGGAATGGCATCGTATTCATCATCGTCAAAAAGAACATTTCAAGATCGATCCTGAAGTGTGATGCTGTCAGTGATAGGTAATAGCCATACGCCTACAAGGAAGACCAGTTAATCCGGCTGTTATTCAAATTTATGCACCAACCACTAAGGCCAAAGATGAAGAAGTTGAAGATTTTTATCAGCTTCTGCAGTCTGAAATTGATACAACATGCAGTCAGGATGCATTGATAATTACTGGTGATTGGAATGTGAGTGTTGAAAACAAAGAAGGATTGGTAGTTGGAAAATACAGCCTTGTAAATCCTTACTAGTAAGTAAAAAAACCAAAAACCCAGTGCCGTCGAGTCAATTCCGACTCACAGCGACCCTATAGGACAGAGTAGAACTGCCCCATAGAGTTTCCAAGGAGCGCCTGGCCGATTCGAACTGCCTTTGGTTAGCAGCCGTAGCACTTAACCACTATGCCACCAGGGCTTCCTAGTAAATAAAAGGTATTTATAAATATACTGTCTAAAATTTGTTTCACAAGTACTATCCAGAATCAAAGGCTCCTCTTTTGTCATTAGTTTTTAATCTTGCTTTTTATGGTAAATATTTTCATCGTTCTGAAGGGCCTTACACTGATCTTTTATTGAGCGTCTATTTGTAGAACACTATTCTGGTCCTCCTGAGAAATAAACTTCTCAAGGACACTTTTAAAATCCACTTAGACAAAATAGACCTGTGAACTAGTAAGTGTTCAGTGATAAGAAACTGAATTAGCATTGAGGGAATGAAGATAAAAAAGAAAAGATTTCCTAGAAATGAGTTTTAAACAGCATTTAGAAAAAAAAAAAATCAAGGCATCTTTCCCATCAAATATAGAATTCTTTGCAATGAAATTCCAACAGACTATTTTGTCACTGAAAATACCTCCTTAATATCAAGAACAAAAAGGGGCTTTTTATCATCACCTCAATTAAATCATTTTGGAGAGACACAAGGGCCAAAGTAGATACTAGGCCCATGTTTCACGTGGCTAATTTTTATGGAGTCCTGCATTTCCATATATGTTCTTAAGCCTTTTTTTGTGCACTGGAACCCTTTGGGAGTCTGGTAAAGCATACACAATTCCCAGAATAATGTTTTATAATTAATATATTAAGGAAAGTATATATAGAATAATAAAAATTTGTGATACCATAATACGTATGCTTCTTTATTAACACATTGCATAACAATATCTAGTGGAGTCTAATAACTGCATGAGCTGGAATCAATTCAACAGCAATGGGTTTAATATGAAGTAGTGATGAATGTAAATAATAGTTTAAGATATATGTAACAGTGTAACATGACATGAATATGTCTGATTTCTATTAGTAACAAAGCCTTAAATAGGTATAAAAAAAAAATAGGTACTGCTAATGCTACTGTATTTGTATGTGCTAAGCTGGGTTCTCCAGAGAAGCAAAACCAGTGAAGCATGTATATGCATACACACACACACACACATATATATATGTATTTATAGGGAGAGAGATTTATCTCAAGGAAATGGCTCGCATGGTTGTAGAGCCTGGCAAGTCCCAAGTCCATAGATCAGATGTCAGGCTGCAGGCTTCTTCTGACTCATAACTGCAGGGGCTGATGAATCCAGGATAGGCAAGTAAGAAGACAGGCTGCTGGCTCACAGCTGTGGAGGCTGATGAATCCCAAGATCGGCTGGCAATATGGCAGGCTGATGGCTCATGCCCCAAGAATTGGAGGTTAGATGATGACAAGCCAGATGCAGGATCCAGAGCAAACTGGAAGAACTAAAGAAAAAACTCAAGCTGCAAGTTGCAGTATTGAAGGATTCTATGGGCAAAATATTGAACCATGCAGGAAACATCAAAAGAATATGGAAGGTATACACAAAGTCACCGTACCAAAAAGATTTGTTTGACATTCAACCATTTCAGGAGGTATCATATGATCAAGAACCAGTGGTACTGTAGGAAGAAGTCCAAGCTGCATTGAAGGCATTGGCGAAAAACAAGGCTCCAGGAAATTGACAGAACACCAATTGATAAGTTTCAACAAATGGAAACAGCGCTGGAAGTGCTAACTTATTTATGCCAAGAAATTTGGAAGATAGCTACCTGGCCAACCGAATGGAAGAGATCTATCCATATTTATGCCTATTCCCCAAAAAGATGGTCCAACAGAATGTGGAAATTATCAAACAATATCATTAATATCACACACAAGTAAAATTCTGCTACAGATCATTCAAAAGTGGCTGCAGCAGTACATCATCAGGGAGCTGCTAGAAATTCAAGCCAGATTCAGAAGAGGGTGTGGAACCAGGGATATCATTGCTGATGTCAGATGAATCCTGGCTTAAAGGAGAGAATACCAGGAAGATGTTTACCTGTGTTTTATTGACTATGCAAAGGCATTCGACTGTGTGGATCATAACAAATTATGGATAACATTTTGAAGAATGGGAATTCCAGAACACTTAATTGTGCTCATGAGGAACCTGTACATAGACCAAGAGGCACTTGTTCAGACAGAACAAGGGGATTCTGTGTGGTTTAAAATGAGGAAAAGTGTGCACCAGGGTTGTATTTTTCACCATACTTATTCAATTTGTATCCTGAGCAAATAATTTGAAAACCTGGACTATATGAAAAAGAATGCAGTATCAGGATTGGAGGAAGACTCATTAACAACATGCAATAGGCAGATGACACAACCTTCCTTTCAGAAAGCAAAGAGGACTTGAAGCACTTACTGATGAAGATCAAAGATCACAGCCTTCAGTATGGATTATACCTCAACATAAAGAAAGCAAAAATCTTCACAACTGGATCAATATCCAACATCATTATAAATGGAGAAAAGATTGAAGTTGTCAAGGATTTCATTTTACTGGATCCGTAATCAACACCCATGGAAGCAGCAGTCAAGAAAACAAAAGACGCGTTGCATTGGGTAAATCTGCTGCAAAAGACCTGTTTGAAGTGTTAAAAAACAAAGATGTCACTTCAAGGACTAGGGTGTGCCTGACCCAATTTTAAATTGCCTCATAGCATGTGAAAGCTGAACAATGAATAAGGGAGACAAAAGAACTGATGGCACTAAGCTATGATATTGGTGAAGAATATTGAATATACCATGGACTGCCAGAAGAACGAACAAACCCTTCTTGGAAGAAGCACAGCCAGAATGCACCTTTGAAGCGAGGATGATGAGACTTTGTCTCCCGTATTTTGGACATGTTATCAGAAAGGACCAGTCTCTGGAGAAGGACATCATGCTTGGTAAAGGAGAGGGTCAGTGAAAAAGAGGAAGACCCTCAATGAGATGGACTGACACAGAGGCTGCAACAATGGGCTCAAACATACCAACGATTGTGAGGATGGTACAAGACCAGGCAGTGTTTCATTCTGTTGTACATAGGGTCGCTACAACTCAGAACTGACTCGACGGCACTACCAACAGCAACAGTGCTACTGTGGTTTATTGCCTGCATTGACAATTGAAAAAAAAAAAAAACCAAACTCATTGCTGTCAAGCTGATTCCTACTCATAGCAACCCTATAGGACAGAGTAGAACTGCCTCATAGGGTTTCGAATAAGCACCTGATGAATTCAAACTGCTGACCTTTTGGTTAGCAGCGGTAGCTTTTAACTACTATGCCACCAGTGTTTCCATTGAAAAGGGAAAGAAGTGCTAAGTTTCAGTTAATGGTTAATTAAAATAAATACGAAATTTTTCATGGATCCCCTGAATTCTTTCCATGGATTCCTTGGGGTCCAATGTCCCAGGTTAAGAAACCTGTGGCTTAGCTATTACCTGAGAAGCCCCAGGAATTAAAGCAAAGAGCGAGTGAACAGGGCTCTGGACCCCTCACATCCATTTCAATCAAAGAAACTCTGCTTTTATTTTATGTATTAGAATTCCATATGAGATTTCATTTGGGTAACAACAACAAAAAAAAGTTTCTGGGGTTAAGTATTGTATAACTTTGAGAACAATTTGTATCAGTTTTCTAGGGCTGCCATAACTGGGTGGCTTAAAACAACATAAATTTATTCTCTCACAGTTCTGGAAACTAAAAGTTCGAAATCAAGGTATCAGGAGAGCCATGCGTCCTTGGAAAGCTCTAAGGAAGAATCCTTGTCTATTCCTAGTTTCTGGTGATTGCTGGCAATCTTTGGCTTTCCTTGGCTTGTAGCTGGATCACTCCAATTTCTGGCTCCATCTTCACATGGCCATCTTCCCTCTGTGTGTATCTGTGTCTATGTCCAAATCTCCCTCTCCTTATAAGGACACTAGTCATTGGATTTAAGGCCCACCCTAATCCAGTATGACCTCATTCTTACCTGATTGCACCTACAAAGATCCTATTTATGAATATGGTCACATTCATAGGTTCTAGGTAGACATGAATTTGGGGGGGACACTATTCAACCCAGTACATAGTTGCAAACGAATAAAGAATTTTTTTTCTTGCTTTTTTAACTTTAAACTGAGTTTTTTGGTAAATGTTGTAAGCAAATTTATAACCGTGGAAATAGGGTTTGGAAGTCAACCACATGTAACTGAAGCCATGGAGTGTCAATAAGATTGCCTCGCAAAAGTTAGTAAGTGTAACAAGAGAAGAGAAAAGGGCCAAAGAGTGGGCAGAGGAAGAGAAGCCTACAGAAGATAGGTACTGAGATGGGATTATCAGAGGTAGGAGGAAAACCAACAGTGTGATGACACAGAAACAAAGGCTGTCAAACGCTGCAGAAATGTAATGATAGGGATAGAAGAAAATTTGCTGGACTTGACCCTAAGGAGGTCAGTGACCTCTTCCTTTGGAGTTTTCAGCAGACTTGGGAGGGCAAATGCCAGAATTAAGGGCTTGAAGACTGAACAAGAGCCGGAAGTGGGGACAGTGAGTTTGGTGTAGACCAGAGCTTTTCAGACATCTGTGGTGAAGCATCAGTTTCTTTATTTCCAATCTGTCGTGGGCTGACAACATGATCCTACTGTGCATGACTAGTATGCAGCTGATGCCAGCTGTGATGTACCCTGAGAGTTGGACAAAAACCGAGCTGGTTTGTACTCTTCAACAAGACAAGTGGCTTTCAGCCACTGCTTGGGCTTGTCTTGGACATCATGGCCATGTCAAATCGCTATGAAAGTTCCTACATGCTTATTCTCAATTCTGTATAGTAGCAGAGGCATAGACAATTCTTTCAAGAAGCTTATCTGTTGAGGAAGAGAGAGAGTAGTCAGTACTTAAGGGGATCTGGTAGGGCTGAGGGGAGGTTTCTACCAATAAGATTTCTTGCGACTTTCTCCTCTATCTTCTAAAGTTACTCATGCTGCACAATCTCCAGCCCCTGAATTGGATCTCTTAAATCAAATAAACATAGTTAGAAAGCATTTAAATTAAAAGGTTGTTGAATGAATGAATGAACTTTCATGTGAACTGTGGAGGATCAAAGAGGTCCTGTGTCCCTAGATTTTACGGTAGAATACCCTGCCTTATTTAGTCTCTGGATATTTATGTGTCTGTAGTCAAGAAATTATAAGGAAGGCCCCTAATCTTTTCATGGTCTTTGAATGTACTAAAGTGTTGCCATCTCTTTTCAAAGACAACATTACTGATCTTTACTCAGTAGGATATGCTGTTTTTTTTTTTTTTAAATATTTTATTCTGTTTTTGGTGAAAATTTACACAGGAAATTAGGTTCTCATTTAACAATTTATATACATACTGTGGGTTTTGGGTTGGTTATACATATTGTTCAGTGACATTGGTTACATTCTTCACAATGTATCAGCACTCTCATTATTTCCATTTTGGTTGTACTATTTCCATTAATCTAGCTTCCCTGTCCCCCCTAGCCTTTTCATCTTTGGTCTAGGGTAAATGTCTGGATGATTATTTTGAGGAGCACAGTACTCACAGGTGATATTATTTATTTTACTGGCCAATCCATAATTTGGCTGAAAGGTAACCTCTGGGAGTGGTTTGAGTTCCAAGTTTAGTGTATCTCAGGGCAATAGTTTCCGGGGTTCATCTAGTCTCTACCTCTTTGGTAAATGTAGCCTTTTTTTTCTTTAGGTATTTGTGTTCTGTTCTACATTTTTCTCTCATTCTGTCTGGAATAGTCAGTAATAGTAGCCAGGTACCATCTAGTACTTCTGATTTCAGGGTAGGTGATGTTATCTTTTGTGTAGACTGTTGGTTCTGTAGACTAGTTTCTTCTTTGAGTCTTTGGTTTCCTTCTCTCTCTTTAGCTCCAGATGAGTAGAGACCAATAGTTGTATCTTAGATGGCCGCTTGTAAGCTTTTCAGACCCCAGATGCTACTCATCAAACTAGGAGGTAGAACATTGTCTTTATGGACTATATGAGACAAATTGCTACACTTCCTCACCAGACTATGATCCTAAGCCCTCAAACTCAGTAGACCAATCCCTTGAGGTGTTTGGCTGTCCTGGATATGTCCATGACTATGCCCCCTATGTGCTTTATTTTACACTTGAAAATATATGCAGCACACATAAACATGTATATAACATGAGTAGGACATGTGTTCTGAGTTTTTTTTTTCAAAAGTGATAATTATTTGCCTCTTGCTTTGCCTTCCCTTTGCTCTTCAAGGGCATGCATTAACAAAAGACTAGATAGGTTTGGGACCATGCCATGGCTACAAAAGAAAGAAAAATGAATTGACCTGCACAGAGCTCAAACATCAAGATGATATTTAGCATAAAAGGACTCTGATTATCGATAAGTTTCTTCATGGTCTTGTTTCTGTGTTGAACTGATTTTTAAACATCCCTCATATTTTCTCATCTAAAGCATCACTCCTAGCCCACTCAATGAAACTCACTCACATCTACCTTAAAAAATGAGAATTCTAATATAAAATGTGGGCAACATGAACAGGAACCAAAGAGAAGTGGACAATTTCGGTCATTCCTTTAGCAGACTCTTACTGAGTGCTTAGTGTGTGCTAGACACAGCACTGGTGCCATGTATGAAACTTCCCTCTAGGTAGGTGTGAAACTCAAGTCCAGTGGATAAAGCAGGCAGTCTTCCGTGTTTAAGTATTCAGCGAGGCTTTTTTCCTGCGGCAGCTGGAAGGCTTTTCACAGTGCATACCACTTATGGAGCTAAAGTACATCCTATATTACGTTGGGAGATTTTTAGCCCTAAGCAGACATTGTCTAATAGGTTTAATGAAGCAGGAAAATTCCATCTGTATATATGTGTGTGGTTGTGGGGGTGGGGTAGAAAGAGAGGTAATTAAATGAGAACTTTCAGTACTTTTTGAAAATAAGTAAGTAGTAGTTGAATTTATAGCTTCATCATTAAAAGTTACTATGGCTTTTTCCAAATCCTAGGGTAAGGAGGACCTTAACTCTTTTTTATTTTTTAACAGCAATATATATACAACAAAGCATACATTTCATCAACTTCAGTGTCATTGATTACATTCTTCAAGTTGTGCAACCATTCTCGCTATCTTTTTCCAAATTATCCCACCACCATTAACATACACTCAACGCATTTTAAGCAAAAACTTCCCCTTTCCCCCTCTCTCCTGCCCCTAGTAACTGTTACTTATGATTTCTATGTATTTCATATAAGTGATATCATATAGTACATTCCCTTTGGTAACTGACTTATTTAGCTCAGTATAATTTCCTCTAGGTTCATCCAATGTTGTGGCAGGCACCAGGACTTCATTCTTCTTTATGACTGAGTAATATTCCATGGTGTACTTATACCACATTTTTTTGGTCCATTCATTGGTTGATGGATATTTCAGTTGTCTCCACCTTTTGGCATTATGAATACCATTGCAATGAACATTGAAGACTGTCATGGATTGAATTGTGTCCCCCCAAAATATTTGTCAACTTGGTTAGACCATGATCCTGAGTATTGTGTGGTTGTCCTCCATTTTGTGATTTTCCTAAGTGATATAAATCATAATCTCTGCCTGTGGTTAAAGAGGGCTAGGGTGGGATGTAACACCCTCGCTCAGGTCACATCCCTGATCCAATGTGAAGGGAGTTTCCCTGGGGTGTGACCTGCACCACATTTTATCTTACAAGAGATAAAAGGAAGGGGAAATAAGCAGAGAGTGGGGACCTCATGCCACCAAGAAAGCAGTGCCGAGAGCAAAGTGCATCCTTTGGACCCAGGGTTCCGGGGCAGAGAAGTTCCCAGACCAAGAGAAGACTGATGACAAGGACCTTCCTCCAGAGCCGATAGAAAAAGTCTTTGCCTGAAGTTGACACCCTGAGGTTGGGCTTGTAGCCTACCAGACTGTGGGAGAATAAATTTCTCTTTGTTAAAGCCATTCGCTTGTGGTATTTCTGTTAATAGCAGCACTAGATGACTGAGACAAAGACCATAATTCTTCAGTCATAAGTCTGATTCTCTATATGATCCTTGGCAGCTTGGCATAAAATATATAATCTGTAGGAAAATTTGTTTCCACATTAGAGGTAGTGACTGTTGAATTCTGTGGCATGTATTTGTTCGATCACTCATTCATACATTTATTCATCCATTTAAAAATAATTTAGTAAGTTCTACGTACAGCATCCTCAACTGCCCTAAAGGAGCATGACCTAGAAGCGAATACATAGTATCCATAACACAAAATGGAAAGTGTTCAGTGTTATACTTTAGAGAGCACTTTATTAATTCCATTAACCTGACTGTAAATAGTCCAGGGTCATTCAGAAATAGGTGGCACATGAGTAGAAGAAAAGATCCACTGATTTCTCACAATGACTTATTGTGATCTTATATGTCAAGTGGTCAAGCTAGAGAAGTTTGCAGAGTATTAAATTAATAATGTCACTTTGGCATAAAAGGCTATATTCAAAGTAAAAGTATTTTTTTAAACATGTTGACTGCTCACATGCAGTTACAGAATCTTAAAGCACCTTCCATAAGTGTGTATTATATTACAAAAGATACCATGCACACGGGCAGGCAAAATTACATGGGAGAGCCTGGCTTTTGGGGCAAATGTGTCATTAGAATGTCTGCTCCTGCTGTATACTAGTTGCATGAACTTGTGCAAGTTACAAGCTTTTTCTGAGCCTCAGGGTTCTCATCTGTAAGATGGAGTAATACCTACTTTGTAGGATTATCAACAATAATAATAGCTAACATTTATCAAGTACTTACTATGGGCACTGAACGTGGACTCTCATTTTATCCCCCTACTACTGTTTCTCTGTTTACATATTAGAAAACCATGCCTTAGAGGTTAAGAAATTGCCCAAGATCACATGACTAAGAAAGTGGTAGAGACAGGATCCAAACTCAGGTAGTCTGACTCCAGAGTCATTCCCACAATGTGGCAGCATGCTTTCCCCTAAAGCACAATAAAAAAATAAAAGATTTTGTGTGGACTTATATTTTCATTTCTCTTGGGTATATACATGGGAGTGTAATTGCTGGGTCACATGGTAAATATGGAGCCCTGGTGGTGCAATGGTTAAGAGCTATGGCTTCTAATCAAAAGGTCGGCAGTTTAAATCCACCAGCGGCTCCTTAGAAACCCTATGGGGCAGTTCCACACTGTCCTATAAGGTTGCTATGAGTCAGAATCCACTCAATGGCAACTGGTTATGTTAACTACGTTTAACTTTTTGAGGAGATTCTTTCTTTTTAATTTTATTGTGGTAAAATATATATAATGAAATTTTGCCATTTTAACTATTTTTAAGTATACAATTCAGTGACATTAATTATATTTACCATGTTGTGCAATCATTACCACTATTTCCAAAGTTTTTTTTAATCACTTCAAACATAAAGTCAGTATCCATTAAGCAATAAATCCCCTCTCTCTCCTTAGCCCCTGATAACCACTGATAAACTTTTGTCTCTATGCATTTAGCTACTCTAAATTTTTCATATACATGATTATGCAATATTTGTCCTTTTGTATCTGACTTATTTCACTCAGCATAATGTTTTCAAGGCTCATCTATGTTGTAGCATGCATCAGAACTTCATTTTTCCTTATAACTGAATAATAGTCCATTTTGTCTATCCATTCATCCGTTGATGGACACTTGAGCTGTTTCTACCTTTTGGCTATTGTGAATAGTGCTGCAATGAACATTGGTGTACGTGTATCTGTTTGGGTTACTTCTTTCAAGCTTCTTGGGTGTGTACCTAGGAGTGGAATTGCTGAGTCATATGGTAATTCGAAGACCTGGTGGTGCAATGGTTAAGGGCTCAGCTGCTAACCGAAAGGTGGGTGATTTGAACCTACCAGTTGCTCTGTGGGAGAAAAGACCTGCTAATATGCTCCAAACCCACCAGCCACTCCGTGGGAGAAAAGACTTGGTGATCTGTTCCTGTAAAGATTACAGCCTAGGAAACCCTATGGGGCAGTTCTACTCTGTTATATGAGGTCACTATGAATTGGAATTGACTCCACAGCACAAAAAAACAACATGGTAATTTTATTTATTTATTTATTTATAATTGTGAACGTTTTCAAAGAAAAGTAAAAAAACAAGTACAGAGTAGAGTACTGGTATATCCTCCATCTAGATTGATCGTTACCATTTTGCCAGATATGTTTTCTCTCTTTCTTTCTCTGATTTCATTTGTTAAAGTCAGCCCTCTTAACCACTACTTTATGTTGATCCTCAATTAAATCAGAGAACATAGATAAAATAGTATAATGCCTGGCCATTAATAGCTATACATGTAAATTCCTTCCTTTCCTTTTCCCCCCAAATACTTAGAAATGTTATGTAGGATCTGGGGCTGCAAGCTGTACATCAAGAGATGTGAGATCTAAACAAAGTTTCGTGGACCTCACTTTCTGCAGTGGGTTCCCGGACCATGGTCATTGGAACTAGGTAGGTGGCCATGCAAACTGTGGTGACCCAGCTGTCCAACTTCTGGTTGATTTTACTATAAAGATGAAGAACAAACTGTCACAACTTTTTTTTTTTTTTTTAATGGTAGCAGGGACTTTGGCTCTTAAAATATGCAAACAAGCCTATTCTAAAGCAAAATAAGAAATCCCATACACTAATACGGGCTTTTTGATATCCCCAGACTTAGTGTGTGGAGAGAGACCTTGATGGTATGAGTGGTATGAGGAGGAGCTGTGAAAGAAAACTGAGGAAAGCTGAAGTTTTACCAAAAATGCCAACAGAAAGGGTCAGTTTCTTCCTAGACAGTGATCTAGAATGGGTGAAAAGTAGGATGGCACATGACCCTACCTACTATTGAGTTATTTAGAAGACTCAATCTTCATGTTGGGTCTTTGGGTGCTCCAGAATAATTTTCACCCCAGTGGAATTAGCATGCTTCCCAAGAAGCTATTGGATTTACTGGAGTGTTTATGAATTCCAGACCTACCAACCATGATTTTCAGCCAGCCAATCCTTAGCAGCCACTGCTTATTCAGAGATGATCCTCAGAGGTTTTCTCCCCCATTGCTCAGATAAATCCAGGGAGACTATGACGACTCTTGGTCTTGCAGACCCCCAGGTCTGCTGCCTGAATCCCACTGGGCCCAGGTCAGAGATTCTGAGCCCTGGCTATGCATCAGAGGGAGCTTAAAGCTTTGCAAAAAATACTGACTTGATCTCTTGTATTTGGATCCAGTCACCAGTGTTTCTAAAAGCTTAATAACTATGTAATATATGAATGTTCAGTAAATGCACAGCCAGAGTTGAGAACAACCAGAATTATTCAGTGTAGGTTTGTTTTCTACTTTTTACTTAACGTTGCATGCAAATATATGAATTGTATTTAGGCAAAAGATATACATGCAGAGAAAAAGGTTGAAAGACTATGTTACTGATAATTTCTTTGGTAGAAGGGATTTCAGGGGAATATTATTTTCTTCAGACTTTCCATATTTTCCAATTTTTAGATAATGAACATGTATGTTTTTATAATTAGGAGGCAGCTGTAATTAAGAACATAAACTTTAGTTTTAACTAAATCTAAGTTCCAATCCTAGTTCTGCTTTTGCTGCTTATTAGCTGAGTGACCCAGGCAAGTTACTTAACTTTCCCTAAGGCTCAGACAGAGCCCTGGTGGTACAGTGGTTAAGAGCTACAGCAAGCTACAGCTGCTAACCAAAAGATCGGGCAGTTTGAATCCACCAGTGCTCCCTGGAAACCCTACGGTGGCACTTCTACTCGGCCCTATACAGTCAATATGAGTCAGAATTGACTCGATGGCAATGGGTTTGGTTTTGGTTTAAGGCTCAGAATAGTAATACCTACCCACAACATTGTTCAAGAAACAAATGATATAATGCACCTAAACACTTAGCACATGTCTGGCATATCAGATCTTAAGAGTTCTTGTTACAGATTTTGATCTGATGAAAATATTACTGTAAGAAAAAATTTTTAAAGTTTTTTTCTTGGGAAAAAGAAAATAAAATCCATGATTAGTTTCAGTTATATTGTCAAAAAAAAAAAAAAAGCATTTAAAGTCATACTTAGAATGTTGTAAAAGTAAAGAACTAGTGGACCTGGAGGATCAGCAAGACAATTTAAGTTCAGGAAATTAATTCCTGAGTCACTTTCCAAAAAAAAGTCCCCTAAGCTTCTAAGTCAATTCGCATAATAAACTCTATTATGATAACATTCTGCATCCCACTTAGAAGTGTGGTGTCTGGGGTCTTAAATGCTAACAAGTGGCCATCTAAGATGCAACAATTGGACTCAACCCATCTGGATCAAAGGAGAATGAAGAACACCAAGGTCACACGATAACTATGAGCCCAAGAGACAGAAAGGGCCACATGAACCAGAGACTTACATCATCCTGAGACCAGAAGAACTAGATGGTGCCTGGCCACAACCGATGACTGCCCTGACAGGGAACACAACAGAGAACTCCTGAGGGAGCAGGAGAACGGTGGGATACAGACCCCAAATTCTCATAAAAAGACCAGACTTAATGGTCTGACTGAGACTAGAAGAATCCCGGCGGTCATGGTCCCCAAACCTTCTGTTGGCCCAGGACAGGAACCATTCCCGAAGACTACTCATCAGCCATGGAAGGGACTGGACAATGGGCTGGAGAGAGATGCTGATGAAGAGTGAGCTACTTGTATCAGGTGAACACTTGAGACTGTATTGGCATCTCCTGTCTGGAGGGGAGATGGGAGGGTAGAGAGGGTTAGAAACCGGCAAAACGGTCACAAAAGGAGAGACTGGGAGAAGGGAGCGGGCTGACTCATTAGGGGGAGAGTAAATGGGAGTATGTAGTAAGGTGTATATAAGCTTACATGTGACAGACTGACTTTATTTGTAAACTTTCACTTAAAGCACAATGAAAATTATTTAAAAAAAAAAAAAAGTCCCCTAAGGTTGTCACTTTAAAGACCGGTGAGAAAGCAAGCCCTGAACTGATTGACACTCACACTGAAGTGCAGCTGCTTCAGGAGTGCCCCTCAATAGCATTTAATACTGTGAATGGGAGCAGGAAATAATTTAGTCAAACTGTTTGACTCGACTTGTGTAAGAAAAGCAGTGGCCAGCGTTAGAATCTCAGATAACCCTCTACTTGATGGACACAGACTTAGAGGACCTCAACTTCTCCACAACAGCTCAGTTGCTAATTTTGTAAACCATCCAGGATTTTCATACCATGTTCCAGTCAGGGCAGTGAGGAGTCAGGAATCAATTATAAAATTTTCTCCAGTGGAAAGACCTGAGTTGAATCCCAGCTCCATCACTTACCAGCTTTGTGACTTCAATTAAAACTTAACCACTCCAGGCGTCTGGGATCTTCAATGCTAGCAAGCAGCCATCTGAGATACGTCAGTTGGTCTCAACCCACCTGGACCAAAGGAGAATGAAGAATACCAAAGATACAAGGTAATTATGAGCCCAGGAGACAGAAAGGGCCACATAAATCAGAGAATACATCAGCCTGAGGCCAGAAGAACTACACGGTGCCCGGCTACAACTGATGACTGCCCTGACAGGGAACATAAGAGAGAATCCCTGAAGGAGTAGGAGAGCAGTGGAATGCAGACCTCGAATTCTCATAAAAAGACCAGACTTAATGGTCTGACTGAGACTAGAAGGACCCCAGAGGTCATGGTCCTCAGACCTTCTATTAGCCCAAGACAGGAACTATTCCCAAAGCCAACTCTTCAGAGATTGGATTGGACTATAAGATAGAAAATGATACTAGTGAGGAGTGAGCTTCTTGGATCAAGTAGACACATGAGACTATGTGGGCATCTTCTGTCTGGAGGGGAAATGAGAAGGCCGAGGGGAACAGAAGCTGGCTGAATGGACACGGAAATAGAGGGTGGAGAGAAAGAGTGTGCTGTCCCATTAGGGGGAGAGCAATTAGGAGTATATAGTAAGATGTGTATAAATTTTTGTATGAGAGACTGACTTGATTTGTAAACTTTCACTTGAAGCACAAAAAAAAAAAAAAAAAACCCAATCTTAGTAGATACCTCCATACTCCCTGAAGGACCAAATTGCTGGGCTGAAGGCTATGGGGACCATGATCTCGGGAACATCTAGCTCAATTGGCATAATATAATTTATAAAGAAAAAGTTCTACATTCTACTTTGGTGAGTTGCGTCTCAGGTCTTAAAAGCCTATGAGCAGCCATCTAATATGCTCCACTGGTCTCATCCCTTTGAGAGCAAGGGAGAATGAAGAAAACTAAAGATACAAGGGAAAGATTAGTCCAAAGGACTAATGGACCACAACTACCACAGCCTCCACCAGACCGAGTCCAGTACAACCAGATGGTGCCCGGCTACCACTATCGACTGCTATGACAGGGATCACAATAGAGGGTCCCAGGCAGAGTTGGGGAAAAATGTAGAACAAAACTCTAACTCACGAAAAAAAGACCAGACATACTGGTCTGACAGAGACTGGAGAAACCCCAAGAGTATGGCCCCCCGGACAACCATTTAGCTCAGTTCTGAGGTTCACCCTTCAGCCAAAGTTTAGACAGGCCCATAAAACAAAACAAGACTAAAGGGGCACACCAGCCTAGGGGCAAGGACTAGAAGGCAGGAGGGGACAGGAAAGCTGGTAATAAGGAGCCCAAGGTTGAGAAGGGAGAGTGTTGACATGTTGTGGGGTTGTCAACCAATGTCATAAAACAATATGTTTACTAACTGTTTAATGAGATGCTAGTTCGTTTTGTAAACCTTCATCTAAAGTACAATAAAAAATAATTAACCACTTTTAGGTGTTGTTTTCTTATCTGTAAATGGGGATGATAATTCCTACCTCATCAAGAGGGTATACAGATGGGATGAGATGATGTATGTGATAGCCTAGAACAGAGCCTGACAGCTGGCAGGATCGATGTCTTATTTTCCCCTCTCAGGGCAGCCTACTTCAAGAGACAAAACCAAGCAAACCATGCCTATATCTGAGCATAGTTACTTCAGTGAGACCTGCCAGCCCACTTCCATCATGGGGTGTATGTCCAGTGAATAGAGCTCTGTAACGAGTGGTGGAGGCATTCAAAGATGGGACTGAGGCATCCCCTCCCTTCAGAAAGCAGCACTGCTAACCAGCCCTTCATCCATTGGAACAATTTAAACTGTTAATGGAAGTTTTAAATAGACAATGATCACATCTGCTTTCTTGAATGACTGTACCTCTGAAGTTTCTAAATATTAAACTTAAACCATAATGCTCACTGCATACACATAGACACACATAGGCCTTTAATCAGAAGAGTGGTTTTCTCCACCTGTCACAGTGTTTGCTTTTTGAAAAATTTCAAATATAGAGAATCGTTGCAAGCGGTACAACGAATACCCCTATACCATTCACTTAGATTTATCATTACATCTTGCCACATTTGCTTTCTCTGTCTCTCATTTCTTGCTGAACCATTTAAGAGTTAATTATAAACATTTTGACACTTTACTCCTAAATACTTCAGCGTGTATCTTCTAAGAACAAGGCCATTCCTCCTATATCATCATAAAATAATTCTCACTCAGGAAACTTATCATTAATATCATACAGGCCAAGAAAACCAAACCCATTGCCGTCGAGTTGATTCTGACTCATAGCAACCCTATAGTATTATCTAATATGCAGTACGTATTAAAATGTTCCTGATTGTCCAAGTAATAGTCATAGTTTTTTTAAAAAAAATCCAGGATCCAAAAAGAAAAGAACTACACGTTGCATTTAATTGTCATGTCTCTTCCAGTCACCTCTGAAATCCAGCCCTTCCACCTTACGAGCGAGAGCTTTTGTTCCCTTATTGATTTTTACTTACATACAACAGGTCTTATAACTAAATATAGGTCCCCAGCAATTTTTCATATTCATTTTTGATATATTTCCTTTTTTTTTTAAAAGGTGGCTTGTACTGAATATAATCCCACTGTTTTTCAGTTTTTAGCTTTAAACAAGATTTAAATAGAATAATAAATGTTAACATCATATACACAGTGACAGATCTGGGCAGGGAAGGGATGGAACATTCATCTTGGGGCACCTTCAATTCAAATGCTGTGAGAGGGCCAAGTCTGAACCCTGGGAGACTTCCAGGCCAGAGGAGAAGCAGCGGGGCTTGCTTGAGACCCAGCAGAACCAGGGGAGGGGGTGTCCTAGGACGTAAGGAAGGAGCAGAGGGTACAGGTAATGAGAAAGAAACAATGACTCTGAGCTGCTTATACTTTTAGCTCAAGATGCAAATTAGTTCTCAAAGACTGGGCCTGGAGAGGGGCCCTGGGGCCCAGAGCTCTGACAGCTGGAGTCAGATCAGATAACCTCCTGGAGGGGTAGGGTGGAGGGCAGACTGGAGGTGCAAAGCCCCAGGGCTCGGATCTCCTGAGGAAAGACTCCTTTAGGTAAAGAAACTGGAGCAGGCCCTGAGACCTGGGGCGGGGGGGGGGGGGGGGGGGGGCGGGGAGGTAAAAAAATCTAAGAATAATCATCAGGAAGAGAAGTTGCTGAGGAGACCATAAAGGGACAAGCCGAGGGACAAAAGCCAATTCATTTGGGATGACCAGGGAACAAGTGGAAAGAATCTGTGTCCTTGACAATACCCAGCAACTGAAGAGCAACTGAATTAGCCAACTCTGAAACTGCCCCACTTCTGGACTTCTTGTTACGTGAAATAATAAACTTCCTTACTATTGGGGAAAAAAAGCAAGAAGTAGCCTAAATCAATGAATTAAGAGACTCCTGAAAAAGAAAAAATTAACAGGATGCTTAAGAGCCATGAGAATGAAGTAAAAATATCAAATGGATGATCATAACATAGTCACAAAATGACTGCAGCAAATCCGCTGAAACTATTAAACAGATCTTAGACATATCATTACGTTTAAAAGTTTGTGAAAAACAAGCATATCAACCAGTAACCCAGTGATTAAAAGGATCAGAGAGAAAAGCAGGCAAAAGGAAAATTTGCTGTATAGGCCCTCAGTTTCTTAAGGAAAGACAAGACACATTTTATATGCATGTGTGTGTTGTTTGTGTATGTATATGTATGTTGTTAGGTGTCCTTGAGTTGATTCTGACTCATAGCAACCCTATGTGACAGAGTGGAACTGCCCCATGGTGGTTTCTATGCTATTATGTTTATGGGAACAGATTGCCAAGTCTTTTTCCCTCGGAGCTGCTGGGTAGTCTCTAACTGCGAACCTTTCAGTTAGCAGCCAAGTGTGGAACCATTGTACCACCAGGGCTCCTGTGTATATGTATACATACATATACACATGCATACACATAATCTGTGCATATATTGTATATATATACGTGAAAAAAAAACAAGAACATTGCCATCAAATCAATTCCAACTCATAGCAACCCTACAGAACAGAGTAGAACTGCCCCATAGGATTTCCAAGGAGCACCTGGTGGATTCGAACTGCTGACCTTTTGGTTAGCAGCCATAGCTCTTAACCACTACACCACCAGGGTTTCCATATATATCATTCACAGACACAATATGCCCCACTGAGGAAGCACTGAGGAATATGCGGACATTCCTGATTATTTCAGTTGTGTGAGCAAAGTAGGGTACCAACTGCTGAAGTTTCAAAAGAGGTTTGAGGTACTCTTGCCACCTAAAAAAGGGAGTTTTTGCCAGCATAACTGGAATAAGTGGAGATTTCACAACGTACCAGTTTTATTAAGGTTTCAAAGCAGCGTGAGTAAGAAGAGGGGGAAGTGTTGTGACATTGTTCCTACTGTTGTGCTTCTCTGTGGTACAGTCTCCTCACCAGACACTGAATCATCAGCGTGAGATGATTAAACCGTTATTCCCATCTAAGAAAGTCACCCCACAGACTTCAGTTCACCAGTACAAATCTTATTTTAGAGTTGTTCACAGGACCAGGAATGAATTTAACAGGCTCTAGTTTGCAAATGGAACCCTGAAATCCTTATTTCCTTCAATTTATTATCAAAATGGTCTGTGCTGGAGTTATGGAGAAGGAAAGGAAAGCATATTTCACCCTGAATAACTGTATAAATGAAACACCCGTGTTTCAGTTAGTGATCGGCTACTTCTTTCCTGTTCCTCAAATTCCCAAATTCTTCTTGGATAGTGGGGGAGGGGATTCCAACAGCTGCAAATTTCCAACATAGTATTCCCTAAATGGTGTCAAATGACTAAGAATGAAGTTTTGGTGGCTCTAGATGATTTATTCAGTCAGTCATAGTTCCGTTGGGGGAAACAACAAGAGGCTTTTGTTTGTGTTTCTGTGTGTAGGGCGTGAGGGACAAAGAGGAGAAAATAGCCATATAATAAAACCTTAGTCCTCTTTTTTTCCCACTCAAAAGAGGTCTTTATCTTCAAATTATTATAAATATAACATAAAAATAGAATATATACTATATTGTGGCTCTTTCTACATTGTTTTTTCATATTTTTCTGGAAGGTTCTGTTTCCTCCTTTAGTAAAAAAAAATGAGTAATGCACAAGTACATTCTACTCATAAGATATTCAAACAATTACAGAAGTATACAGATTAAAAAACCAAAGTCTCCCTTTCCTGTCTTTGCTAAAACTGCCCCTCCCCTTCCCAGCCCCTACAGAAAAGTTCAGTGTTTTCTTTTTAAAACCTCTATTACCTGGGTTTGGGGCAGTTTCATAACTACAGAAGGCATAATGCAAGCAATAGGCAAATTCCAAAATACAGAAAATAAAAAAGTAGGTATCACTGAAAATGAACCCAACGGTGTAGTGCAGTCCCAGAAAGTGGCACGGAAAATTATGGCAGAGTGTCTGAATACATACAGATCAGGGTTGCTGTTGTGTGCCATTGAGTCGATTCCGACTCATAGTGACCCTATATGACAGAGTAGAACTGTTTCATAAGGTTTCCAAGGAGTGGCTGGTGGACTTGAACCACTGACCTTTTGATTAGCAGCCTGAGCTCTTAACCACTATGCCACCAGGGCTCCAGATCAGGGTAGTTCCCCTGAAAAAAAAAGGCACAAGAGCCAAAAATATCTGGGTTTGTGTCTATCACTGCCTCTAGCTAGCTGGGTGTCTTTGGGCAATTTTAGTTTTTCCAGCCACAACATAGCCATGATAATAAAAAAAGCCAAACCTGATTCCGACTCATAGTGACCCTATAGGGCAGAGTAGAACTACCCCATAGAGTTTCCAAGGAGCGCCTGGTGGATTTGAACTGCCAACCTTTTGGTTAGCAGCCGTAGCTCTTAACCACTACACCACCAGGGTTTCCAGGCATGATAATAGCAGCATGAAATGAGACTATGTACACAAAGCACCTAGCAAGTGCTTTATGGGCAGCATACTAGGTCTTCAATAAATATTAGTTTTCTTCCCCCCTCCAAAGGAACTTTTCTGCATCTAAAGCTAGTAGTATCAGTTTACTCCTGGTGAACATTCTCGTCATGTCTGAATGTTTACAGGGAGAATGATTCATAAAAGGAGAAAAAGAACATGCATTGTTTTCTCCTGCCAGGCTGCTCAGAGCACGAGTGTGATTCAGAGCTGATCATTAAAGGCTGACGCAGAAACAGGTCTGCATTGCATTTGGGTTCAGGCAACAGTGCTTAGGATTGAGAGATTCTGACAATGGTGGGTATATTATCTCCTGAAATCCCATACCGCTAAGTGACTGATTCAAAGGACAAGTTGAATAATTGGGTACCCCGTTGCAAGAACACTGGATTCTTTTTAAATTATGTGTGTTGTATTTGTTAAAACGGCTATTTGGAAGTTCAGAAGATTCAGTGCAATGACTCATCCATTTTTGCCACAAAGAAAACTATTCTGCAATCATCCAACAGTCAAGCTCGTAATAAGGTGAAAGCATCTTGTGGGACCACCACCCATCTTTCTGTGTGTCATACTGTGGTGACTTGTGTGCTGTTATGATGTTGGAAGCTATGCCACCAGTATTTCAAATACCAGCAGGGTCACCGTGGTGGACTGGTTACAGCAGAGCTTCCAGACAAAGTCACACTGGGGAGAAAGGCCTGGTGATCTACTTCTAAAAATTAGCCAGTGAAGACCCTATGGGTCACAGAATATTGTTCGAGACTTTGACTCTCTTACT
This sequence comes from Elephas maximus indicus, assembly GCF_024166365.1. Lineage (NCBI taxonomy): Eukaryota > Metazoa > Chordata > Mammalia > Proboscidea > Elephantidae > Elephas > Elephas maximus. Next base: position 47,076,643 of record NC_064828.1, on the reverse strand, counting down.
TTGGATAAGTCATCAGGAGAGACTGCTGAAGAAGAAAGCCATGTGTGATAAGGCGGAGGGCCAGCAAAAGCAAGGGAAACCCTCAGTGAGATGGATTGACAAATAGCCACAACAATGGACTCAAACATACTGACAATCATGAGATGACACAGGACCAGGCAACACTTCATTCTGTTATAAATAGGGTCACATGAGTCAGAGCCAACTCGATGGCACTAACAACAAATCACGTGGGAGGTAGAAGAATCAAGATGAAGGCAGAGACCAGTGACTTCTAGAGGGATCCGCTGCGTTTTCTGCAGTCTGTAAGGCCTCGAGTGCCCTCTACTGGTTACCTTCCAGAAGCCATGCAGCAAATTATTTCAGCAAACAAAAAACCAAACCCGTTGCCTGTTGAGTCGATTGATTCCGACTCATAGTGACCCTATAGGACAGAGTAGAACTGCCCCATTGAGTTTCCAAGCAGTGCGTGGTGGATTTGAACTGCCAACCTTTTGGTTAGCAGCTGTAGCACTTAACCACTATGCCACCAGGGCTTCCAATGATTTCACAGAGAACTCAAATTTTTGAAATAACACCATAGATAATAATACTTTGTCTCCCGTAATTATTACCCTATCAAGCGACCGTCTTCTAAAGACTTGTCGTCTGAAAGAGCAATGACCGTTTTTTGTGAGGAGGAGAGGTGTACAACTTGATTCCTTACATGTCTGTCCAAGATACCGTTCTAAATGTGATCAGTTATGTCTGTTGAATCCCAAGTTCTAAAGTAATCAGGATTTGAACAGAATAATTAAATAGAATAAAGTGAGCCCCCCAAAATATTTAAGTTTTACATTTTAAAAATACATCTTGTTGAAGGGTACACAGGACTTCTCTGTGCTAGTTTTGCAGCTTCCTATGTCTATAATTGTTTCAAAATAAAAACTTAAAAAAAAAAACTTATGACTTTATTTTGTGCCTTTAACTTGCTTAAATCTTTCTTTCAGCTTTTTATAACATAAATAAAAGAAAATGTCCCCTGAGGGAGCAGGAGAACAGTGGGATGCAGGCCTCAAATTCTCGTAATAAGACCAGACTTAATGGTCTGACTGAGACTGGAAGAACCCGGGAGGTCATGTTCCCAGACCTTCTGTTAGCCCAGGACTGGAACCATTCCCAAAGCCTACTCTTCAGACAGGGGATTGAACTGGGCTATAAGACAGAAAATTATACTGGTGAGGAGTGAGCTTCTTGGCTCATGTAGACATGTGAGATTATGTGGACAGCTCCTGTCTGGAGGGGAGATGAGAAGGCCGAGGGGGACAGCAGCTGGCTGAATGGACACAGGGAATACAAGGTGGAGAGAAGGAGTGTGCTGACTCATTAGGGGTAGAGCAATTAGGAGTACATAGCAAGGTGTGTATAACTTTTTGTATGAGATACTGATTTGATTTGTCAATAAAATAAGAACAAGAAAATGCCAAAGACAAACAGAAAATTTGAATCATTTGAAATTTGTATTTTGTATTATTTTTCCCCCTCTGCTTCTCTTTCTGGCGGCTAGTAGCCCTTCCTGCTAGTCCTCCAAAGATCTGCAAGAATCCACCAAGAACAAGTATCCACACTGGTCTACCATCACAGTTAACAGAGACTTCTACCGTGAAATACCTCAGTGTTTTTCATACACACGTTTTAACACCAGAATCTTTAATTTCTAATGAAATATCACCCAGAATCCATTTACATTTTCATCCATTCATTTTTTTATTCCACAGTTATCAAGCACCTATTAAGTGCTACATTCTGTCTATATACCATGAATATGTGTCACCTCTACCAGATAGGGTGTCCAAAATATGGTTTCATTCCTTTTAACATTAAAATTAAACAATTCTGAACCCCCCCCCCCACCCATCCAGGAGCATATCTCTTTTTTCCTCCCCAGAATTCCTCCCTGTAATAAACACATGAACCGGAGGGCAGACCCAGGCAGGGACTCAGTCCTCTTCTTGACTTGTCTACTGACCCCTGCCGGGAGTGCAGGAACTCAGATTTGGACTGGTTTCCATCCATTCCTCCTCCCACCTGTTGTAGGTTGAATTATATCCCCCAAAGATGTTTGTCAGCTTGAGTAGGTCATGATTCCCAGTATTGTGTGGCTGTCCACCATTTTGTGATCTGATGTAATTATCCTACGTGTTGTAAATCCTGAACTCTATGATGTTAATGAGGCAGGATTAGAAGCAGTTATGTTAATGAGGCAGGACTTAATCTACAGGATTAGGTTGTATCTTGAGTCAATCTCTTTTGAGATATAAAAGAGAGAAGTGAGTAGAGAGGAGAGGGACCTCCTACAACCACAAAAAAAGTGTCAGGAGTGGAACACGTCCTTTGGACCTGGGGTCCCTGTGCTGAGAAGCTCCTAGACCAGGGGAATATTGATGATGACGTTCCCCCAGAGCTGACACAGACAGAAACCCTTCCCCTGGACCTGGCACCCTGAATTTGGACTTCTAGCCTCCTAGAATGTGAGAGAATAAACTTCTGTTTGTCAAAGCCATCCACTTGTGGTATTTCTGTTTAAGCAGCACTAGGTAGCTAAGACACCACCCTACCCCCCATTTTCCTGGATTGTCCCACCACCACCACCACAGATACCTGCAGTGGGTCCTGAAGGATGTTCTGCCACTCTCCACCTCAGTGTTATCCACACAAAATGCAAAAAGTCCCAAACTGCTCTTTTGTAATATATATATACATATACATATTTGGTGAAAGCATACATCAATTCAACAATTTCTACATGTACAATTTGGTGACATTGATTACACTCTTCGAGTTGTACAATCATTCTCGCTATCCTTTTCCAAATAATCCCACCATGGTTGACATAAACTCACTGCCCCATGAGCTTCTCATCTAACCTTTCAAGCTGCTGTTGTCAATTTGATCACATATAGATAATTGTTTAAAAGAGTACAGTGCTCAAGCCAGACATTCTTTACCAATTAAGCTAAACTATTGCTTTTTTTTTGCTTAGGTTAAAGATGACTTCGGGGTTTCAAGTTTTAGGTTTAAAAATTATGTTAGGGCAATAGTTTTGGGGGTTTATCCAGGAAGTCTAGATTCCATGAAAATTTGAAATTCTGTTCCACTTTTTACCCTCTTTTGATCAGGATTCTTCTGGAGAATCTTTGATCAAAATGTTCAGTAATGGTAGCTGGGCATCATCCAGTTCTGGTCCAAACTGTTCTTTAAACACACACACATACATGACCCCACAACCCATCTCCCCCCTAGAGAACTGGCAGTTGGAATACCTAGTCTTGCATCCATGCCTCAGAAATCTCCAAAACAAAAGTCTGGGCTGTTTAGTTAAAACTACTGTTATCTTGTTACTGGCAGTTCCCAGGTTACAAATGAGATCCGACCCTAAGTCTGTCTTTAAGTCCAATTTGTGGGTAAGTCAGAACAGTTACATGCGGTTCTTATTTAGCATCAGTCAAATATTTGTCTTAGTATAGAGGACATATGTTACGTTTCTATGCATATAAAACACTTAAGAAACACTTCCAAACCGTGCAATGTTATCATGAGCATCACAAAGTATATGTGCCTTTGGTTTTATGAACCTTTGTATTTAACTCAAATTTTTAATACAGTAGGCTTTATAGCAGTCTGTTCTTAAGTATGAGTTATCCATTAGTCCTATATTTGTAACCCGAGGGCTGCCTGTATCTATAAAACAGATACCCACAGAGCCATCCTAGTTGAAGTAGCATTGGGGATCCACCTCTTCCCTCCTATCTTTTCTCAGCATTTCTCCCCCCCCACCAGGCTGGTGGGCAATAAGGTACCTCCATGAAACTGTAGGGTTTTATGGAATATAGACTGAAAGCCACTGGTCTACTTAAAAACCCTCATTTTGTAGATGAAAAAGAATGAGGCCCAGAGATGTAAACACTTGATCTGGGACTCAAACTGAGATTTCCTGGTTTCAAACCCTTTGTTCTTTCTGTCCATTGTGTTTTTCCTCTTTTATGTCAATGAAGGTTTATTGCCCTCTGTTCCATTCCCTCTGAGCCCAACCTTAGGTAGTTATACCTTGAAAAGCAATCTCATATACGAATTTATAATTGGATGGCTATGACTAATAATAGCTTGATAAATATCTTCTATCAAGGAGTATCTGTCAAGGGTCCCAGGGGGAAACAGATGGCACACTCAAATTAGGGTAATTCAAGGAGGGTTTAATAAAGAGACTATTTACACAAGTGCATGCAGTGTGTAGGGAGAGCACGAGGAATAGCTGTATAGGGCTATCACCACCCAGGCCTACCTGAAAGAATGATGGAAGGAAGCCGTTTATCCAGAGAGTCATGAAGAGTCTTACCTTGAGGGGAGCTGTGACCTTCAAAGAATCCAGCCAGCCCATGGCAACCACCACCACTGTCCTCCCTTCCTCTGTTCTCTGCCAACAGGAAGCCAAAGTATTGAACTAACCCACAAAGATCAGTCCCCTGGGATGCAGAGCAGGGTGAAGAAGGGTAAAGAGGGGATCTGAAGGGCAAATGGAATATATCCATTACAGAAGGGTATATATAATTTAGTAAAGGACTCCTGGAGTCAGAATGCATTGATAAAATGAGTTACCTAATGGTGGTACATCAGGTTCTATGGAAAAGCAAGGAGAAAGCTGTCTTTGGGAGGGAGTTTCCCAAGTGCCCTCAACTCATACCACACGCCTATACTGGGTGAGAGGGTATGTTACTGAGACCTGTGCTCTATATTTCTTGGACCTCACAACTTTACATTTAGGGATTTTTAAATTGAAGTGGCATAGTTTCCCAGGTCCACATGCGTAGCTGGCAAATCCTTCAGAGTATTGCCCATGCAAACGGGGAGAGCCATGCTGAGAGGAGTCGAAGCCATAATAGGGACTGGAGGCGTGCGTGGGTTCCGAGGCAAGAGTCTGGAGGCCTATGAGAAGAAGCACCAGTGGCCCAGAGGCTCATGAAAGACAAGACATGGTGAGATGTACAGATCAGCACAGGTCTGCAGAGAAAATGGGAGTGGAGAGTTAGGCAAGGTATAAGTCAAATGCCCCCTTTTTATGGCAATTCACAATGGTATCTTTGGTTCCAGCTTCCTATTCTGGTCCTGTTTCCCACCATTCTTGTGCCCCATACTTTAATCAGGGTGCTGTACAGCCCATTCTCAGCCCTCAGCTTCTTTCTCCCCTGTTTTTGATAACCTGTTTTATCAGCCTGTAATGTACTATCAGGACAACTCCATATGTTCATATTTTACTTATCTTTATAGAACTGAACTCAACTGCTTTCTCTTCCAGACCGCTTTTTCTGTTCTCCATAATGGAGCAGGTACCTTTAAGGAAAGGGTGGAAGAAATAGAGGATAATAATCAGCAGGCAATGAGAAGTAATAGGGTATCCTAAGTAATAGGGTGTCCTTTTGCACTGTGAAAGGACCATGAATATCCTTCTAGACTGCCACCCATTGTGTGAAAAGCAGCTGGAAGAAATGCTACATGGCCTGAGGCATGCTTTGGTCCATCATGGATATTGGATGTAGAGAAACATCACCTCAGAATTTTGTAGGGATTGTTCACAGCTTTCAGGTTCCAGTGTTGATGGTGAGGGGTTCTTCGCTACTTGGTTCCTGGTCCTTTGTATGTGACCTGTTTTTCCATTCTGGAAAATTTTAGGATTTTCTCTTTATCCTGGTGTTCTGAAATTTCATAACAATGCGCCTAGTAAGAGTCACTTTTCATTTATTATGTTAGATACTCAGTAGGTCCACATCCTTAGTTAGGTGTCACACCTTACTGGACCAGTGGCAGGAGTGGCTCTGAGGGGCACGGTTTGGATTCTGAAAAAAGAGGCAGAAAAAGCCAGATTGATGAGATCTAGCTTTTATCAAGGAACTTACAAACAGAGGTTGATGCCAAGATTCTAGTGATGGACAGCAAAGCACCCGCTGTCACCCAAGTAGAGGTCTATATACAATAGTAACAGGTGGATGTTTACACACCAAGTGCTTAGGTGCAAGGATACGTGCAGGGGAGCCAGGAAGAAAACATGTCTAATCTATGACAGATGGGGTTGTTTTTATACTAGTTAAATGGGTTCCAACTGACGTTACTGTGAAGTCAGGCATTTAGTGTGTTTTTTTCCTGGTCCAGGTCACTGCTCAGTAAGGTACTCTGGTTCTTTCCCACAGCTTTTCACGGACAGGATCCATCTGGTATTGTTCAGGGCCCTCTAATTAGGGAAATCTTGTCTCGTTTCCTAGAAAACAAATCTCATTTTTCTCTAGTTTCTCTATGTGGATCTAATATAAGTTGAATTCAGAACTTCTGATAAATGTTTCTTTAAAGTGAAAGTTGTTCCTGTTAGATTTCTTTAAAGTTAAAGAAAATTGTTATGGATTGAGTTGTGCCCCCCAAGATACCTGTCAATTTCGCAAGTGTCAGTGGAATGGGTCCAGATGCGCTGCTCAAAGCTGAGGGAGCAGGGCTGCCATGCCCAAGATGGAGAAGAACGGGGCCCGTTGGGGCCGAGGGGATGGAGTTGCCATTCAGATGGACTAGGAGAATGGGGCCGCCCAAATGTGAGGGAGCAGAGTTGCCATTCCAGTGGGCCTAGAAGGCGGAGCTTCCCAGGGCCAAGGGAACTCCACCCAGAATCCAGACAGCATGGCCAATACCCAGAGTCTGGAGGGCAGGGTCACTGCCTAAATAGTACCAGAAAACAAAAGATTATTTCCAAGCCTTGAGAGATGCTGCTTGGTGTAGCTTCTTCTCAATAAAGACAAACTGAGGTGAGAAGGGAGGAAGAGCATTTATTACAAGCACACAGGCAAGGGGCAAGGAGGTATATACCTCAAAATCGAGCTCTCTGAACAAAGGGAGGCAGAACTTTCTGTACCATCTCTCACGAAGAAGTACAAACATTAAATTACATCTTTTTCCTTTGGCATGTAGGCTAGTAAACTGGGTTTGACCGGCTTGAGCTATACCCAGAGCTTTGAGGACAATGGACAGGAGAGGGCAGGTTCTGCTTGGTCCCAGCAACTCCCAGTTGAGCCACACCCATTGCCATCACCTAAAGTTTTGTTTGCTAATGAACAGGAGGTAAAGAGTGACAGCTGTGTTGGCTATCACCTGTTGTCCTTCCTTTCCCTCCAATTTCTCCTATTTGCAATGGAAATGTCTACCTTGTGCCTGTTCCACAATTGTACTTTGGAAGCAGATAATTTGATTCTGGATTTCACAAAAGAAGAGGAATTTTGTCCCAGGAAATTTTGAACTTGGAGTCGATTTAAGATTTTTGCTACGATATGATGGGGTGAATGTGTTTTATATGTGGCAAGAGCATGAATTTTGGGGGGCCAAGGGTGGAACATTATAGATTGAATTGTGTCCCCCCAAAAAGGGTGTCAATTTGGCTAGGCCATGATTCCTAGTATTGTATGGCTGTCCACTATTTTGTGATCTGATGTGATTATCCTATGTGTTGTTAATCCTAACCTCTATGATGTTAATGAGTCAGGGTTAGAGGCAGTTATGTCAATGAGGCGGGACACAATCTATAGGATTAGGTTGAATCTTGAGTCAATCTTTTTTTTTTTTTTTTAATAATTTTTATTGTGCTTTAAGTGAAAGTTTACAAGTCAGTCTCTCACATATAAACTTATATACACCTTACTACATATTCCCATTTACTCTCCCCCTAATAAGTCAGCCTACTCCCTCCTTCCACTCTCTCCTTTCGTGACCATTTTGCCAGTTTCTAACTCCATCTACCCTCCCATCTCCCCTCCAGACAGGAGATGCCAACATAGTCTCAAGAGTCCACCTGGTACAAGTAGCTCACTCATCAGCATCTCTCTCCAACCCATTGTCCAGTCCAATCCATGTCTCTGATGAGTTGGCTTCAGGAATGGTTCCTGTCCTGGGCCAATAGAAGGTTTGGGGACCGTGACTGCTGGGGTCCTTCTAGTCTCAGTCAGACCATTAAGTCTGGTCTGTTTATGAGAATTTGGGGTCTGCATCCCACTGTTCTGCTCCCTCAGGGTTTCTCTGTTGTGTTCCCTGTCAGGGCAGTCATTGGTTGTGGCCGGGCACCATCTAGTTCTTCTGGTCTCAGGATGAGGTAGTCTCTAGTTCATGTAGCCCGTTCTGTCTCTTGGACTCATAATTACCTTGTGAGCTTGGTGTTCTTCATCCTCCTTTGATCCAGGTGTGTTGAGATTCATTGATGCATCTTAGATGGCCGCTTGCTAGCGTTTAAGACCCCAGATGCCACACTTCAAAGTGGGAAGCAGAATGTTTTCTTAATAGAATTTATTTTGCCAATTTACTTAGATGTCCCCTGAAGCCATAGTCCCCAAACCCCTGCCCCTGCTTTGCTGACCTTTGAAGCACTCAGTTTATTCAGGAAACTTCTTTGCTTTTGGTTTAGTCCGGTTGTGTTGACCTCCCCTGTATTGAGTGTTGTCCTTCCCTTCACCTAAAGTAGGTCTTATCTACTATCTAATCAGTAAATAACCCTCTCCCACCCTCCCTCCCTCCCCCCTCTCATAACCACAAAAGAATGTGCTCTTTCCAGTTTAAACTATTTCTCAAGATCTTACAATAGTGGTCTTATACAATATTTGTCCTTTTGCAACTGACTAATTTCACTCAGCATAATGCCTTCCAGGTTCCTCTATGTTATGAAATGTTTCACAGATTCATCACTGTTCTTTATCGATGCGTAGTATTCCACTGTGTGAATATACCATAATTTATTTACCCATTCATCCGTTGATGAACACCTTCGTTGCTTCCATCTTTTTGCTACTGTAAACAGTGCTGCAATAAACATGGGTGTGCATATATCTGTTCATGTAAAGGCTCTTATTTCTCTAGGATATATCCCGAGGAGTGGGATTGCTGGGTTGTACGGTAGTTTTATTTATAGCTTTTTAAGGAAACGCCAAATAGATTTCCAAAGTGGTTGTACCATTTCACATTCCCACCAGCAGCGTGCAAGTGTTCCAATCTCTCCACATCCTCTCCAACATGTATTAATTTTGTGTTTTTTGGATTAATGCCAGGCTCATTGGAGTGAGATGGAATCTTATTGTAGTTTTAATTTGCATTTCTCTAATGGCTAACGATTGAGAGCATTTCCTCATGTATCTGTTAGCCGCCTGCATGTCTTCTTTAGTGAAGTGCCTGTTCATATCCTTTGCCCAATTTTTAATTGGGTTGTTTGTCTTTTTGTGGTTGAGTTTTAGCAGAACCATGTAGATTTTAGAGATCTGGCGCTGGTTGGAGATGTTGTGGCTGAAAATTTTTTCCCAGTCTGTGGGTGGTCTTTTTACTCTTTTGGTGAAGTCTTTAGATGAGCATAGGTGTTTGATTTTTAGGAGCTCCCAGTTATCTGGTTTCTCTTTGTCATTTTTAGTAATGTTTTGTATTCTGTTTATGCCATGTATTAGCGCTCCTAGAGTTGTCCCTATTTTTTCTTCCATGATCTTTATCGTTTTAGGCTTTATGTTTAGATCTTTGATCCATTTGGAGTTAGTTTTTGTGCATGGTGTGAGGTATGGGTCCTGTTTTATTTTTTTGCAGATGGATATCCAGTTATGCCAGCACCATTTGTTAAAAAGACTATCTTTTCCCCAAGTAACTGACACTGGGCTTTTGTCAAATATTAGCTGCTCATATGTGGATGGATTTATATCTGAGTTCTCAATTCTGTTCCATTGATCTATGTGTCTGTTGTTGTACCAGTACCAGGCTGTTTTGACTACTGTGGCTGTATAATAGGTTCTAAAATCAGGTAGAGTGAGGCCTCCCACTTTGTTCTTCTTTTTAATAATGCTTTACTTATCCGGGGCTTCTTTCCCTTCCATATGAAGTTGGTGATTTTTTTTCTCCATCACATTAAAAAATGTAGTTGGAAAGAGAGAGTGGAGGGAGAGAGTGGGCTGTCTCATTAGGGAGAGAGTAATTGGGAGTATGTAGCAAGGTGTATTTAAGTTTTTATGTGAGAGACTAACTTAATTTGTAAACTTTCACTTAAAAAATTATTTAAAAAATGTAGTTGGAATTTGGATCGAAGGTGCATTGTAAATATAGATGGCTTTTGGTAGAATAGACATTTTTATTGTGTTAAGTCTTCCTATCCATGAGCAAGGTATGTTTTTCCACTTACATAGCTCCCTTTTAGTTTCTTGCAGTAGTACCTTGTAGTTTTCTTTGTATAGGTCTTTTACAACTTTGGTAAGATTTATTCCTAAGTATTTTATCTTCTTGGGGGCTACTGCGAATGGTATTGATTTGGTGATTTCCTGAGTCAATCTCTTTTGAGATATAAAAGAAAGAAGTAAGCAGAGAGGAGGGGACCTGCTACCACCAAGAAAGCAGAACCAGGAGCAGAGTGTGTCCTTCTCAGGTCCCTGTGCCGAGAAGCTCCTAGACCAGGGGAAGATTTGGTGACAAGGACCTTCCCCAGAGTTGACAGAGAAAGAATGTCAGCTGGTGCCCTGAATTTGAACTTCTAGCTTCCTAAACTGTGAAGGAATAAATTTCTCTTTGTTAAAGCCACCCACTTGTGTGGTATTTCTGTTATAGCAACAGTAGATAACTAAGACAAAAACTTAAAAAAAAAAAAAAGAACTTTAGGAGCCTGAGGTTACTGTTTTTTCTTAGCTTACTTCTTAATGAGCCTATGTTTAAGTTTAAAGTTAGTGAAAGTAAGTCGACTGACTCTTAAAAATCAGATTACATCACTGATGTCTTAAATGTATTGTTTAAAAAGTTTAAAAGACCATTTAAAACACAAACAACATTTTTAGTAATTCTTTAATATAAGTTAATAAATAAAGAGAAAAATATCTTAAAGAATAATAAAACATCTTAAAGAACAATCTCTTTAAAGAAAACACACACCCACCCATTCCCAAATTATGGGAAGACAGTTTTAGCTAGTACCTATTATAAAGCCACAAAATCCAACTAGATAAAAACAGGTTTATCTTGAAAAGGAATGAGACCTTCAAATGGAGATATATGAGCTGGATAGAAAAGTAAGATGAGAATTAGATTGAAATTTTTTTCAGAAAGTAGTCAGACCAGGGAAATTTATACATAGATTCTAGAAAAAAAAAGAACATGAAAATCATTTTAGTCCTTTCCTTTCCTGCCAGAGCCAATCAATTCACCCAATAGGGGCACTCCTATCTTCTATAAACATCTCTTGATCCATTTCTCTAACCTCCAGCCTACCTGCCACTCAATCTGTTTTGGTCCCTATCACATCTTACCTGTGTGCTGCAATAACGTTGCAGTCGCTTGCCTTTAGTCTCCCTGACTCCTACCTCTTTTATCCAACTTACACATTTCAGACAGAATTATTTCTAAAATACAAGTCTGACCATTTACTCCTCTGCTTAAAACTCTTCGATGATTTAACATGACCTCCATACTTTTTGTATTAGTAATAAATTATCCCAAAATTCAGAATCTTAAAATAGCAACAGTCATTTGTTATCTCTCACAGTTTCCATGGGTCAGGAATTTGGGGAGGACATGGCCAGGAAGTTCTTGTTTGGGGTTTCTGATGAAAATACAATCAGATTTTTGCTGTGGCTGCAGGCATCTGAAAGCTTGACTGGGGCTCAAGGATTCATATTCTAGATGATTCACTCATGCAACTGGCAAATTGGTGTTGGCTGTTGATTGGGTACCTCAGTTTGTCTCCACATGGGTCTTTCTACAAGGCTACTTTCCCCAGAGCAAGCAACCCAAGAGGCCAAACCAAATGCCTTTTATGACCTAGCCTTGGAAAGCCCACATAATCATTTCTCCTATATTCTATTGGTCACATATGCCAGCCCTGATGAATATGGTCATAATGTCAGCCCTAATTCAATGTGGGTGGAACTGCACTAGGACATGAATACCAGGAGGCAAGGATCACTGGGGCCATTTTGGAGACCTGCTATCACACACATCACGGGTTAAGTCAAATTTTCTTAAAGTGTCCTTCATGGCCATTCATACTTTGTCATCAGAATTAAGGGCCTGCTATATCTTAGAGGAAACCCTGGTGACTTAGTGCTTAGGAGCTATGCCAGCTAACCAAACAGTCATCAGTTCAAATCTACCAGGTGCTCCTTGGAAACCCTGTGGGGCAATTCTACTCTCATCTCCAAGTTTGCTATTTCAGAAGTAAAGAATAATTCTTAATGGATTCATTTGCTCAGGAGGCACAGAATTGGAGGTGAGGGCTCTATTCCAGTTAGCACATTTATTTAAATTGCCTTGGGGGAGCCAGGGTTGGTGCCACTTAAAACTAAAACATCCCTGTGGTTGGCTATATTAACAAATACAAAATTACTTATATAAAATTATCTATATGTCATCTATATAAAACAGAACATTTTACACTAAATAAATTTTTATATATATTAAGAGCAGCATAATATACTTAATATTTAAAGTTTAATATATTCAGTAACTTGAGTATAATATACTCAATGTCTAAATCCAAAATTCATTTTCTAAAATTAAATCTACCCAATATCACATCTGCTCTCTCTACTGCAAGATAATTTCAACACTCTTCTTTATTTCCTCCTATACTGACTATGCAAAGGCATTTGACTGTGTGGATCATAACAAATTATGGATAACATTACGAAGAATGGGAATCCCAGAACACTTAATTGTACTCATGAGGAACCTTTACATAGATCAAGGGGCAGTTGTTCAGACAGAACAAGGGGATACTGACTGGTTTAAAGTCAGGAAAGGTGTGCGTCAGGGTTGTGTTACTTCACCATACCTATTCAATCTGTATGCTGAGCAAATAGTACAAGAACCTAGACTATATGAAGAAGAAGGGGGCATCAGGATTGGAGGAGGACTGCGTTTTGCAGATGGCACAACTTTCCTTGCTGAAAGTGAAGAGGCCTTGAAGCACTTACTGATGAAGATTAAAGACCACAGCCTTCAGTCTGGATTGCATCTCAACATAAAGAAAACAAAAATCCTCACAACTGGACCAATGAGCAACATTGTGATAAATGGAGAAAAGATTGAAGTTGTCAAGGATTTCATTTTACTTGGATCCACAATCAACAGCCATGGAAGCAGCAGTCAAGAAATCAAAAGGCGCATTGCATTGGGTAAATCTGCTGCAAAGGACCTCTTGAAAGTGTTGAAGAGCAAAGATGTCACCTTGAAGACTAAGGTGCGCCTGACCCAAGCCATGGTATTTTCAATCGCATCATACGCATGTGAAAGCTGGACAATGAATAAGGAAGATTGAAGAAGAATTGACACCTTTGAATTGTGGTGTTGGCGAAGAATATTGAATATACCATGGACTGCCAAAAGAATGAACAAATCTGCCTTAGAAGAAGTACAACCAGAATGCTCCTTAGAAGCAAGGATGGGGACACTGTGTCTTACGTACTTTGGACATGTTGTCAGGAGGGATCAGTCCCTGGAGAAGGACAGCATGCTTGGCAGAGTACAGCGTCAGTGGAAAAGAGGAAGACCTTCAACAAGGTGGATTGACACAGCGTCTGGAACAATGAGCTCAAGCATAACAATGATTGTAAGGATGGCTCAGGACCGGGCAGTGTTTCGTTCTGTTGTGTATAGGGTCACCATGAGTCAGAATCGACTCGACGGCACCTAACAACAACAATATTGGCTCTTAACACAATTCTTAGCACAAAGTAGAGGGTCATTGAATATTTGCTGAAATTGAATTGAAAAGTACCAGCAATAAATAAACCCCCATTCTTCTCTTTGCAGTTCTCTCTGAATTTCTGCACAGTAGCGGACAGTATTACGTTCTAGGCACTTTCCTAAGCACCTTGCACATATTATCCCACTTAATCTTTATACCAACCTCTCATCCATTGTATAGTTGAGGAAACTGAGAGAGATTGGTCTCTATTATTCATATCCTGTCCAAAATCTTTGTATCTCCTAGTTTATGACATACAGAAACAGACTATTTAATTAACCTATATCTAATTTGGAAACCGTGGGGTAGTGGTTAAGATCTACGGCTGCTAACCAAAAGGTTGGCAGATCAAGTCCACCAGGTGCTCCTTGGAAACCGTATGGGGCAGTTCTACTCTGTCCTATAGGGTTGCTATGAGTCGGAACCGACTTGACGGCAATGGGTTTTTTTTGGTATACCTAATTTATACAGATTCTCTGGTTTCTATGTAAAAGATTATTGTGCATTTATTTAGCAACATTATTGAAATGACACTTTCTTCGGGATATAGACGAATATGCTGTACAAGACCCACACAGAAAGTGCTATACTTGCTACTTCTATATTTCCTACTTCTCAGACACACTTTTATTTTTCTCATTTTTAAAATTTTGAAATCAGGATGTAGGTTATAGTTGCTGCAAACATTTAAGGCACTGCCTTTTTTGTTTCTCCCAAATGCTGTCAATGCAATTTAGAATTGCAGAAATATATTATGTCAAAGGCATGCCCCATGTCTCTTGCTTCCCCGTGGTCTGTTAGAGAATGTGATGACTCCGGTAATATATATGCTTCATAAAGCTGGGCTGATATCCTGTTGTCTTCCAAGAATATACTGGCTTTCTGCCAAACATAAACACTTACAAAATATGTCTGCAGAGCTAAGCATTTTTTATTTCAAGAGCTTAAAGCACTTTAGAGACTGTAGTTTCTATTCTGTAGTGAATAGGGGTATAATATGCAATTGCTTACATGTGGAAGAAAAGAAGACCATTTATTTTCCTGGAAAAGGCCACTTTTCTTTTTATATAATAACTTAAGCATATTTACTTAAGGACTGTTATTATCTTTATCATCATTATCACCATGACCATCATTATGATATGCATATAGGAGAGAGAAAAAATCCAAAGCTAACTGCAGTGTTCCTTCCTGAAATAGAACTATTAAAGTTTAGAAGCACATTGTAAAATTAATTATGAAGATAAGGCCCTTTGAGAGTAACTTGGATAGCCTGGAGCCAGTAAAGAGCGAGCTAAACTGTTCTTCAGGAAATGAATGAAAATTTGAGCGGTTAAGGGCAAGTAAGCTAAGGAAGGGGGCTGAAACAGGGTTGGACACTGGAGCTGAAACCTGACCCAAACTTTGTGAATAGCGAGGCCTCCAAAGCAGGGATGCCTTTCTCTAAATGTCTACAAAGGCACCATATGGGCCAGTGACGAGGCTGAAAGAGGTCTGGCACAATGCTAAAAGGCCTGAATGGAAGAGGTATGGGATGATTTCTCTATAACAGAATGGATCAGGTTTTTTAAGTTCAGAAACGTTAAAATTCAATTTTACGTTGTTGGTCATGCTGTCCCAGGTTGTTATTCCCTCCATGTTTCTATTCCTTTAAAAATATATGCTCATGTACAGTAAGGTGCTTTGGCAAGAAGAAATTGAGGTAGTCTCCAGTGAGGAAACAAAGTGGGGAAAAGAGAGGAGAAACACTGAACAGTGGAATTGGAGAGTTGCTGGAAATAAGACCTCAGAACCAGAGGACACCAAGAAAAAGCTAAGCTCCAGAGTATGCCCAGAAACACTAGAGGTGGGTGTTTGAAGCAAATGTAATTTGAATTTAAGAGGACTTTGGGACATCATGCAGCTGACATTTGTACTATGCACATATAAATATCATTCAAAATCATTTCAGAAACTGAGACCTGAGAGGTATATTAACTTGCTCAGGGAAAATAGCGCACCTGTAATTGGAATGTGGCTCCTGGGGCTTCCGCTTTCTGATAGAGTAACAGGAATTGGATTTGCTCTCCTGCCTTAACTGAAAAACTAGACAAAATAACTGAACCAAGAGTTTTTAGACACTGGAAAATAGGCAGCACAGGAGAGTGATTTCTGGAGGAAAGCAAAAGAGATAAGTCCCACAACTGCCCCAGCAGAAACCCAGATCGAGCCCTGATGTCTCCATGAGTTGAGAAGACAGAATTTGAGAAGACCAATGTGGTTAGAATTGGCAGGGCAAAGTACCAGAGAGAGGGCTGCACAGAGTGAGACAGAGAGTGCCAAAGACCTTACAGGGTTCCCCTCAAGTCTTTAGCTGAGTACTGATCGGCACATGTATGTGAAGAAACTACCAAGGCTGGGGGAAGAACCATCAAAAAAAACTAGATAGATTGCTGAAGCTCACACATGACTGAGAATAGCTTACATCCTCAAAAACCAGAGTGGAGAAACCTAATACACAGGGCATCCGGTTGAGTCTTGAGAAGGATATTGCCTCAGTAATGGAATCAAACTAACCCTAAAGGCTGCACTGATCCTACCTGAAAAAAGCAGTTGTTAGCTGCCGTTGAATCAGCTTCCGATTCATGGTGACCCCATCCACAATGGAAAGAAACACTCCAGTCCTGCATCATCCCCGATTGGTTTGCGGATCAGATTGTTGTGATCTGTAGGGTTTTCACTGGCTGATTTTTGGGAATAGATACTATCAGGCCTTTCTTTCTAATCTGTCTTAGTCTGGAAGTTCTGCTGAAACGATCACACCAACACATAAGCCACCACTGATAGATGGGTGGTGACTGCATACGAGGTGCACTGGCTGAGAATCAAACCCAGGTCTCCTGTATGGAAGGTGAGAATTCTACCACTGAACCACCACTGCCCTGATACATTATTAATAGAGGAACAAAGATTAGAATGACTGTAGACTTCCCTTCAAAAACAATACAACCCAGAAGTTAACGGAGTAACATCTTTAAAGTAATAAAAGAAAAAAACCGTCGACCTAGAATCCCACAACCAGCAGCAATATCTTTTAAAAACAAAGGTAAAATACTTTTCCAGACATACAAAAAGTGATTTTCCACCAGAGCCTCCAGAAGGAACCATCCCTGCTGACGCTTTGACTTCAGCCAGTGAAACTGATTTCAGACTCGAAAGAAGTAAGTGTTGTGGTTAGGTGCTGTCTTAGTCATCTAGTGCGGCTGTAACAGAAATACCACAAGTGGATGGCTTTAACAAAAAGAAATGTATTTCAGAAGTCCAAATTCAGGGTGTCACCTCCAGAGGAAGGCTTTCTCTCTCTGTCAGCTCTGGAGAAAAGTCCTTGTCATCAATCTTCCCCTTGACTAGGAGCTTCTCTGAGCTGGAATCCCGAGTCCAAAGGATGCACTCTGCTCCCAGCACTGCTTTCTTGGTGGTATGAGGTCCCCAACTCTCTGCTTGCTTCCCGTTCCTTTTATCTCCTATAAGATAAAAGGTGGTACACGCCACACCCCAGGGAAACTCCCTTTACATTGGATCAGGGATGTGACCTGAGCAAGGGTGTTATATCCCACCCTAATCCTCTTTAACCACAGGCAGAGATTGTAACACAGGAAAATCACAAAATGGAGGACGACCACACAATACTGAGAATCATGGCCTAACCAAGTTCACACATATTTTGGGGGGACACAATTCAATCCGTCACAGGTGTTTTTGAGTCAATTTTGATTCATAGTGACCCCATGTGACAGAGTAGAACTGCCCCATAGAGTTTTTTAGGCTGTAATCTCTACAGGAGCAGATCCCCAGGTTGCTTTCTCATGGAGCCTCCGGGTGGTTTCAAACTGCTTAACCATTGTACCACGAGAACTCCCTTCCAGAAGCGTAGGAAGATAAATTTATGTTGTTTTAAACCACTGAGTTTATGGTAGTTTGTTACAGGATTAGGAAACTAACTCAATCACGTGGCGGGGGGGAGGGCCTTCAGTGGCACACATGTGTCTATTATTTTCACTTACATTCCATTGAATTCAGTCAAATGGCTACCATCTTAGGCTGGGTTCTCAGAGAAGCAAAATCAGCAAAGTATATATACACATATACACACACACACACATATGTATGTATAATAATATACATATACATATATTATACGTGTGTGTATATATATATATATATATATATATATGTACACACGTATACCAAAAACCAAACCAAATCCTTTGCTGTCGAGTCAATACTGACTCATAGTGACCCTATAGGACAGAGTAGAACTACCCCATAGGGCTTCCAAGGAGCAGTTGGGGGACCTTTTGGTTAGCTGCTGAGTTATTAACCACTGTGCCACCAGGACTCTCTCTCTCTATATATATATGTAGAGAGGGAGAGATAGAGATTTATCTCAAGGAAATGACTCACATGGTTGTAGAGGCTAGCAAGTCCCTAATCTGTGAGTCAAGCATCAGGCTAGAGGCTTCTCCTAATTCATGTAGCTGCAGGGGCTCATGAACCCAAGATCCACAGGCTGCTAGCTGTGAAAGCTGATGAATCCAAGATCAACAGGTAAGGTGGCAGTCTGCTGGCACAAGTCCCAAAAACTGGAGTTCAGATGCTGACCAGCTGAATGCAGGATCCAGAGCAGAGCAAAAGTCAGGGAACTTTGCCAGTAAGTTCACATATATGGGATGCAGGCCACACCCCCAAGGAAATGCCCTTTCAGTATTGGCTGCTCACAGCAGATCCCATCATGGAGGGGATCACATTATATCAGATCTCATCATGGAGGTGATTTACATTATTACGTGACTGTCAAGCTACATAACTGCCAAACCACTGAGAATCATAGCCCAGCCAAGTTGACACACAACTATAAGGGTCACAGCCACTCATCAGTAAGGGGACTAGAGAATGTTGTCTCCCTGTGTGACCAGGAGGAAAAAGAAAGAGGATTTGGTGAATATTTGTCCAGTATCCTCCACAGCCCCCCACGGAGAAGAGCACAGCACTCCTGAGCTCTCTACCCCACACCAAGCCTTTTTAATTGTTGCAGGCTTAGCCTCGCAGTGCATCCTGCAGCAGAGAATGGCAGTTTGCACCCGTTTTCCTGAGACCCTCCCATACCAAACTTATACAAGATCCTCATTGAGTTAAATGCAAGAGGGGGAAAGAAATATCACTAATAATTTAGAATATAATGTATGCCATCAATATGCCTCTGAAGTCAGTATACATATGTTCTTTGTGTTTTAGAAACTGCTAGGCTAAGAAAATTGTGTAAACAGGTACATCGGGGAAGTGACTGAAAAATGTGGTTGTAGGATATAAAAGAGTAAATAACTCAGTATATTTTCTGAATCCTAAAGCAGAAGGGAACTTCAGAGATCATTCAGCCCAACTCTGTTTCTGAGAAGGCCCAGACTGAAATCATACCAGGTGGGGTGAGGGTGAGTGGAGAGAGTGAGTTGGAGGGAAGTGAGGAAGAGTGGAGACAGGAAGAGGGGTGGAGGGGGGAGAGGAGGGGAGGGTGATCTGTTCTAATATCTCTATGCATGGATAAAGTTGTATAGGACCATTTCAAAGTTTTGTCTGAATTTTCCAGATATCTCCACATAGCTGAAATACTCGATACTGGTATTTGAAACCCTAGTGGCATAATGGTTAAGAGTTCAGTGGCTAATCAAAGACAGCCGTTCAAATCCACCAGGCACTCCTTGGAAACCCTATGAGGCAGTTCTACTTTGTCCTATAGGGTCACTATGAGTCAGAATTGATTCACAGCACAGGTTTGGTTTTTGGTTTTTCACCCATGGCAGACTTGCTGGCTCCCAGATCAGCTGTCTTTTGACTTTGAGGAAGGTGAGGGTTGGAGAAACTTCTAGGCCTCAATCATAGCCCAGAGAAAGCTAAGCTTTAAGACCTTCCTCTGCTGACTAGGCTGAACTGCCAGGTTAGAAAAATTTGGGGCAGCCCTCCAGACAACTCATCTCAGAGCTCTAAACTGGGGAACAGGGCGTGAACTCCCCTTGTCATCAGTGCTTCCTTCAATGTATCTGATGCCCCAATCCCAGCCAGACTCAAAATGTGAAGAGAGGAAATCAAGATCCTTGTGACTGTAAGCGCTTTACTCCTCTCTCACTCCTTCTTCCTACAACCTGTCAGGGCCGGAAGAAGCTGGTGCTACAGACTCCTTCCCCACTCCAGGCTCATAGCAAGGTTTTAGGGGCAGGCAGGAATATCTTCATTGTTTGTTTGGGGGTGGGGTCTATGTTCTAACTAGTCCACCAGCCAAATGTACTGCTAAAGACGGTTAAGTGCCTGCTCTTCCTTGCCCTGGGGCAGTAAACCTCTAGGCTAGGCCCAGAGATTGAAAGCTTGAGAACAAAATTTAGGGTAGCATTTAAATTCATTGTTTCAATGTTTACAAAAATAAGTCATATTTCACTAATAACCAGCAAGGCCAGGACTCAAATATAGTTCTGCCTGACTCAAGTCTTCCTGCTTGTAGAAGTCATTCTTTAACTTTTCTACTCAAGACTAGCCTGCTTTATAATATATTCCCGAATTTTTAAATTCCATTTCATTGCAATCCAATTCAAACTACTTGATGAGGATCCATTAAGGATTATTTACTATGCTACTGCTGTGGTGGACTTATTCCCTGCCCTCAAGGTGATTTAAATCCTTTGAGATTTCTACTAGCCCTGGTTTCCTGCATTATCCCAGCCTCGACTTTGAACTTTTCTCTTTTGTAAATGAACCTCCTTGAGTCATCTCAATTTGTATGTGACATCTGTTTCCTGTTAGACTGTTGACAGATCTATGTGACTCCAGCACTGGAATTCATATGGCAGACAGCTGAGTCCTGTTGTCCTTCCATAGTGGAGAGTTGTGGCAGCCCAGCCCAGGAGTTACATTTCCCAGACCCCCTTGTACCAGGAAGTGCCATGTGACTAAACGTGTGGAGCAGTGATGTTCCTGCTGCCAAGCCTGGCCCACAAAAGCTCCCTACTTGATCCTCAGTGCTCTCTCTGCCCCTGTCTGACAGCAACTGAGGCCCTAGGGGAGATGTTCTTAATAATTTTTGTGCCGTTCGTGCCTGAACCTCTTCCCAGAATAATGATTTTTAAGTAAATAAATTTACGAATATGTGTAAAAATGGCGTGAGGGTGGTGTCTGACCTCTTCTAACTTCACAAGGGGGAAGGAGAGTCAAAATCAACAGCCCAAGGCTGATTCCCAAGAAGCAGAGGTGAGATATGCCTCCTGTCCACCATCGTTACCAATTCTGACACCAATCATCCCTCCCGTGGCACTCTCTACTTTTCTGCTGAGTTTGATAATTCATTGCAGTGGCTACACAGAACTCACAGACCATACTCATGATTATGGAGTTTACTAGGGAAGTAATAGTTCAGTCTCAGGAACACTCAAGGGTACAGTTCTTCCATCCAGGACAGCCTCTTCCCAGCCCTGCTCGCAGGCACACCTCTCCCTGGCTCTCAGCCTCTGCCCAAAGGCACTCAGCTTTCTCTCTCTGTGGGCCAGGAAGCCTACCATGCCATCTCTTGCTGCCAGGTCTCTGTTGCCGTGTCTCCCTCTCTTTTTCTGTCTCCTGGTTTTAGGAGTTTCCAAGCACAGGGATCCCAGGTACAAAGGACGCTGGCTCTTCTTCCTTGGTGGTGGTGAGATTCTCTCTTTCCTGCCCCTGGGGTGCCCAGCAGGATGGCAAAACTGACCAATTCCTTTGGTTGGGCAAAATTACTGTATCACATCATCCCACCCAATGACTTGGGTGAGAGTTACAAGACCATGGCTAGAAAGGCCACACACAAAAGTGACCAATTGTACCCTTGTGCCAAAGATTAGACAGGCCCATAAAAGAAAACAAGACTAAAGGGGCATATCAGTCCAGCGGCAAGGACTAGAAGACATGAGGGCACAGGAAAGCTGGTAATAGGAAACCCAAGGTCGAGAAGGGGCGAGTGTTGACATGTCGTGGGGTTGGTAACCAATGTCGCAAAACAATATGTATACTAATTGTTTAATGAGAAGCTAGTTTGTTTTGTAAACCTTCATCTAAAGTACAATAATAAAATAGTATATATAAAAAGAAAGTGATCCATCATACCACAATACATGTACACACACACACACACACACATACATATATAAAACCAAAAAAACCAAACCCATTGATTGCCATTGAGCCGATTCCGACTTATAGCGACCCTGTAGGACAGAGCAGAACTGCCCCTAGAGTTTCCAAGGAGCATCTGGTGCAATAGAACTGACAATCTTTTGGTTAGCAGCCGTAGCACTTAACCATTACACCACCAGGGTTATACAAATAATTTTAGATTTATAGAAAAGCTGCAAAGAAAGTACAGAGAATTTTCATATACCCCTCCTTCAGTTTTGGTTTTCTTTATGTTATCATCCTACATTACTATAATACATTTGTCAAAATTAAGAAACCAACATAGGTACATTATTACTAACCAAACGCCGGACTTTATTCAGATTTCGCCAGCTTTTCCATTAATGTCCTTTCTCTGATCCAGGACCTAATAAATACCACATTGCATTCAGGTGTCATGTTTCCCCAGTCTCCTCTGGTCTATGACAATTTCTGTCTTTCCTTTTATTTCCATGATTTTGACAATTTTAAGGAATACTGGTAAAAAAAAAAAAAAAAATTTTTTTTTTATTATGTAGAATTCCAGAATAATGTTTTAAATGCATAAAATAGATTGTAAAGGAAACCAATCATACTGAAACATAAAACCAAAAAACCCAAACCTGTTCCCTCAAATTGATTCCGACTCATAGTGACTCTATAGGACAGAGTAGAACTGCCCTATATGGTTTCCAAGGAGCAGCGGGTGGATTCGAACTGCTGACCTTTTGGTCAGCAGCTGTAACTCTTAACCACTGTGCTACCAGGTCTCTCCATTGAAATACAGAAATTAAAAATTAAAAAAAATTTTTTGGTACAATAATATAAGTACTTTTTAATTAACACATTAAATAACTAGACCTATAGGTAGCAATAGGTCTAAAAAAGGTCCCTGGGTGGCAGAAACAGTTTGTGTTCAAGGTTCTAAGCCAGCCGGTAGTTCCTCAGAGGGAAGGCCCAGTGATCTGCTTCCATAAGATTACTGTCATTAAAAACCATATGGAGCCAGTTCTTCTCTGAAACACAGGGAATTGCCACACGTTGGAACAGACTCATCCGCAATGGATTTGTTTTTCCGGATTTAGTGATGTGTCTAATAATTACCTTAATTTTGAAATAGTGGCAAGTGTAAACATTATTTTGAGATTCCGCAACTATAATGTGAAAATATCTGTGATTTCTCCAAAAGTCATGGGTACTGATAATACTACTGTGGTTTATTACTTACAGTAAAAAGTAGAGAAAATAAAGATGCAAATTGTTTTTTCACATTGAAGTTCACGGATTCCCTGAATTCTGTGGCTTCTGTGGCTGTCTTAAAAGAGATGGCAGAGCCACAAGATGAGAAGTCTGCATGAAGCAGTGACTCTATTCTTAAACTCTCTTCCCTTGCTAAATTCATTTTGCATGAGCAAGAAATAAATCATCGAGGTTTTGGGTTTATCTATTGTAGCAGCTAGCATTATTTTAACTAATATGGCTCCTAATTATTAAAATTTATAGATAGGTTGACAGATAGATAGATAGGAGCCCTGGCGGCACAATGGTTAAGTGCTTGGCTACCAACAGAAAGGGTCAATGATTTGAACCCACCGAGCAGCCACAAAGGAGAAAGACCTGGTGATTTGCTTTCATAAAAATTACAGTTCTACTTTGTCACATGAGGTCCCTATGAGTTGAAAATCAACTCGATGGCATACAACAACATATATATATATATATATATACATACATAGCTAAGAGGAGTTTTTTTGTTTTTTTTTTTTACAAGAGGAGTACCTGAGTGCTGCAAAAGGTTAACGTGCTTAGCTACTAACCAAAAGGAGGTTCGAGTCCACCCAGAGGTGCCTTGGAAGAAAGACCTGGTGATCCTACTTCCGAAAAAATCAGCACCTGAAAACCCTGTAGAGCACAGTTCCCCTCTGACACACATGGGGTCACCATGAGTAGGAATGGGCAGCTGGTTTGTTTTTATGTGTGTGTGTGAGGGGGAAATCTTCAATTTACTTTCTGACCTTTCTCTTTAAAAAGATATATAAATTAATATCTGGCAGAGTACTTTGTAATAAATGCTTTAGGAAACACGTATAGAAAAAATCTGTTCAAAGACCCACGGAACTTCATTTTTTGAAAGGTGCAGTGCCTCATTTGGTGTTACCCATACCCATTACCATCGAGTTGGCTCTGACTCATGGCAACCCTATACGACAGAGTACAACTGCCCCATAGAATTTCCAGGGACAGGTAGGTGGATTCGAACTGCCAACCTTTTGGTTAGCAGCCAAGAGCTCAATTTAACTACCAAATTGAAAATTTTATCCAGAAGAATTCATCTGGTATTGAAAAATTATAAAAGCCATATGTCAGCATAGTGACTATAACTGCCATAATTAAGTTTAATTCTCTATTAATTCACCAAAAGAATAAAAGACCTAACTCTAAAGGTTAATATGATATGATTATGAGAAGATAAGAGATTTTTCAACTCCCGAATTCATTTTTCAGAAGATGAAAAAAACATAGTATTGATGACAGTACATTGTGAGTAGAGGGTGTATCTAAAAATTATTTGAAGTTGCTGAGTTTTTTTAGTTATCTTTTCCTGAGACATCTTGTGTCATCAAAATTCTTTAAGGCAAAGACTTCAAAAAATATTCTGGATTCCAAAATACAGGCAAAGGTGGAAGTGAGAAAGCTTCAAAGAGAAAGAGAGAAAAGACAGAGGAGGAGGAAAGAGGAGAAAAACCTAGAGAAGTACCATAATGTCTTATTTGGTGGAAGTGTATTTTTTATTCCGAAGGCAGAAACTGAACTAGAGAGACAATGGGTTAGGTGCTGCATAGCCAATAATCCTGTAAAATCTTTCAAAATCGTTTTTTTCTATCATTTTAAAAAACACAGCTCCATCCAATGTTGTACAATAAGTATGTTTCTGAAAATCTGACTGTAAGTGGAATTTTAGGAAACTAAATATTTTAGATGTTTAAAAGTTTGCTACTTTTTTTTTTTGTTTAAATCGTAATGATCTTTGGGTGGAATTCTTTGACAAGTAATAGAGGGCAGGGTTCTTAGTTGTCCCCATTGTACCCAGACTGCAAATAGTCATTACACCAGATATTTTATTTCAAATAACTGTTCTAAACATTTGTTGTTGCTTTTTATGTAGGGCCTGAATACTAAAGTGGGATAATGGAATATGATAAAAGATGAAAGAAAACAGATCTAACACACAGCCAGATTTTTCTTCTCCTAAAGCACTTAACATTTAACCTCTGGGGGACCGAGTTGTTGAGGGACCTTGAATTTTACCTCTTATATTAATTTTACTGACCACTTATGATTGTCATGTTTTAGGCAGTTTCTCTTCCATATTTTCCCCAGGCTCTTTGACTTGAGCTTCCACTGAAGTTCTGTGACGGAGGAAGGGAGTTATCAAATCATTAATATAAAAATGCAATTTAGAAATAATTTAAAATAATATATGTGCTGCTATTGTTCTAGGCATGGAGCCCTGGTGGTGCAGTGGTTAAGAGCTATGGCTGCTAACCAAAATGTTGCCAGTTTGAATCCACCAGCCTCTCCTTGGAAACCCTATGGGGCAGTTCAACTCTGTCCTGTAGGGTTGCTATGATTGGCAATAGGTTTGGCTTTTGTTTTTGTTTTTTTATTGTTCTAGGCATGGAGCAAAATTAAACTGTCTTTTACATCTCTCCTTTTAAGAACTCATGTTAAAAACAGAACAAAAACAACCAAAAATCACGTTAGATATATCTGTTCAATAATCTTTGGCTTCCTATATTCTTCCAAATAGAATTAGATATACTGACTTAGTCAATAAATCCACATGTACTACAGAGGTCTGATTTCTGCAGAGATTACATCACTTCAACTCTTCAGCCCCAGTCATCACAGTCAAAATCAACTGGTTCACTAGTTTGTTCACCAGCGCAAATTCTCAAGTCTGAATCCCAAGGAAATGGGAATTGATTGCTTCTTCAAGAATAGTTTTCCATTTCAAAGAATGGGAATTCCAGAACACTTAATTTTGCTCATGAGGAACGTGTACATAGATCAAGAGGCAGTCATTTGAACAGAATAATGGGATACTGCGTGGTTTAAAGTCAGGAAAGGTGTGAGTCAGGGTTGTATCCTTTCACCATACTTATTAAATCTGTGTGCTGAGCAAATAATCTGACAAACTGGACTATATGAAGAAAACGGAGCATCAGTATTGGAGGAAGACTCATTAACAACCTGCATTATGCAGATGACACAACCCTGCTTGCTGAAAGTGAAGAGGACTTGAAGCACTTACTGATGAAGATCAAAGACCATAGCCTTCAGTATGGATTACACCTCAACATAAAAAAAAAATCCTCACAACTGGATCAATAAGCAACATCATGATAATTGGGAAAAAGATTGACATTGTCAAGGATTTCATTTTACCTGGATCCACAATCAACACCATGGAAGGAGCAGTCAAGAAATCAAAAGGCAAAGGGGACATCTAGGTTGGTTGGCATTACACAGTAAATCAAGAAAACATTCTTCATACCTCTTTGGTGAGTGGTATCTGGGGTCTTAAAAACTAGCAAGAGGCCATCTAAGATGCATCAGTTGGTCTCAACCCACATGGAGCAAAGGAGAAGGAAGAACACCAAAGACATTTGGAAAATATGAGCCCAAGAGAAAGAAATGGCCACATAAACCAGAGACTCCATCAGACTGAGATCAGAGGAACTAGATGGTGCCCGGCCCGGCTACCATCAAAGACTGCTTAGACAGGGAACACAACAGAGAATCCCTGGTGGATCAGACGAAAAGTGGGATACAGACCTCAAATTCTAGTGAAAAGATCAGACTTAATGGTCTGACTGAGGTCACGGCCCCTAGACTCCCTCTTAGCCCCAAACTAAAACCATTCTCGAAGCCAACTCTTCAGACAAAGATTAGACTGGACTATAAGACATAAAATGATACTGCTGAGGACTGTGCTTCTTAGCTCAAGTAGACCCATGAGACTATGAGGGCAGCTCCTGTCTGAAGGCGAGATAAGAAGGCAGAGGGGAACAGGAGCTGGTTGAGTGGACACAGGAAATACAGGGTGGAGAGAAGGAGTGTGCTGTCACATTGTAGGAAGAGCAACTAGGGTCACATAACAGTGTGTGTATAAGTTTTTGTATGAAAAACTGACTTGACTTGTAAACTTTCACTTAAAGCACAATTAAAAAAAATAGTTTTCATCTCTGCTAGATAATAGATAAGTGGTGACTTTGCTGAAAGGTAAGACAGCACAGAGTACTGGGGAAGCCAGCATAACTTGACGAAGGCAAAATCATAGACGCTCCATAGACACATCCAAACTCCTCAAGGGTCTGAATTAATGGGTTGAGGGTTGTGGAGACCATGGTCTTGGGGAACATCTAGTTCTACTGGCATAACATAATTTATAAAGAAAATGTTCTACATTCTACTTTGGTGAGTAATGTCTGGGGTCTTAAAAGCTTGTGAGTGGCCATCTAAGATACTCCACTGGTGTCACCCCATCTAGAGCATGGGAGAAAGAAGAAAACCAAAGACACACGACAAAGATTGATCCAAAGGATTAATGGACCAAAACCACCACAGCCTCCACCAGACTGAGTCCAGTATAACTAGATGGTGCTGGCTGCCACCACCAACTATTCTTACAGAGATTACAATAGAGGGTGCCAGATAGAGCTGGAAAAAAATGTAGAACAAAATTCTAACTCACAAAAAAAGACCAGCCTTACTGGTCTGACAGAGATTAGAGAAACCCCAAGAGTATGGCCCCCAGACACCCTTTTAGTTCAGTTTTGAAGTCATTCCTGAGGTTCACCCTTCAGCCAAAGACTACAGGCCCATAAAACAAAACCAGACTAAATGGGTGCACCAGCCCAGAGGCAAGGACAAGAAGGCAGGAATGGACAGGAAAGCTGGTAATGGGGCACCTAAGGTGGAGAAGGGGAGAGTGTTGACATGTCATGGGTTGGCAACCAATGTCACAAAACAATACGTGTTTTAATTGTTTAATGAGAAGCTGGTTTGTTCTGTAAACCTTCATCTAAAGTACAATTAAAAAAAAAAAAAACAACTATTTTTAAAAAAGAATAGTTTTCATGTCTAGAATACTAGCCGTTCTGCCCTCATTCTGCTGGGACATGACTTTTATTTTCGACCATCCAGATATGGTGCCTGGGTTGCTTGCTTATTTATTTATTTAAATAAAGTATGATTTGCTTCTATTTTTTTAACTCCTAAGTTCCTGGGGGAAACCTTGGTGGCATAATGGTTGGGTGCCACGGCTGCTAACCTAAAGGTCAGCAGTTCAAACCCACCAGGTACTTCTTGGAAAGCCTATGGGACAGTTCTACTCCGTCCTATAGGGTAGCTATGAGTCAGAAATGACTCAACGACGATTTTTTTTTTTGGAAAATTCCTGGGGACAGGATCAAGGACCAATGAGTTTAACAAATCCTTATTGTTGTTATTCATCTGATTCGATCCATTAACCAGTCAATAACTTCCAATTCAAAGAGTTACTAGAAAAAAAAAATATTAGTAGGTATTTATGTAATCTTGGGATAGACAAGATCTTTCTTGCCATTATCACTAATAAGAAACCTGAAAGAGAAGATTGATGTATCTAACTACATTCAACTGAAAAACTTGTGCATGTCAAAAACATCATATACTAAAATTAAATGGCAAAGTTAATTTTAAGATATATTTTCATCATACCTTAAAAAGGGCTTTTAACTCATGAAAAAGTTTATACACAGAAAGAAACAATCTTTCATGGCTACTAGGGAGAGGAGAGGTGGGGAAGGAAAAGTACTAACTAGATAATAGATAAGCAGCAACTTTCATGAGAGATAAGACAGCACACAATTCTGTGGAAGTCAGCACATCTTGACCAAGGCAAGGTCATGGAAGCTTCATAGACACACCCAAACTCCCTGAGGGACCAAATTACTGAGTTGAGGGCTAGGGACCATGGTCTTCTGGTACATCTAGCTCAACTGACATAACATCCTTTATAAAGAAAATGTTCTACATCCTACCTCGATGAGTAGCCTCTGGGGTCTTAAGAGATTGTGGGTGACCATCTGAGATACTCCACTGGTGTCACCCTGTCTGGAGCAAGAGGGAATGAAGAAAACCAAAGACAGGAGTGAAAGATTAGTTCAAAGGATTAATGGACCACAACTATCACAGTCTCCACCAGACTGAATCCAAGAAAACTAGATAGTGCTGGGCTACCACCACTGACTGCTCTGACAGAGATCACAGTACAGGGTCCAGACAGAGCTGGAGAAAAATGTAGCACAATATTCTAACTCACAAAAAAAGACCAGACTTACTGGTCTGACAGAGACTGGAGTATGGCCTCCAGACACCCTTTTAACTCAGTACTCAAGTCACTCTTGAAGTTCACCCTTCAGGCAAAGATTAGATAGGCCTGTAAAACAAAAGGAGACTAAATGGGCACACCAACCCAGAGGCAAGGACAAGAAAGCAGGAGTGGACAGGAAAGTTGGTAACGGGGAACCCAAGGCAAGAAGGGGAGAGTGTTGACATGTCATGGGGTTGGCAACCAATGTCACAAAACAATATGTGTATTAATATGTTCTGTAAGCCTTCATCTAAAGTACAATTTAAAAAAGTAGGTTGGAAAAATAAATAAATAAATTACAATAAAAACAAAAAAAGGGCTTTTATCCTTAATATATAAAAAGCTTTTACAAAGCAATAGTAAAACTATAGGCCAAAAACAGAAATAGATAATTCACAACAAAAGAAATGCAAATATTCACTTAAAAAATTCATAGGTCTTTAAAGAAATACATATTAAAACAACGAGATTTCATCTTTAACTTTTAAATAAATTATTCAATGAATTTTTTTTAATATCTCCTATGTGGACGGCACTGTATTGGGTATGGGGAAAGTGGACACTTCATACAATGTTGGTGGGGATGTAAATTAGTATAACATTTTTAGAGAACAATTTGGGAATAGGTGGTTACCTTTTGACCTACTAATCATACATCTCAAAAATAATCAAGGATGTTTCCAAAGATTTAATTACTTGGATGAGCTTTGAACTATTTTTTTTACTATAACAAACCAAACTATAAACAATGTCAATTTCAAACAATAGCTATTGGTTATATACATTATGATATATCTAGCTGATAGAATATTATAGCTATTAAAACTCATGCTGAAGAATAGAATTAGACTTCGTAATATATATATACATAAAAGAATATCATCTTGATTACGTCAATAATAATTTATGAAGCATATGCATGGGAAAACATTTAAATGGACATATGCCAAAATACGAACAGTAATTATCTCCAAGTAGTGGGTTATTAAGGAACCCAGTGGTGCAGTGGTTAAAGCCCTCAGCTGTTAACCAAAAGGTTAGCAATTTGAACCCACCAGCCGCTCCTTGGAGAAAGATGTGGCAGTCTGCTTTCATAAAGATTAAACCAAACCCACTGCTGTCCAGTGAATTCCAACTTTGGAAACCCTATAGGGCAGTTCTACTCTGTCCTAATAGAGTTGCTATGAGCCAGAATTCACTTGATTGAAATGAGTTTGTTTTTTGGGGTTTTAGTGGATTATTAGTGATGCATTTCGGCAGAGCTTCCACTGCACATCGCAGATTTGGGCTGTATCACAGACTGTGCTTTGTTTGGCTGATTGCTATAGTCACATGACCCGTTATCCTTAAAAGTGTCCCTTTGGTATATGTGATAAACACTGTTGGTTTTCCATCCCACATCTATTCCCACCCCCTCCTCCTTAACTCCAACGTTTTTCAGGTGCTCACATTCTTCTAAGAAGTCATGTGGTTTGGGGAGGCTAGCCTCAGTCTTAGCCCCAGCTTCGGGGGTGAATCCTGGTTGGTCTAAGGCTTTGACTCTAAGTTAATCATGATAACCCCAGTCCACTTGTCAGTGATGTTTGGGGCTGGATATGTGACCCAGCTCTATCTGACGAGATATGAGAAGTCACCTGTGGAAGGGGAGTGGGATTCTGAGCAAGGTTTTTTCTTCTGCTGAATGTTATGTCAGGATGTGAAACCCAAAACTGCTGAAGCCATCATGGACCATGAGGAAAACCAGTCTTAGAATGACATTGTCACTGATGATGGCAGAGTGGGAAGTTGGAAGGCATTTGGGTTCTTGATGATACCATTAAGGCGCTGATCGCACTATGCCCAAAGCCACCATAATTCTTGACTTTTTGTTATGTGAGATAATAACTTTCCTTACTGCTCATGTTTATTCAAATTGATGTTTTCTATTACTTGCAGCTAAAGGCTACCTAACTGATACAGTATATTCTGAAAAAAAAAAATAAAATGGAGTTCAGCACTATTCCTGTAGAGAATTTTGTTGTAGTATATCTTCAAAGGAGATGGAGGGAAGAATTAGGAGCCAAAACGTATCCAAAGCAAAAAAAAAAAAAAGGAATCTCCTAGAATTTGAAGAAATGAGGAATTGATAAAAGTGCATTTTGGTGAAACCTTCTTTGATCAGACCATGATAAAAGGAGTTAAACATCTTTCTTCTAGATCTAATTATTCCACTTCGGATTTTTAAAGTTTTCCTTCAAGAAAACAGTTGAATTTTGCTTTCCAAAGAATGTTCAAAGAAAATACAGTTTGACTTTTAGAACTTAAAAGTAACTTTATTTTCTAAAATTTTACTCTTTTCTCTAAAATCTTCTAATACATTTTGTGTGTGTGGACTTAATTTTTACCCAGTATTTGGCTGAACAATACATGGGGAAAAACATGAAGGTTCAAAGTGAGGTTAGCATTTACAAAGTGATTTCTAGGGAGTGTTCTTGTCCATTGTTATTTCCGTGAATACTTGTATTCTAAGAGTAACACAATTAGCCTATCATGCAAGGTCCTAATTTTGTTCGAATAGTGTTGTTGAAATATTCTATTTGTTTTTGGAGCATAATATTAGGAAACTATTTGCAGTTATTATATTTTACTTCCATTTAGCTTAGATTGTGATTCAACATACTTTGTGAAATTTGTATGGAAGTAGATAATTTTACAGAAATCTATCAAAACAAGAAGAAAAATTGATTATGTGGTTAAAAGTACCTGAGGAGTGGTTCAGCTTTAATATCTTCTTGGTTTCTTTTTAAGTAGTAAAAAAATTCTGTTATGTAAGCTTATCTCATTTCTTTCTTTTGAAATTCCTTAACATCTATAACCAGCTTTTTAATAGCTGTTCCAAATTACTGATAATTTCTTTTTTATCTTTCACAAATATGGTTCAATGGATCGATTTTATATGGCCTTTCTCACCATGGTTTCGTAATTCCCACCCAAGTGATTGGGTGGGACTATGCAAATAAGGTAATGTGGCCCACCAAGGGGACTGGCCAGTTTTGCCACCCCACTAGGCTTAAAATGACCCGTCTCAGAGGCGGTAAGGGAGGATCTCACCACTACCAAGAAAGAAAAACCAGGAGTGGACAATGCCCCAAGGAACCAGGGATTCCTGCACTGAGAAGCTCCTGGAATTG
Source organism: Elephas maximus indicus (assembly GCF_024166365.1). Taxonomy (NCBI): domain Eukaryota; kingdom Metazoa; phylum Chordata; class Mammalia; order Proboscidea; family Elephantidae; genus Elephas; species Elephas maximus. Next base: position 47,044,098 of record NC_064828.1, on the reverse strand, counting down.
AGAGAGATAGCTGTAACACTGAAGATGGCTAGAAGTGGCAGCAGAGGCAGGAGACTGGCAGAAGATGGAAGAGGATGGTGCAGTGGGCTTCCTGGCTCATGGAACAAGAAAGCTGAGCACCTTCGGGCAAGAGGTGTGCTGGTTGAAGTGGGGTACCTTCAGACACTTGTTGGAGCTAGGTTTGCCAACCCACAGAGCTAGAGCTGAGTGCCTTTGGGCTGAGGCCTACTGGTGGAATGGGGTGCCTCTGTGGACTTATTAGCAGAGCTAAAATAGCTTTGTAACACTTGCCCAAGCAGGGCAGAGGCCAGGCTGTGGGGCCGAGGGCCAGTGAGAGACCTGCCTGTGGGCATGGCTGAGAGTAGCTTGTCCTGATTGAATAACTGTATCCTGAGCATTCCTGAACTTGAACTGTAACCTGTTACTTTCCTAATAAACCCCATAACTGTAAGTATGGTCTGTGAGTTCTGTGTGGCCATTCCAACGAATTGTTGAACTCAGCAGCGAAGTAGAGAGTGCCATGGGAAGGATGAATGGTGTCAGAATTGGTAAGATGGTGGAGAGAGGAAGTATGTCTGACCTCTGCCTCAATAGCAATCAGCCTTGGGCTGTTGATCTTGATTCTCCTTCCCCATTGCGAAGTTAGAGGAGGTCAGATGCCCCTGCCACGCCATTTTTACACAAAATATAACTTGAGACCTTTGCTTAGAAAGGAAGGCTGAGGTATTAATTAAAAATTTTATTGTTTCAAGGTTGGTTTCTCTACTCATGTGAGCTTTCAGCTCTTGACTGTACCTGCAGTAATTATGTCTTTGCTGATAATTTTAGTTGAATTGCTGGTATTTTAAATCCTGTCATTTTTTTCCCCATAGGACTAGTGATATTAAAGGTTTTGCATTTGGGAATTTAAATGTTTCTGTACAGTGTCTCTGGACTTGGTTTAACTGTTGAAGTTTTAAATTCCTGGTTAATGATCACAGGCATTTGAGATGGTCTTATGTGGCACTTCTCAACCTTTGTCCATAAGGACACACCTGACTCTCCTATCAGTTGTACACAAATCCTCGTCACTAATTATACCTCTATTCCTCACTCTCCTCCTGGGAAGTGGAGCTTTACAGGCACTACCTTCAATGCAAAAACAAACCATTAGTAGGAAATACTGGCATTTTGTACTAGCAACAAATTACAAGAACATTTCTCCTGAAACTTCATCACACTACGCTGTACCACATGGTACCTAAGGACTTCCTGTGAAAAGCATTACTTAGTAGTTACTATAATGCACTAGAAACAAGAAGCCAACAAACAAACAAGTATACAAAGCATCCCCCACCTTCCCCACACCATACACACAGAAAACTAATCCTTGTTGAGACAGTAACTTAACCTTCCTATGTCTCAGTTCTCCTTACGTACAAAATGAAAGCTATAAGAAGTTCTCACGAAAATATCAGCAAGTTTAACACTGTTGTTTTGAGAGCTTCATTCAATAAGATAGGATGAGAGGCCTGGCAAAGTACATAGGGATTCAAATGTGGAGGGCCTGGAATCCGGCTGAGGAGTTGGACCTGTATGTAATGGAGGCTTGTAAAGGTTATTAGACAGGGAAGTAGCATAATCATATGCCACTAGCAGTGTGTAGAATGGAGAACAGACATATGGGAAAAAAGAAAACCAGTTATAAGAGTATTGCAAAGGTCCATGTAAGAGATGCTGAGAGTAATTGCTGTGGAAGTGGGAAAATTGGGACTAATTCAAGAGATAATGCAGATAACCAATTGTAGACGAAACAGGATTTGGTTACTGAATGGGTAGGTGTGATGAGTGAGGGAGAGGAAGAATTTGAATAGGAATCTGAGGTTTCTGGTTTGAGCATCTGAAGATGTTGGTGCCATTAACTAATGGAAGCACAGGGATTGTACGTGTGTGTAGGAGGTGGGGTGGGGCAGGGATTAGGGAATGATTTTGTTTTGTTTTTGAGGTGCCTTTAGACACCCGTGTGGACTCCAGTTGCACAGTTAGAGCAGGTCTGGGGAGATTTCTTTGTGTAAAGGTAAGGAATACCCGTGCGATGTGAACAGCTCACTTTACAGTGCCCCTAACCTGAGGTAGTTATTACTTCACCAACAGTAAAAGCTTGATTATAGTCCCTGACTGCTGACTGTGTGAAGGCCCTTGGTTTCCGCACCTTCCAGAGGCGAAATGCTATTAATTGTGATTAATTATTGTGTGGCACAATACAAAGATTAGACGATTTATTGTGGAGGGCACCTGCTTGGTTTTCACTGCGGCCCTCAGGGCAAGGGAACTGGACAACTCCCGGGGTGGCCCTTAGCCCTTCCCGGTCAAGGCCAAACAGCCGCAAGCTGCCCCCAGACATGTGGATCTGGGCCTTAAGGCCCTCCCTGGTTTGGATGCTGTCTTGGGCAGAGGGCCCTGGCGTCCTTGGCCTTCCCGGCTCTTGGACCCTGGCCTCCTGCCCCGAGGCGGGGCGGGGCCGCTCGGAGGCCACGCCCCCTCCACTGGCCCCGCCCCGCCCGCAGCCGCCGGCTCCCTCAGGCCCGCGTTGCGGTACGCGCCTGCGCTGGCCCTCGCCTCCGAGCAGCCATGATGGTGGGTGTTCTCAGCTGTGCCGAACCCCGGGTGCGCGTTGGGGGCGGCGGGCGCGGGGCGGATGCGGATACCGCGCTGGCCTGGCACTAATGTCTCCCTTTGTGTCTTCCCCACCTCCCCCTCTCCCCTGGCGTGCCGGGCACCACCGACCTGCAGGAAGGCCTGGACGACGGCCCCGACTTCCTCTCCGAGGAGGACCGCGGAGTAAGTTCTGTCTCCTGTGGCTTGTGGGATCCTTCCTCCCCTGCCTCGGCGCTCGGGCGTGGTACGGAGAGGAGTCCCCGGCCGCGCGGCACCGCTTCGCAGCCACCCTCCTTTCGGCTTCCTCTTCGCAGCCGCGCGCCCCGCCCTCCTGCAGCCCTCCTCCCCTGGGGCCACTGCGTTCCGATTTCCCGGGAGCACGGCCTCTTCCCCGTACCCCGGCTCAGTCCAGACCCTCCTGACCCACCTACCCCGGCCCGGAGTGCAGGTGTGGAAGTGGAGGTGGGACCTGGAGCTGGAACGCCCCCACCCCGCCGCTTTGGGCCGGTGAAAACCCGTGCTCAGACCTTTCTGGTTGCATCCTCAGTTTTCTCCTCATGTGAATGGACCTCTCGAACCCACTCCCGCCCACCCTTCTCTCCCTCTAAAACGCATTTAGTGCAGGCTTAGTCTAAATTACCCTTTTTCCAAAGATTTTTACAGTCGCCGAATCTTAACTCTTGTTCAGTATCCTACGAGATTTTGCAAAATGTTTGTAGTCCCCGTACGAAAAATACATCTTTTGCAGGATTCCCTTGGCGTTTTGAGGCGAGTTGCATTTTACTTCAGAAGGGGCCTTCAGGGCTCCGATTTCTCCCTCCTACCTTCCCCCTCCCCCCATTGCCTTGGCTGAAGGGTAGTAATCTGTGTAGTGCCTTGTACAAGTGAGCACTTGAAAAATATTGATATATGATAATTGCGGCTCAGCAGGGTACCATGATTTCCTTCACATTTAACAGCGTGCACTTTAAGTTTCCATTTTGCTTTCACTAGCCTGTCTTAGATACTGTGAGGCACTTGTGCCTTTTTTTTTGTAGGCGGTAAAATTCTCTGGATATTATGTTGTTTTTAATAAGAGATGTATGATAAGAGATGAGGTTGTTAGTATTAACTGATGACCTTTATAGGACTTTCAGATGGTAAGAAAGATGCATAGGGTCTGCACAATTAACAGTGATTTTTCTAAAGATAAGACGAATGGCCTCCTTACTTAAATAAATTTGTCGTATTTTTGTGGTCTACCAGGAAATGCCAACATGATTTGTTTTCTTGTAAAATCTGACTAATGTGCAGTAAAAGTAGTAAGTTTTTGCATATTTATGTTGATGTTGTGAAAAATAGAGCAAGCCTTTCTCATGAAGATGTGTGTTCATGTCTTGATGCCTTTGGTAAGATTTCCTTGGATAGAATCAGAAGGACTTCAGTAATGTGTCCAGAAACTTTTTTCATATGTTACAAACTTAAATGGAGAGGAAGACAAACAGCATGCCTGACCAGGAAGTTCTTGTAGAATCTTGTAGATGAAACTTTTAATGTAAACATGGGAAAAAACAATTACCATGACTGAGAAAACTTTTAGAATATTGTGACTATGTACATATGTCCAGTTCTTCCTTATTTTTGTCCAGTGGGATAGGGTGAATCATAATAATAATTATAGCCAGGCATGGTGCTCAGCACTGTATAAGCATTGTTTCGTTGTATCTTCTGTCATCATCCCAGTGAAGCTGTTAGTAGCCTCCTTTTACAGATGAGAAATCTGAACCTCAGAAAAGCTAATAAGTAAGTAGTCTGAGGTCACATAGCCTGTGAGTGGGAGAGCTGCACTTTGAACTATGTTTCTCAGGCATCCAAGACAGTGAATGTGTTTCTCTAAGTGTTGCCTTGAAACGCTTGCATCAGAATTATCTGGGGTGTTTGTAAAACAAAAACAAAACAACATGCATGAAAAGTGCATGTTTCTGGGTCCTACACCCTACTAAATCAGAATCTCTTGGGATGGGGAGAAGACAGATAGTCTACTTCTTAAACAGGCAGTCAAGAAGATTCTGTTGCACAACATTATCCTATTTCCCGGTTTCAGGAATATCTGGACTGTTTAAATTTCCTTATTGTGTTTGTCCTGATAGAAATAGATTAACATAATTAGAACTTCTAGGCATTGTACTTTTAGTTTAGATCCTCTTGTTCAGTCTTTTAAGAAAGAGTTTTGATAGAGGAAAGGCACATATTTGATATGAATTGCAGTGAGGACATCATGGATTCAAAAATAATAATACAGGCATTTTGTACAAAGCAGCAAGTAAGCAAAATTAGTATTTTTAAATAAAAATTTTAATGGCATTAAATTCGCATCACAATACTTGGATCAGAACAGAATCAGAGTTGGTTTCACTTAGAGCCTTTAGAAAATATTTTGCGAGAAACTAAAAAAGGCTTTAAGAACATACAATGTTGAAAATATTGGCCACTTTTTAAAATCTCTTCAGCCATACCTGCGCATAGTAGGATCCCCTCCCCCCAATGAAGGACAGTAATATATTATTTAGTAAACAAATGTGTCCTTTGAGCCGGACACATTTTGTCTGATGTGCTTGTTGAACCAAGAGCATTACATACCAGAGCGATGGCATAATTCTGTTTTAGCTTTTGATTTGAATTCTATGTAATATGTTTATTGTTTCTAAAAATTACTTTAGGTGGAGTTTTTGTGTACCTCTCCTGGACTCCTAGCTTTGTTCTTCCTTCTGTGTTCCTTATCTTAATTAACGGCATCATTTTCCAGTTGCCCAAGGCAAGATACCTCTGAATCATATCCTTCTTCTCCACATCAAAAAAGCCACTGAAGCCAGTTAATTTCACCTCTGAAATGTTGATCATAATTACCTCATCTTTCACTTGCATAGCCCCAGTTAAGATCCTGTTACTTCTTTTCCCAGATTATAGCTAATACTAGTCACGGGTCTCTGTATCTTCAGTCTTTCTGCTCTCCAATCCAGTCATGACATCACACCTAGTTACCTAACTAAAATGATCGAATCATATAGCATAGTGCTACTAGCACCACTAGTCAAAAGGACTTATTTGGACGCCATTCTTTTTGGAATAAGGTCCAGATTCCTTAGGCTAGCATTCAGCATAACACATTTTCCAGCTGGCTTCATTTCTCAGTATATTCTCCCTCAAACTCTCAGACATACTCTCGTCTACTTGTCATTACCCAAGCACCTCTACTTCTTAGTGATGTCTGCTTTGTGCACACTGTTTCAGCATTGTGGAATGCTTTTTTCTCTCACCTGTTCTTTCACTTGAAATGTGACTTATCATTCAAGACTTGTTCCAGATGTTTGCATTTTCCAATGTATCTACATAGCATTAGCTTGAACACGTGCCACATTTATTGATAGTTATTCCAGATAAAAATGTGACATACATTTTGTTGGCTGTGAATAAGACAAAGTCCCTGCCCTGAGGCCCTCATCATGTAGTGAGGGAGACAGAGTTACAGTCCCTTGTGATAAATGCCCTGGGAGTACAGAGGAGGGAGTGTTTAACTTTGAGGGAAAGAAGATTTATGAAGAAATAACAACAGCTACACACTTAGGTAGCATTTACTTTGCGCCAGGGATTTTCCATATTCTCAATTCTCACATCCCTGTGAGGTAGCTGCTGATACTGTTAGAACTTTGGAAAGGAAAACAGCTTCAGAGAGATTTAATAATTTGCCCAAGGTCATACAACCAGCACTAGCTAGATTTGAACAGACAGGCTGGCTTTAGGTTCTGGGCTCTGTACCACAATGTTACCACCTCAATGAACTAGGCCTTAAACATTGATCAGAAGTTTTGTAGGCTCTCAGGGAAGAAGGGAGGGTTTGCCTGCAGAGAGGATATAGCATGTGTAGGTAATTTGCTTGGAGCACGTGTTCTTACTGGGAGCTGAGATTGCAAAGGTAGGTATGAGTAGTACAAATAGAGTGTAAAGTGCATAATGATAAAGACACCAGGCAATGGGCAGCCCTGAGGGATTTTAAGCTGGGAAGGATGAAAATAGCATTTCAGGAAGCTGAAAAACCAGTTAAAAACCTATTGCAACAGTCCAGATGAGAAATGATGAGGCTGGAACCAAGGTACTGGAAATAGGAATGAAGGAAGGGGGCATAGCAGAGATATTTGGAAGATAGCATTGACCAAGCTTAGTAACCAAATAAGGAGCCCTGGTGGCACAGTGATAAAGTGCTTGCTGCTAACTGAAAGGTTGACGGTTTGAACCCACCAGCCGCTCTGCAGGGGAAAGATGTGGCAGTCTGCTTCTCTAAAGATTACAGCCTTGCAAACCCTGTGGGGAAGTTCTGCTGTGTCCTGGAGGGTTACTGAGTTGGAATTGACTTGACGGCAACAGGTATGGGTAGTGACCAAATACAGTAAAACCTGCAAAAGCCAGAAGAAACCTGTCAGAGAAGAAAAACCCAAATATTTTCCACTAAAATGAGTAATAAAAAAGGTGGTGAGACTGCACCATGTCAAAGGTGGAAAACTTGCGAGATCTGGAAAAACAAGGCAGCCCCCTGGCCTTCCCACTCCCAGATTTCACTGTAGCACACGGGCTGGGCAAAGGGGAGGAAAACATGAAGAAGATAGGAGGGAGGAGCAGGTTTAGAGGATAAGATAATGAGTTTGGTTTCAGGTACGTTTAAAGTACCTATTTGGGTATGAGGCATCTAACTGAACCCCCCAAACCAGAATGTAAGATCTGTAAGGCCCCACCCTCCAAAAAACTAGAAAGTAAGATGTGTAAGGGTGAGGATTGTGTCTCTTCACTGCTCTGACTCTAGCATCTAGGACAGTGCTTGGCACATTGAAGCTGCTCACTTAATTGTTTAATGAGTAAATACAGTAAATTCAGGTGGATATGTCTAGTTGGTAGTTTGAAATCTGCTTGTAAACTTGGAGCAGGTCTGAGTTGGAGATACAAATTTAGGAATTATTAATCAAGAGTGGCTGAGATTGCCAAGACTAGATAGCACCCGGGGAAACCAGCATTTAAGGACCAAGGAGTAAAAGAGGACTAATTGACAAGACTGAGATGGGAATGAGAGAAGAGAGTTTTAAGGAGGGAGTGGTTAGAATGATTGTCAAAGCAAAATACTGCAATGAGTCCAAAACAAACCTGTTGGCGAGTCTACTCCGACACATGGGTACCCTGTAGGACAGAGCAGAACTACCCCGTGAGGTTTCCAAGGAGCGGCTGGTCAATTCAAACCGCTGACCTTTTGGTTAGCAGCCGAGCTCTTAACCACTTTGTCATCGGGGCTCTGCAGTGAGTCAAGAAAACTGAAAAGTGTCACTGGATTTGGAAATTAAGTCATTATTATAAGAAGGTTTTGTGAGACCATTTTACATTGCCAACAACAATTCATTAGGGTTCCAATTTCTCTACCTTCACATTAGCACTTGTTAGTTTCCCGTATTCTGATAATATCCATCCTGGTGGGCGTGAGGCGGTATCTCTCTTGTTTTGATTTGCATTTCCCTAATGACCTTGACTGAAAGCTTTTTTTAACTTACCACTAAGAAAGAAAAATGTTGCCAGTTATACTATAATTTGCTATCAATTGAAAGACATCCCTATCTCAAATACATTAAAATGTGAAAAAATATGCATCTAGAAATGATGAGATATGATAGCATAGCAACTTTCAGCATTCCGTACTGATGTAGAAAGTTATTTCATTATGTATTTTAGTTATTAGAAGCAGGACTTTTAAAAATCTTGCGCGTGAGGCAGATCTTATTGTCAAACAGATAATCCCTTTTCCATAGGCTCAGGAAATGGGAAAGAATTATGTGGGGTGTAACGTGTGTAGGAACTGACTATAGGAAAATGCAATATCAGAATGAACACTTTAGCTGATTTTTTGAGCTTATTATGACACACAAATAAATCAAAATTGTGCCATTGGCATTTTGCTGTGACCTCATTTGTAATTAATACATATGTTCCAGAGATGAATTCTGGAACTCAGGTGTTAAAAGAATGAAGGAAGATATGGTAGATTGAATTACTAGTTGTTAAGGCAGTATATGAATGAATAACATGCTTTAATAAAGCAAACAAGAGGATTTACAGGAGAGTTAGAAACTAAAGAAATAGAGGCGTGTTAAAGGAGCAGAGGGGACTTTCTGGGGATGATGGAAATGTTCCGTATCTTGATTATGCTGGCGGGTATTTAAAAAAACAAAGCTAAACCCACTGCCGAGTCGATTCCTAGTCTGAGCGACTCTAGGACAGGGTAGAACTGCCTCATAGGGTTTCCAAGGCTATAATCTTTAATGGAAGTAGACTGCCACATCTTTCACCCTTGGAGCAGCTCGTAGGTTCGAACTGCTGACGTTTCAGTCAGGAGACGAGCACTTAACCTCTGCGCCACCAGGGCTCCTATGGTAGTGGTTATAAACCAAAAAACAAAACGCTGTTGCCATCAAGTCAATTCTGACTCATAGTGACCCTACAGAACAGAGTAGAACTGCCCCATAGGGTTTCCGAGGAGCAACTGGTGGATTCAAACTGCCAATCTTTTGATTAGCAGCCAAGCTGTTAACTACTGAACAACCAAGGCTCCGTGGTGGTGGTTATACCAAACCAAAAACCTGTTGCCGTTGAGTTGATTCCGACTCATAGGTGCTGGTTGTTGTAGGAGTGTATATATGATAAAACTATGTTTTATTGTACGAAAATTATGCCTTAAGATGGAATACAAGACTGAAAGTGTTAAGTGTTAATACAAAAATAATATTAGGCCAATAATAGAAATTGATGAGCGTTTATTATATGATTTGTAGATTGGGGCAACATTTCCAACTAGAGAGTCAAAAATGTTCCAAAGAAGGAAAATCTTTCACAGCTTCTTATTCGCCAGTTTATTACTAGTGATTATATATTGCTGTGAAAATAGGTCTAGAGTAGTGTTTATATAATAACTTATTGACACGCAACATTTTCTTGAACAATTCAGATGATTGACCTTAAACGTATTTTCTTGTCTGACCTTTGGACTTTCTGAGAGCACGCAGATAATTCTTTAAAACAGCGCTATGCCCAAGGCAGACATTCTTTACTAATTAAGCTGAACTATTGTTTGACTTAAAGATGACTTTCAGGAAACCAGTTTTCTCAAGATTTAAGGTTCAAAGATTATCTCAGGGTGATAGTCTGCATGTGTCATTTCAACCCTTAAAAACTCCATTCCTCAAATTTAATCTAGGGATATTTTATATCCATAAAAGTAACAATAAAAAGCCAAGTATTGTACTGTCAAAAGGGGGGGGGGTGTGTTTGGTATATGAATAAGGAAATGGAAGGAAAAGAAATATTTTAATAATTTGAAGTAATTTTAATTGGAGGAATAAATTAAAAAATACACAATGTAGAAATTATTGAAAGGTATGTTTCCAAACTGGTAGAGCAGTGGTTAAAAAAAAATTCTGAAAACATGAACATATAGATATGGAATCTAGCAAAAACAGTTTATGTAATTCTTAAAAAGAAACTACTAGCAGTTGAGATGACATTTTGATAGGAAGTAAAGGCAAGGAAAACTTTGAAAATCCAGGCTCGTGTTCCCGAAAGCAGATTTTAAGGCCCTTCTTGAAGATTCTCTTTGTTTTTTGTGGTTTTGTTTTTGATTTTCTTTTATTTTTTTGGATTATGACAAAGTATATCTAATAAAAAGTGTGCCATCTAAACCATTTTTAAGTGTACAGTTCAGTTGCATTAAATATGTTTGCCATGTTGTGCTACCAGTCACCACTATCAGTTTCCAAAAGTTTTATTTATGTCACCCCAAACAGAAACTCAGCAGCCCTTCAGCAATAATTCCCATTCCTTCCTCTCCCCAGCCCCTGGTAACCACTAATATACCTTTGTCTCTATGCATTTGCCTAATCTAGTTCGAATCCACCAGGCACTCCTTGAAAGCACTACGGGGCAGTTCTACTCTGTCCTGTAGGGTCGCAATGAATCTATTCTCTGTCATATATATAGGGTCGCTGCATTAGAGGTCAGCAGTTTGAATCCGCCAGGCACTCCTTGGAAACTCTACGGGGCAGTTCTACTCTGCCCTATAGGGTCGCTAGGAGTCGGAATCGACTCGATGGTAGTGGGTTTTTCTTTTTTTGCTTATGAATTGGTTTGGTTAGTGGGTGTGAGGTGGTATCTCTCTGTAGTTTTCATTTGCATTTCCCTGATGACCTTAAGCATCCTTTCGTGTTCTTACTGGCCATTTGTGTATCTTTGCAGAAATGTCTATTCAAGTGAAGATGGTGTTTTGGAGATTTTAACAGGCAACCAGATTGCTTCTTTTCAGTTGTGCTTGGGAAGTGCTAGACTAGGCAATGAAAACATAAAGAATGAAGAAATAATCATGTCTAAAATCTATATGATAAATGTATTAATTTCCTGTGGCTTTTGTAAACTTGGCAGCTTGAAACAACAGAAATTTATTCTCTCTCAATTCTGGAGATCAGGGATTAGGATGTGGCTATCTTCTGGTCATGATTCAACCTACTGCAATAAACATCTTAAAGGTGGCCTGAATGTGAGTTAAGAGAAGAAAAAAAGACACATTTCTCAAACTAGAATTGACATAACCGGTTCTAGAAGGGGTAGGAAAGACAGTAGAAGACCTGATAAGACTTAATAGCCAAACCCATTGCCATCCAATCAATTCTGATTCATAGCAACCCCATAGGACAGAGTAGAACTGCCTGCAAAGGGTTTCTGAAGAGCGGCTGGTGGAATTGAACTGTTGACCTTTTTGGTTAGCAACCATACCGCTTAACCACTACACCAACTTAATAGAAGCAAGGTAGGGGGGAAAAACCCACTCCTCACTTATCAACATGGTTAGATTCCAAAGACCAGCCTTAAGTGAAACACGAGCGATTTTCCGCCCCAGCTGCTGGATGGCGGTGGCCGCTCTGTACCTGTGGTGGTTATGGGCCCGTCCCGGCTCTGCTCATCAGAATCTGAATCCATGCGGCAAGCTGCTGGCCGGGCTTCCTCAGCCTCCTTGCATCCCAGTACAGGCTCCAAGGTGCGCCTGCTCTGAAGCGGGGTGGCCTTGGCCAGGGACAGCTCTATAGAGGTGAGCACTGTCCACCACCCGCTCCTGGTGCGCACCAGCAGGTGGCTGTGTGTGAGGCAAGCTGGGACAGAGAATGGGGTGCGCAGGGAGGAGCTAGAGCATCAGGCACACAGTGAGTTCAAGACTGAGGTTAAAAACCCTAGGGAATGCCCAGCTCCTCCCTCCAGCCCCTGGACAAACTGCCTGCGGGGCCGATACTGGGCAAAATAGTGGGATAGTTGATCTTTTACTATTGTGGTAAATTCAAAAATAGTGGGATGGTTGATCTTTTACTATTGTGGTAAATTCAAAATGTCCGATAACAAGATAGTTGATAAGTTTCCAACATTGCAGAGGCAACAAGATGAATTGAAAATGAAAAACAAAAGCTAACATGTAACTCAGGGCTTTGAATTTCATTTCTTTTATCAGATAATTGGCTACCTGCAGCATTTAGTGGAAACTCTGGTGGTATAGTGGTTAAGAGCTATGGCTGCTAACCAGGAGGTCGGCAATTCGAATCCACCAGGCGCTGTAAGGGGCAGTTCTGCTCTGTCCTGTAGGGTCACTATGAGGTGGAATCGACTCAGTGGCAACGGGTTTGGGTTTTTTTTTTTTTTTTTTTTGGTTTTACAGCATTGAGTACAATAACAATTTCTTTAAACATAATTTAGTTTTAAATGTTTTTATGTTTAAATTTGTAGTATGAATTTTTAAAATATTACTGATTAAAATTAATATAAACTTTATTAAAGTTATCAAAACTTTTACTAAAGGCCATCATAAATAGTATCACAGCAATTCAAGCTGATTGCTTTCTTCTGTGAATCTTGAATTTTATGTAATGATGTTCATTTCTAAAACTTTATATAGACCCAATCATGCAAAGATGGAGTGAATATAAATTGCTCTTTTTTTGTTACTACTACTGTTTGACAATTCCATTTAGTGAGAAACTTCACAAAAATTAATCTTTGAATAAATAAAAGATTTTTGTTTAAAAAGTAAGCTTTCTGCTTACTTGTTCCCTATTTATAAAAGTAATACATGCATATCGTGGAAAATTGGGATAATACAGGAATGTATGAAAAAGAAAATCCACTGCTGTTCGTATTTTAATGTCTTTTCTATGAGCTTTTTTTGGTACGCGTTTTAAAAAATATATTTGAGATCATAGCATGTCTTAGGGTTCTCTAGAGAAGCAGAACCCGTGATATATCTATATATAGAGATTGGCAGATCAATTTACTTCAAGGAATTGGCTCTTGTGACTGGGGGGGCTAGCAAGTCCAAATGCATAGGTCAGGCTCTACAGGCTGCAAACTGCTGCAGACTTGAGTTCCAAAAATGTCTTTTAATAGTCTGAAGGCTGAACACACACCCTAGGAAACATTGCATTTTGCTGTTAAGGTCTTCAGCTGATTGTTTGAGATCCTCCCACACCATGGAATGTAATCAATTTGCTTTACTTGAGGCCAGCTGATTTAATCACACCTTACATATTACAACAGCAACTAGATCAGTGTTTGGCCAGACAACTGGGCACCATAGCCTAGCCAATTCGATGCATGAAATTAACCCTCACATAGAATGTAAATAATTTTGCCTCCAGCATTTTTTAACTTACATTGTAATTGAAAGACTTGACTAGATGAGATTCCTAAATCTTGGGTTTTCAGCTAGGGTATTTGAAACTGTCTAGGTAATTAGACTTTCAATATTTTATATCCTTGCAGCCAGCTGTAAGTCTCCAAATTACCCAAACATGTTAAGAGATTTATTGTTTAGAGGGGAAGAAGAAAGGATGAAATTTAAGGATTAGAAGTACAGTTATGATAAAAATTATAAGTGGAAAAAGTCTTCTCGTAGATAAGTAAATGGAAGCACCAAATAGAGTATATATTCAATTCTTAAAATACATTGTAGTTTATAGAGTAAAATGTGAAATTAAATCATATCATAGGAGTTATTTGTTGAGTATTTACTATATGTTAACATTGTTACTAGAACTTTACATATATGTAATATGTTCAGTGATATTTAATAATTTTATTTTGTATTTCTGATTTAAAATAAGCAATAGAGTTCAAATTACTTGCTAATATTCCTTTTTTTCTTGTTCTTAAAGGTAGACATGCTCCTTAGTTTTAGAACACTTGAATTGTAGTTAACTACCTTCTTAGAAAATAATTTACTTTTTGGTTTAAACTATAATGAATCATGGTTAGCTAAATGACTCATACAAAGCAAATATAATTGAATGATGTAGATTATCTTAATATTGATTAATATAGAATATCAATATTGAATGATGTAGAATCATCTTAATAGCCTTACCTAAAGCACACAAAATATGTGTGTAGATTAAAAGAACATAAGTCGTTTTTTAGATCTAAGATTCTTTTTGTTTTGTTTTGTTTTTTATATTGCCTGGGAGAAGAATGAAATTATATAAAAGTACAGAGGGAATTTTCATTAAGGTATTACTGGGTTTTCTTTTTCTAGCTTAAAGCAATAAATGTAGATCTTCAAAGTGATGCTGCCCTGCAGGTGGACATTTCTGATGCTCTTAGTGAGAGGGATAAAGTAAAATTCACTGTTCACACAAAGGTAAATGTGATTTTGTGTTTTGGATTATTTTTGCCATTTATTGTGCTAACATTTATTGACTTGAACTTTGGTTTTGAACATAATTAGAAACAGACTATATTTTAGTTTATAGTTCACTGTTATTTTTAACAAAAAAAGTGTTGGAAAAATGTACTTTTTAAAGATAAACATTTTAAGAATTAATCATAGAACCTAGACATAAGGCAAATTTAATTTTCTCCATATTTTTATTAGTATTTTTTACCATTCTTATAATTTTCAGTTTTGTTGTCCTCGTTCAATTAATCCAATTACTGTTTCACAGATTCTTCTTTTTAGATTTCAGTTCTCAGGTAGATTTTTAGGTTGCACATCTAGTTTCCTTTGCTCAGATACTCGAGTTTGATATTATTAGGATAATTTAAAACAATGGTAGCAGTACAGTATAATAAGGGCCTGTCACTTGTTTTCCCAAAGATCTCAAGATAATTTTTTTTTTCAGGGTTTGCGTAATAGAATTTAAAGACAATTGTATTCTTTCATATAAAGACTAATTTTTAAAAATAAAAGTATAAAATGTTTATTAAAGCTTTAGTGTAATTTTGATTTTTATTCAAGAGAATCTTTTATGTTTGCAGAGTTCATTGCCAAATTTTAAACAAAATGAGTTTTCTGTTGTTCGACAACATGAGGAATTTATCTGGCTTCACGATTCCTTCGTTGAAAATGAAGACTATGCGGGTTACATTGTAAGTATCGAAGTTCCATTTTAATTCCACTTTCTAGATGCTTTTTAGATACTTTATTATGTATTGAAATCTTGTTTAGCGTTTTTAGTGAACTGATGTAATTTTATTTAACTGCCAATTGCAAATCATTATTGGCTACCACCTTTTATCCTGAGTTGTGTTGTTTGGGAATATGGGGATATGTTATGCTCCCTTATTTAAACTTAAATTCTCAGAATTGAAATGGGCTTGTCCTAGGAATTAAGGGAAAATTAGGAACCATACTGGTTTTGAACCCATAGGTGGACAGATATTTAGAGTTGGAAGCCTACTTAGAGATTGTCTAATCTAAGCATGCACCAGATATTGTAGATAGATGGCTGTCCTGCCTCAGCTGTTGACCACACTTGAATTCCTGAAACTTGGTTTCATTTGATTTCCTTGAAATCATCCTGACCTGATTCCGTCTTCATCCGTGTAGCCACTCTTTTTCTGTCATTTGTTTCTTTTTCTTTCTACAGCTCAGATTTTGGTGTACCACTGGCAGTATATTCTTCTGGTTCTTTTTCCACCTTCCTGTCTGATGCCACTTTTTTACTACCTTCTCCCTCGGTAGACTAAATGCTCTTCAGACTAAGACCATATCTTATTTATCTTTGTATTCACAGTGCTCGGAGTTGTGCCTGGCACATAGTAGGTACTCAGTAAATGTATGCTGAACTATACTGATGGTTTCTTCCCTATTCCTTTCTTTATTACAACCCTTTCCTTGTAATCATTCTTATTTTGACTTTTCCCCTACTTACCTTTTTTCCTTCCTCTTTACTTTCCATCGTTTTCCCCTTAACAAGCCTTACTTGTAGGCCCTTCCTCCTAAGATAAATCTTTTTCTTACATCCTTTCCTTGAATGATACATGTCTTCTAGATCTTACATTTTTATTTAAGTGCTTACTTATTCTCGTACAGTGACTAATGACGTTAGTCATTAATCTGTGTCTTGTTCTCTTCTTTTTAAGGCAGGTCTTTCTTCTGGTACACTCCTCCAATGCAGGACCCTTTTCAGCACCCCTTGCTGATATTCATTAATTGGCTATTCATTAATTTAAATTAATGAATTAAGTATTCATTAATTTTAAAAAATGCACAAAGCATAAAGCTACTATGAATTCATTGAATTTTAAAAATACATCTGTATTTAATCATAACACATACTGTTAAAAAATGGTGCACATATATGGTAGACACACTCATTCAGTCTGTAATCAGAGCTTAGTACACATACGCATTTGAGTACTCTAGGTTGTCACACAGATTGAAGATTGGGAATTATTGTTGTAATACCAGAAAGTAGTGCCGTGTTTGTTAATTGGTGTAAAGGACCTCAAGGATCTTAATAATTTTTAGGATTAGTTAAATTCTCTAGGATGATATTGGATATTTCTGGTGTCCAGTTGATCCAGATAACCTTTAGCTGTTCCAGGCATAGTCTTTTATGATGGCAGTAGTACAGCTGCTACAAGAAAGGAAGTAATAATGATCTGGCTCTGTTACAGATCCCGCCGGCACCACCAAGACCTGATTTTGATGCTTCAAGAGAAAAACTACAGAAGCTCGGAGAAGGAGAAGGGTCAATGACAAAGGAAGAATTCACAAAGATGAAACAGGAACTTGAAGCGTATGTCATTTGTTGTTGCTTTAATTGTGCTTGTTTAATGCCTTTTTTTTATTTCGGTATGTGTGTGCCCTCTGATAATCACATCCTTTTAATCATTTCATTGTAATGACCCTTTTGGGAAGATGCAGGTTTAAGCCACACAACCATGTTAATGATCATGATCAGGGCCTACAGGAAAATTATAGGATAATTGTCTGCACTGTAAAATTTCTTTATATTAATATTTAAATAGACTCTGAAATTTGAGAACAAGACGATTCAAGAGTTTACAAAAAGTTGTAGAAAGGGAAACATGACTTTTAAAAGCAGAATGTAAGTTTATTTGTTCTTTATTTACAAGGCCTTAGTCATTACCAACCAGCTTCTCTTTGTTCACTATGTGCATACTACTAAAACTTCTGTTCCTTGTGGAAGTGTGCACTGAGGAACTCTTTGCATATATTCTGTTTTCTTAAAAAAGAAGTGTGTGCACATGCCTGTGTGCATGTCTGCGTGTATGTGTGTGCGTGTGTAAATCTCCCCCTCCTTTTTTCTTTGCTTCTGGCTTCTGGCCATATGGGAAAAAAATAGAAACAAAGTGACTAGAGAATAGTTAAAAATGTTTTTCATTAACATTTCATTAACATAGTTTTATATGTACTAGAAGTGTATTACATCCATGAAAAAAATTGAGATAATTTCGATTTCATTTTTAGAGTATTTGCTGAAAATACAGAATCTCCCTTTTATTAAAGATTTGAAGTAATTTCGGATTTGCTGTATATTGTTTTTCTGTATCTTGAGAATTGTACAAGGAAATAATTTTCCTTGCGTTCGCATCATCTCCATCTTTCTTTCTCTGGTCATTTTTCCACTTCATGCATTTCCTTTTCTCCTCTTCCACTTAGTTTCAGTTTCAAATGCATATTCACACTGCTACTAGACTCTTCTTCAGAATGCTAGACTTTCTTGAAAAGATAAATTAGCAAAGTAGATCTTCTTTGTCAAAGTCTAAGGTGACAGATATTTTAAGAATTCTGTCAGCTACGAGTGCCAGCAGTGATCTGATAGCAGACAGGTATATGCTTATAGTTTATAAGACTGAAACTGGAAATTAGCAGAGCACATTAATATTGAAGAATCCGTGATTTTCCAGTGGCCCTGATCATGATTCTTTTGTGGTCTGGTTAGGGGTTGGATAACAGAGAACCTTGGGTTTATTCTACTGCTACCTCCATCCTCTGCATCCTTCTTTTTTGTCTTCACTGAATGACTACCCTCACAGAGATCAAACTTCTCCCAACATTGGTCCTGCTGGTTTGCTGGTATGTAAAACTTATCCTCCTTGCACGTAGTTGAAGCAAGAATATTGGGCCTTTTCCTTGAGTTTTTTTTTTTTCAAACTGATACGTATTACTGTATAATCACTGATTGACTGATGATATTAAAATATTTTAAACACAGTTCTTCAATGTAATGGCAAAAATCAAACTCTCCAAGGTGTGTTTCTTGTGTGTTTGGGTCATTAGAGGAAAATAATGATTAATTCTGGAAATATGATTCCTGTGGTTTTGGTTTTGATATTTTTTGTGCTAAAGTATTTAAAAGCAGTAATTATCTAGAAATTTAGTCATTAAGGTTGTATCACATCGTTTGTAGTGTACTTTTCTCTGGATCTGAAAACAAACCTCCCTATAGTTACCTTTAACATCAGCTTGCATAGTAAGAAAGGTTGATAAAACTTAAAAATATTAACATTGAAATGTAATAAATGCTATTAACTAGCATGAAATCTTTTCAGAGCTGGATATTATGTATTTTATTAACAGTTCAGCTAAAACCTTTGTTTACATAAATTATATCTTTGTATTTTTAATTTCACATCTGGAATAATACAGAAAGTAATTTGCTGAAAAATAATTTGCAGATGATTTTCTAGTTGGCGATGGTTTTTACCTTCAATTTTGTGTATTGTTTCTAGTGAATATTTGGCAATATTCAAGAAGACAGTTGCAATGCATGAAGTGTTCCTATGTCGTGTGGCAGCACATCCTATTTTGAGAAAAGATTTAAATTTCCATGTCTTCTTGGAATATAATCAAGACGTGAGTATTGAATTGATTAAAGCAGTAATCAGTGTTTATTTTTAGAGTTGTTGAAAAAGTCGGGGAGTAGTTGAAAAAGGCTTGAGGCCTTTCCTCGAATGCTCAATTGTTTTTGAAGGCAGTTTAAAGTGACACTTTTTCAATAGTAATGCAGTAGTTCAGTAGAACGTGAGTAGATTAATTAAATAAATGATGTTGTATTATGTTACTGCATGGGACATTGTTTTTCATCCTGAATTGTGAACTTCTTAAGAAATAGGAGGAGCAGAATTGATGTTTCTTAAATTTGAGTTTGAGTTTAAAGTCTTCTGAAGCTTTGTAGAGAATTTCAGGAGTTAAAGAATTCCAGATTACTTTTGGGCAAATCATTGACACTTGATGGGTTTAACTGACCATCTGCAGTGCTGATTGCTCCTAATTTTCCTCCCTCCCTCCCTACCTGAAAAGTCTGTTACAGTTCGAAAAGAAAGATTGGTTGAGGTAGTTGTTAAAGATTTCTTCATTCATTCTGGAAGCAAGACATTTTTTTTTGGTATATGGCTGATTCAGATTTTGGGACTTGGGTGACAAGAGTAACTCAGTTTTAGAGGTTGTTTGCTCATAAATAAACATTAAGGTCAAAGAGTTTTGTATATATGAATTTCCCTTCTGATTTGGTTTTAGTAGATATGACAGTAAAATATCCTGTCTAACACTAGAGAAAATTAATCGTTAAAGAGAATGTGAAGCAACTCAGCATCAAAGAAATATTAGCACCTTAAGCATGGGAACGTATACTTTCATAAGTATAAATCTGATTTGTGGCATTGACATGTGGTGGTTTATAACTGGGAATTGTAAACAATGCTGGCTGTATTATGAATTATAAGCAGCTGAAAAATAATTCATGAGTAGGCTGCTAAAGAACACATGGAAAGAATCGCCACTTAGCTACATTACTTTTTTAGATTTAGAAATAAATTTTTTCTGGACTTTATTTACAGCCTGGGCTGAACCCTGAGTACTAATTTGGTAGAGCAGCATAGGTGTGAAGTGAGTCATGGTGGTTATCAGTGCTGGACCACTCCTACAAAGTTAACTCCCCTCTCCAGGTACTCTGTCCATTGCTGCAGCACTTAGCACTCTCTGAAATCATACATCTGTGTTTTTTAGCATTTGTTCACATATTCGTTATCTTGCCCACTAAATGTAAGCTCTGTGAGGGCACCACTGAATCCCCACTATTTTAGAATTGGTCTGGCGATTGAAAAGTAAAACAAGTATGTGTTGAATTAATACATAAAAGATTATTAAATGTTTAGGTCAGCTTTATAAATTGTTTTTGTTAGGATTCCACCCAGTTGATTCTGACTCATAGTGACCCTGTGTATAACAGAACGAAACACTGCCCAGTGCTGTGCCATCTTCACAATTGTTGCAGTGTTTGAGACCATTGTTGCAGCCATGATGTTAGTCCAAAAGGTCTTCCTTTTTTTCACTGACCGAGTACTTTACCAAGCATGATGTCCTTCTCCAGGGACTGGTCCCTCTTGATAACATGTCCAAATTGTATGAGACAAAGTATCACCATCCTCACTTCTAAGAAGCATTCTGTCTGTACTTGTTCCAAGGCAAATTTGTTCATTCTTCTTGCAGTCTGTGGTATGTTCAGTGTTCTTTGCCAATACCAGATTTCAAAGGTATCAATCCTTCTTGGATCTTTCTTTATTCATTGTTCAACTTTCACATGCATATGAGGCGATTGAAAACGCAATGGCTTGGGTCAGACCCACAGCAGTCATCAAGGTGACATACTTGCTTTTTAACACTTCAAGAGGTCTTTTGCAGCAGATTTGCCCAATCCAATATGTGGTTTGATTTCTCGACTGCTGCCTCTGTGGGCGTTGATTGTGGATCCAAGAAAAATGAAATCCGTGATAGCTTCAGTATTTTCTCCGTTTATCATGATGTTGCTTATTGGTCCAGTTGTGAGGATTTTTGTTTTCTTTATGTTGAGGTATAATCCATACTGAAGGCTGTGATCTTTGATCTTAACCTGTAAGTGCTTCAAGTCCTCTTCACTTTCCGAAAGGAAGATTGTATCATCTGCCTATTGCAGGTTGTTAATGAGTCTTCCTCCAATCCTGATGCTGCGTTCTTTTTTGTATAGTCCGGCTCCTGGGGTTATTTGCTCAGCATACAGATTGAGTAATATAGTGAAAGGCTGCAACCCTGAGCCACACCTTTCCTGATTTTAAACCATGCAGTATCACCTTGTTCTGTTCAAATGACTGCCTCTTGGTTTATGTACAGGTTCCACATAAGCACAATTAAGTGCTCTGGAATTCCTTTTCTTCCCAGTATTATCCATAATTTGTGATGATCCACATAATTCAATGACTTTGCATAGTCAGTAAAACACAGGTAAACATCCTTCTGGTATTCTCAGCTTTCAGCCAAGATCCATCTGACATCAGCAATGATATTCCTTATTCCATGTTCTCTTCTGAATCCTGCTTGAATTTCTGGCAGTTCTCTGTTGATGTACTGCTGCAACCATTTTTGAATTATTTTCAGGAGAATTTGACTTGTGTGTGATACTAATGATATTATCAATAATTTCCACATTCTGTTGGATCACCTTTCTTTGGAATGGGGACAAATATGGATCTCTTCCAGTTGTTTGGCCAGGTAGCTGTCTCCCAAATTTCTTGGCATAGATGAGCGAGCACTTCCAGCATTGCATCCATTTTTTGAAACATCTCAATTAGTATTCCAACAATTCCTGGAGCCTTGTTTTTTTGCCAATGCCTTCAGTGCAGCTTGGACTTCTTCCTTCAGCACCATCTGTTCTTGATCATGTGCTACCTCCTGAAATGTCTGAATGTCAACCAATTCCTTTTGGTACAGTGACTGTGTATTTTTTCCATCTTCTTTTGATGCTTTCCACGTTGTTCAGTTTTTTGTCCATAGAATCTTTCAAAATTGCAACTCGAGGCTTTAATTTTTTCTTCAGCTCTTTCAGCTTGAGAAATGCCAAGCATGTTCTTCCCTTTTAGTTTTCTCACTCCAGGTGTTTGTTTGCACATTTCATTATAATACTTTGTCTTCTCAAGCAGCCCTTTTAAATCTTCTGTTCAGCTCTTTTTTGTTATTTCTTCCGTTTGCTTTAAGTACTCTACATTCAAGAACAAGTTTTAGAGTCTCTTCTGACATCCACTTTGGTCTTTTCTTTCTTTCTTGGCTTTTTAGTGACCTTTTGCCTTCTTCATGGATGGTGTCCTTGATGTTATCACATAACTCGTCTGGTCTTGGTCATTAGTGTTTAATGCATCAGATATGTTTTGGAGATGGTCTATAAATTCAAATGGGATGTACTCAAGGTTGTCTTTTCGTTCTCATAGACTTGTTTTAATTTTCTTCAGCTACAACTTGAACTTGCATATGATCAATTGATGATTGTTCTGCAGTCGGCCCCTGGCCTTGTTCTGACTGATATAGAGCTTTTCCATCATCCTTTTCCACAGAGGTAGTCGATTTGATTCCTGTGTGTTCCATCTGGTGGGGTCCACATGTATAGTGGCCACTTATGTTGTTGACAAAAGGTATTTCCAATGAATAGGTTGTTGGTCTTGCAAAATTGTATTATGCAATCTCTGGCATCATTTCTGTTACCAAGGCCATATTTTTCAACTACTGATCCGTCTTCGTTTCCAACTTTTGCATTCCAAACGCTAGTAATTATCAATGTGTCTTGATTGCGTGTTTGATCAATTTCAGACTCCAGAATTTGGTAAAAATCTTCAGATTCTTCATCTTTGGCTTTAGTGGTAGGTACGTAAATTTGAATAATAGTAATATTAACTAGTCTTCTTGTAGGCGTATGGATATTATTTATCACTGACACCATGTACTTCAAGATAGATCTTGAAATATTCTTTTCGATGATGAATGCGATGTCGTTTCTCTTCAATTTGGCATTCCCAGCATAGTAGGCCCTATGATCATCCGATTCAAAATGGCTTATAACAGTCCATTTCAGCTCACTAATGCCCAGGATATTGATCTTCAGGCATTCCATTTCATTTTTGACGACTCCCCTTTTTCCTAGATTCATACTTCTACATTCCATATTCCACTTACTAATAGATATTTACAGCTGTTTCTTCCCATTTATAAGTCGAGCCACATCAGCAGATGAAGGTCCTGAAAGCTTTACTCTATCCACGTCATTGAGGAGGCAGCTCTTTCCCAGTGGTATTTTGAGTGCCTTGCGACCTGAGGGGCTCATCTTCTGGCACTCTACCAGACAGTGTTCCACTGCTATTCATAAGGTTTTCACTGGCCAGTTTTTTCAGAAGTAGATTGCCAGATCCTTCTTCCCAGCCTCTCTTAGCCCTGCAGCTCTGCTGAAACCTGTCCATCATGGGTGACCCTTCTAGCATTTGAAATACCGGTGGCATCCTTTTTTTTTAGCTTTATAAATAGCTTTTAAAAAACCTTAGGATTTCATAAATTTTCTTCTGCCAAAGTTGGTTTATTTATTTTTCTTTCTCAAACAGTAACATATGTTTAGTAGAGATAAAAGTAATGATGTATTCTGGTAATCCTTTTAGTATCAGTGACTAGTATATTGGAGAAAGCCTAAAAAGTATGGACTGGAAAGTATTTTGCAAGTATTTTTAAATTAATATTGTTAACAGGTTGTAGAAGATTATATGGTCAAAATTAAAAATATTTTTCAACCTTGTTTCTGATGCTTTTTTTTTTTTTAATTTTTAGTCTTTATCAGTTCAGTGGTACTAGAAAAGAAATTTGTACGTGCTAATCTGTTATCTAAGTTTCTGGAGGACTGGGGGGACTGATGAGCTGTAGCAGTGGGGGTAGGGTGTCTTTAAGCCTACAAAGGCCATGAGGCATGTGGGAGGCACGGAGGAGCTTGTTCTAGTGCTTAGTTGTATGAGAAAACGTCACTGCCGTAAGGAGTGATTGCCTTTAGTAATGCTTTACTGACTGTGGCTGTGTATTTTCTCCGTTCTCTGTGTATGTTCTCTGTTCTCTGTGTATTTTCTGAGTATCTGAGTTTCAGACTCTCAGGCCTATTTAACTACCCAACTTCCAGCCAATTCTTGCTACCTCCATCAATGGCTATATCCAGGACCTTGTCATCTCCTTGACTGCTTTACCTTCGCATTCTTAAACCCTAGTTTAAGGCTGTAAGCACAGCCTTTTGTCCTTACAGTTTTCCTCTTCTTTATTCCCATCTTACCTGTTCTTTGACTCACTGGTACATCTACACCCTTTTAGCAGTTCTTCTGTCTTTCCTTTTTTATACCACCTAGCCTAGAGTCCCTGCTCTATCATTTATAGCAAGCTATGTCTGTAGATGGCTTTCTCCCATTTTCCATAAAAGCTAATTTTAACTTGCAGCAGTTCACTTGATCAGATATTGACCTTGCTCACAGGAAGTGGGAGGCAATCAGAAATCAAATCCCTGAGCTTCCTGTATTCCCTGTAATCTTCAGCCACTTTGGCAGTCAAACTTGTTTACTAACCCTTATTTTTTTATTTTTTGGTGCATTCCTTAGAATTTCCTATATATAAAATTGTCATCTGCAAATAGGGATAATTACATCTTCCTTTTCAATCTTGATGCCTTTTATTTCTTTTTTCTTACCTAATTGCCCTGGCTAGAACTCCAGTGCAGTGTTAAATAAAAATGGCAAGAGTGGATATCCTTATCTTGTTTCTCGTCTTAGGGGGAAAGCTTTCAGTCTTCCACCATTAAGTATGATGTTACCAATACCAGTTGCTGTCAAGTTGATTCCGACTCTTGGCCCCCCTATGTTCATGGCAACACTGTGTGTCAGAGTAGAACTGTGCTCAGTAGGGTTTTGAGTGGCTTATTTTTCGGAACTTGATTGCCAGGCCTTTCTTCCAAGGTACTTCTGGATAGACTGGAACTTCCAACCTTTCAGTTAGCAGTCAAGCACGTTAACCATTTGCACCACCCAGGGACTCAAGTTAATGATATTAATTGTAGGTATTTTGTAGATGTCCTTTACCAGGTTGAGAAAGTTTCCTTCTATTCCCAGTTAAAATCTTGTTATAAAAAATGTATTAGATTTTGTCAAATGATTTTTCTGCACCTATTGAGGTGATTATGTTTTTTTTTCCCATTATTTATATAGTATTACATTGTACCTTTCCATTTTTACTAAGTTGTCTTTCTAGCTATGTTAGATCCCACGTACTTCAGGCCTTTGTGATCTCTTCTGATTTTTAACCTCTCCCACTATTCCTATAGCCTGTAAACATTATGTCGCTCCTATCTTAATAAAATCCTACTTTGGCTTTACTTCACCGTTGGCTACTTGCCAGTTTTTCTCCTCTTCTTCATATCTAAGCAGAAACTTAAGAAAAAGCTTAGTCTTCATTCATTTCCATTTCCTTCCTGCTTGTTTTCCGTTCAACTTGAAATCTGGATTCTTCCCCCAACCCTTTACTGAAACTATTTGCACAAAATCATCATTTTTTAAACTTCTTCTAACTCCAAAGGACACTTTCCGATTATTTTGTTTGATTTACTTTGGTATTTGGTACATTGATCTCTATTTCCTTTTGAAATTTTTTCTTTGGCTTTTGTGACACCATTCCTTCCAAGTTTTCCTTTTAATTCTCTGGCTACTTCTCAGTGTCTTCATGGGCTTTTTCCCCCATTTACCCATTCATTTAAATTTGGTTCTTTCCAGGGTCCCTCATTGAGTTAGCCAGAAGACTAGAATTTTCTCTAGACTTCTATAAATTCTCCCTACATGATCTCATCTACTCTCATGGCTTTAAATAGGCTAATATGCTGTTGACTTACAAGTCCATGTTGCTCCTGAGTCCCAGCCCTATATATTAAACAGCCTACTGAAAAGCTCCATTTAGATGCCCCCTTAGCATCCTAGACTCATTTTACCCTCAGTTGAATTCTTATCCAAACCCATGCCTCCTTTTATATTCTCGTCTCGAAGAAGGTACTGCTATCTACCCAGTTCCTTAAAGTCTGAAAATTACCCATGACTCCTCCCATTTCGCATTCCTTTTAGGAGTCACCAAATCCTGTCTGTTTTACTCCCTTTCTATTTTAGGTATATATCCATTTTTTTTCTGTTGTTGGAACTAAAGATTAGTTCTAGTTTTGATAATTCTTACCTGAGTTATTGAAGCAGCCACCTAACTGATCATTTACCCTCCAAT
The DNA here is from genome assembly GCF_024166365.1 of Elephas maximus indicus. NCBI lineage: Eukaryota > Metazoa > Chordata > Mammalia > Proboscidea > Elephantidae > Elephas > Elephas maximus. The sequence goes on along the minus strand of NC_064828.1, from coordinate 47,018,036 downwards.
CTTATCTTTCTCTTTGCCTAAGTCTGTACTGAGTTCCTCCTGGGTGCTCCTCCTAGTACCCTACACATGCCTCTATAGTTATCACACTGTGTTTAATCATATGCTTGCCTCTCTATATCTTCCTCCATTCCATAAATTGTAAAGAGTAGGGACTACTTCCTTATCATCTTTGTGTTCCCAGCATGTAGTGCACTATATGACTTTAATGGACATTCAGTAATGGTTTGTTGGAAGGGCATTCGTGGTTCAGTGGCAGCATTCTCCCCTTCCATGCAGAAGACCTGGGTTTGATTCCTGACCAGTGCACCACATGCACAGCCACCACCCATCTGTCTACAGAGGCCTGGGTATTGCCGTGATGCTGAACTGGTTTCAGCAGAGCTGCTAGACTAAGATGGACTAAGAAGAAAGGCCTGGTGATCTATTTCTAAAGTCAGCCAATGAAAACCCTGTGAATCACAACAGTTTGATTTGCAGCAGATCATGGGGGTGGCGCAGGATCAGGCAGTGTTTTGTTCCATTGTGCGTGGGGTCACCATGAGTCAGGTGCTGACTTGATGACAGTTAACAATTACAACAGTGATTTGTTGAGTGAGTGAATTAATTAGTTAATTAACACTAAGAATGTGGTTTTTTTTAAAAAAAAAAAAGGAAGCAGGATTTGTTGGTTTGTTGGGAGGACTAAAGATAGAGCAATAAATTCTGAGTTTAGAGGGTTAATTTGGATGTTTAAACCTGAGTAGAATTTTTTGTGAAGAGGAGAGATACTGTTTCAGGTACAGAGGAAACTAGAAGTTCAGGGCTGCTTCGGAGAACCTTTCGGCATAGAGTATAGGGTTCTATGGGGGTAGAGTGGTGGGTGGAAAGGTAAATTGAACCAGATTGTTGAAAATATTGAATACCTTACCGAGAAAATTGGCTTTCATCCTCTGAGAATTATGAAACCCTGTAATGTTTTTAGCAAGGAAGAGATACTCAAAATTTGTTACCACTGTCCCAGTTAGCAGAATGGATTGGAATGAGGAGATGAAGGATATTAACTCGTAGTCCAATGTGGTAGTCTAGGCAAGAGCCGATGAGTGCTATTACTTGGATAGTGGGAGTGGTACAGGACAAATTTCAGATATTTGCTGTGGTAGAATTTGAGCTTTTAGAGAAAGGAAGATGTAGATGATTTCAAGTTTTTAATGAGATACCATTACTGAATACTTTGATCAAAGATTCTAAAGCAGAATCTTGATCAAAAGGGGGAAACTGCAGAATGGAATTTCAAATTCTCATGGAGTCCAGACGTTCTAGAGCCGTGGAGGTTGGACGAACCCCCAAAACTGTTGTCCTGAGATTATCTTTAAACCTTAAACCAAAAATAGTCCCTGAAGTCTTCTTAAAGTCAAGCAGTAGTTTAGCTTAACTAGTAAATGATGTCTGCCTTGAGCATTTTGCTCTTATGAGCATTATGGCATCAAACTGACAACAGCAAACCGGAAGATTAAATAGAAAACTTAGGGGGTTATGAGTTTATGTTAATGGTGGAGGAACAAGTCAGAAAAGGAGGGTGGGAGTGGTTATGCAACTTGAAGAATGTAATCTGTGTCAATGAATTGTATGTGTAGAAAGTGTTGAATTGGTGTATGTTCTGCTGTGTCTATTCTCAATAACAAAAATAAACTCAATTATTGTAAAAAATCTCTGACGAAATTTCCACTTTATTAAGTATAAAAATGGATTCTTTTGAGACGCCATTTTGATATCAAAGAATAGAGGTGGCATTATTTTCCATTTGTAATCTGAAAATAGAAGCTAACAAATTATCTTTTTCAGTTGAGTGTGCGAGGAAAAAATAAAAAAGAGAAACTCGAAGATTTCTTTAAAAACATGGTTAAATCAGCAGATGGTGTAATTGTTTCTGGAGTAAAGGTAAGAATTCATTTTATTAATAGAGTTATGGTTTGAGAATTTACTTCTTTTAAGAAGGAGAGAGATTGAGATTTCAGATGTGCAAAAGTTTATACTAGGGTAGAAGAGAAGTTTGGGCAGTAGAATCCTTAAACTGGGAAACCAGGGCCCCTCCCCAGGGCTCTTCTACTCTTTAGAGGACTCCCATCTCCAAGGGCTGACAAATCTGCAGGTCCAAGGGGATGTGCCCGTCTGGAGCCCACACCCGTTTCTCTTATCCAGACCTTGCTCCAGGTATCTAGAACCCCATATTTCTCTGCTCAGATCCACGCTCTCTTCCATGTCCTCTATGGGCTTCTTCCCTGGGTTCGTCCTCCAGAAGGTACACTGTGTCACTAATGTGTGCTGCGTGTGTGGTCAAGGGGTGTTTGGGGGGTGCTGGGCAGAGGGGAGGCACAGGAGAGAAGATCAGTGTGCTGGGTGAAATGTCCATCCATGTGCACACAAAGCCCCTCTGGATGCGAGACAGAGCTGTAAGGTGGGGCGAGAAGAGGAAGAAGGCATGTGTTTTATAAATATATCCACAATAAAACTTGGGTGGAGATTATTATTTATTTGATTTATACTCTCATTTTTCAAAGACAGGTCAGTTGATATTTTGACAGTGCTTGAACTTTGGCTGATTTCCAATAAGGATTAAGCATTTTTCTTAGCCATAAATGTAGAACACTGCCAGTTATGATTTTGGTAATTTTATTTGTAGAGTAGTAGCTAACATTGTTTGAACATTTACAACATGCTAATTTTCTTACTTAATCTTCACTACAACCTTCCAAGTTAAGTAGTATACGTATCCCTGTTTTTACAGTGAAGAAGACTGGTGTGTATGAATTACAGATTTTAAATGACGTTTTGTTGGTACTAACTTTTGCTTAGTGAGGTATTGGTGGTTCAGCGGTAGTATTCTCGCCTTAAGTGTTGGAGACATGGGTTCGATTCCAGGTCAGTCTACCTCATGCATGGCCACCACGTCTGTTACTGGTAGGTTGTATGATGGCCATGATGCTGAACAGTTTTCAGCAGAACTTTCAGACTAAGATGGACAAGGAAGAAAGGCCAATCAATCTACTCCTGAAAATCAGCCCGTGAAAACCCAATGGGATCATAACAGTCTGATCCACAGCCAATCATGGGGATGGCACAGGACCTGGCAGCATTTTGTTAATTGTGCATGGGGTCACCATGAGCAGAGGAGTGACTCAACAGGAACCAACAACTTTTGCATCTTGTGTTCTGTTGATGTGGGTTTCAAGTTACATCATATCATCTGACACTGTTTTAATAGTTGCTAGTTCAGAAGAGAGGGAAAGTACTGTTAATAATTTTTATTTTTAATGCACACCTGGCTTTATTTTGTTCTGTTGTCCATAGGGCCGCTGTGAGTTGCAACCGACTCGATGGTACTCAGCAACAACAGTTTTGTTTCAAGCCCTGGTAATGCAGTGGTTAAGTGCTCAGCTGCTAACCGAAAGGTGGCAGTTTGAACCCACCAGCGGCTCTGTGAGAGAAAAGACTTGGCGATCTATTCCCATAAAGATTACAGCCTAGGAAATCTTATGGGGCAGTTCTAATCTGTCCTGTAGGGTCCCTGTGTGTCTGAATTGATTCACCAGCACCCAAGAACAACAACAAGCTTTGTTTAAAAAAGGATTGAAGGCAATGGTTGACCAGATAATTTGGCCAGATTTCCTGGCATAGTCAGAGAGGGCCCTAGTGACTAAGGTCAGGCAGTCTTCTGCAATGGCCCATAGAATAAAAGTAGATTGTTATTTTATTTGTTTCTAGCAGAATTTTTTCCTTTGTACTCAAAAATGATCACTCGCACTGGCAATACTGTATTTGTTATAGAGGCAGAGCACGATTAGGAACATACCTAAGAGCATAACATGTAAACGAACCATATGGGGAACCTAAGCCTTAAACTACAAAACCATAGAATATTTCTTACTCAATAGATAGTGCATGTCTATTAAAGTCTTAACTTGCTGGTGAAATAAATACATCTGCTTTTTAGAGAAAGCTGTGCTATTTTACTGATGATCTTTTATATTTATAATAACATGAAGTAATTTATGTATTTCACTAAAGCAAATAAATGAAGAAGATTCATATTTTCTTTTGATCCTATAGGATGTAGATGATTTCTTTGAGCATGAACGAACATTCCTTTTAGAATATCATAACCGAGTTAAGGATGCATCTGCTAAATCTGATAGGATGACAAGATCACACAAAAGTAAGATATTTCTTTGTGGCTAAACCTTAAAAATTTTTCATGGAATAATTATAAAGTTGATAATTTATTTACAGTTCGTTAAAGTCTTGATATAGAACGATGGTTCTCAAACTGTGATCTTTGACTTGACCCCAAGGCCTTTTAGGGAATCTTTGAGGCCCAAACTATTTCCATAATAATATTATGATGTTTTTTGCCTTTTTTACCATACAGATGATGGTACAAAAGAAATGGTAGATAAGACTGTTGGTCTCTTATTGCACGTCAAGACAGTGGCACCAAATTGTGCTTGTAGTTATGGTATTCTTTTCTAGTGTGCACTCAAAATTAAAAGAGTGTATTTCGTTTAAAGATGTCCTTGATGAAGCAGTAAAAATTATGACTTACAGTAAATCTCCACCCTTGAGTACGCATCTTTTTCTGTTCTGAGTGATGAAATGGGAGGTATGTATAAAGCACTTTTGCTGCATATTGAAGTATCATGCTTCACTCTGGGAGACATTTTTGTGATTGTTCCAGTTGTGACTGACCTAGCCGCTTTTTTCGTAGAACATTGTTTTCACCTGAAGGAACAGCTGACAAACTATAATTATTGGGATTTAAATATTTGGTAGACATTTTCTCAAAAATGAAATAAGTGAGCCTATTTTTTTTATAAGTTCAAGGAAAATAGCTGACAGTCTTTGTTGCTAATGATAAAATTCAAGCTTTCAAGCAATAATTAGAATTTTGGAAAACTTCTGTTACCATGAGTTTGCTTCCCAATAATTAAAGACCTTTCTTATGAGATTGATGATGATATTAATGAGTGTGATGTTTTTGAAATTATATAGTGAAATGTGTCAACATTTGGAAGATATGCATCATTCATTGAAGTAATGTTCTCTAAACGACCAGTGCATAATGTTACAAAATCATGTATGTAAATGACCCCTTCAAAGTGCAAGACAGAACAATGGGTTTTTTTTTAACAGTTTTATTGTGATATAATTGATACCAGTAAGCTGCACATATTCAAAGTATACATTCTGATAAGTTTTTACAACTGTATCCAAAACTCATTGCTGTCCAGTCGATTCTGACTGATAGTGACCCTATAGGACAGAGTAGAACTGCCCTGTAGGGTTTCCAAGGCTGTAATCTTTACAGAAACAGACTGCCACAGCATTCTCCTGCAGAGCGGCTGGTAGGTTCAAACTGCCGACCTTTTGGTTAGCAGCTGAACATTTAACCACAGCACCACCAAGGCTCCTCCTACAAATACTATACACCTGTGAAATTATTATTGCCACAATCAAGATAATGACCATATTCATCACCTCTAAAATTCTTTGTGGCCCTTTATATTCCTTCCGTCCCTCCCCTGTCCCCAGGTAACCATTGATCTGCTTCCTGTCACTATAGGTGCGTTTGCATTTTCTAGAATTTCATATAAATAGGACCATACAGTATGTATTCTTTATTGTCTGACTTTTTCACTCAACAAAACTATTTTGAAATTCATCTATGTCGTTGGGTATATCCATGGTTAATTCTCTTTTATTTCAGAGTGGTATTCCACTGTCTAGATTATCACAGTTGTTTATCCATTCATCTGTTGATGGGTTGTATCTAGTTTTGGGCTGTTACACATAAAGCTGACATGAACCATCCGTGTACAAGACTTGGTTGTTGTTAGTTGCCATCAAGTCGATTCCGACTCATGGCGACCTCATGTATGCAGAGTAGAACTGCTCCATAGGTTTTCCAAGGTAGTGATTTTTTGGAAGCACACTGCCAGGCCTGTCTTTCAAGGTGTCTCTGGATGAGTTTGAACCACCAAACTGTCAAATAGCAGTCAAGTGCTTAAATGTTAAAAGGGACTCCTGGGTATATATAGATGTACGTATAGTGAGATGCTTTTATTTCTCTTGATAAATACCTAGCAGTAGAATGACCGGGTCACGTGGTAAGGATATGTTTACATTTTTGAGAAACTGCCAAACTTTCTTCCAAAGTGGTTGTACCATTTTACATTCCCACCAGCAGTGCACGAGAGTTGTAGTTGCTTTACATCCCTGTAGATAAGAATAGCTGTCTTTTTAATTTTAGCTTTTAGCCATTCTTATGGGTCTGTAGTGGTATCTCATTGTCATTTTAATTTGCATTCTGCTAATGACTAATGATGTTGAGCATCATTTCCTTTGCTTTGTTGTCATTTATAGATCTTTGGTAAGGTGTTCATTCTAATCTTTTGTTCATTTTTCTTTATTGGGATTTGTTTGTTTTTTAATTGCATTTAGGTCAGAGGTCAGCAAATGTTTTTGTAAAGAGCCGGATAGTAAATGTTCTATGCTTGAAAGACCATATGATCTCTGTTACAACTACTCATCTCTGTCCTTAGAGCACAAAAACATTGTGTGCCCGTTTAGTCAATTCTGACTCATAGCAACCCTGTAGGACAGAGTAGAATTGCCACCCAGGGCTTCCTAGGTATAATCTATAAGGCAGCAGATTGCCAGGACATTTCTTCTGCAGAGTGAACTGCTGGCCTTCCAGTTAGCAGCAGAGTGCTTAACCATTGCATCACCAGGGCTCCATAGACAATATGTAAAGGCATGGGCATAGCTGTGTTCCAGTAAAACTTATTTATGGTGGGCTGGAATTGACTAGCACAATAAAACTATATGGCAACCCCTAGTTAATTCTGGATACAGGTCCTTCATCAGAGATGTGATTTGCAAATACATTTTTCTCCATGGGTGGCTTGTCTTTCCATTCTGTCAAAAAGCAATTTTTAATTTTGTCTAATTTATTTTAAAAAATTGTATGCATCATGGTTTTAATGTTGTATCTAAGAAATTTTTGCCGTAACTAAAGGTCACAAAGCGTTTTCTTCTAGAAATTTTATAGCTTTAGGTTTAAAAATTAGGTCTGTGATCCATTTTAAGTTGATTTTTTTCTATAGGGCGTGAAGTATGGATTGAAATTCACTTTTTCGCATGTGCGTATCCAATTGTTCCAGCACCACTGGTTAAAAATAAGTTTGTTTCTCCGCTTAATGACCGTGGCACGTTTGTCAAAAATCAACTGATGATACATTCATGGATTTACTTCTGGATTCTTTTTCCTGTTCTATTGATCTTTTAGGCCTGTTCCATTGAAATACAATAGTATTGGTATTTATGTCAATTGGATAGTATTTACACCAATACCACACTGTCTTGATTATCATAACTGTATATTAAGTCTTGAAATCAGATGGTATATATAAGCCCACCGACTTTGTTCTTATCTTTATCAATGTTATTTTGGTCACTCTAGGTGCTTTACATTTTTATATGAATTTTTTAATCAGCTTGTCACTTTCTTCAAAAGCACCTGCTGAGATTTTGATGGGAATTGTGTAGAATCTATAGGTCAGTTTGGGGAGAATTGATATCTTAACAGTATTGGTGTGTCGCCACATTTAGTTAGGTCTTCTTTAATTTCTCTTGGCAATGTTTTGTAGTTGCCAGCATACAGGTCTTGTACATCTTTAATCAGATTTATCCCTAATTATATCTTGGTTTTTTTGATGCTGTTGTAAATAGTGTGTTTTTTACATTTCGATTTCCAGTTATTCTTTGCTAATATGTAGAGGTACAGTGTATTTTTGAATGTAACTCTTAATGTATTGCAACCTTGCTAAATAAACTCATTTATTAGTTCTAGTAACTATTTTGTAGATTCCTTAGTATTTTCTACATAGATAATTATGTCCTCTCTCAATAAAGACAGTTACAGTTCTTCCTTTCCAGTTTAAATGCCATTTGTTTCTTTTTCTTGCCCCACTGCACTAGCAGCTAGACCCCACCTAGTACAATATTGAACGAAAGTGGTGAGGGTAGACATCCTTACCTTCTTTCTTATCTTGTGGGGAAAGCATTCAGTCTTAAGGTTAATTATGCTATTAGGTGTAGGTTTTTCCTAAATGCCTTTTAACAGGTTGAGAAAATTCTCTTAAATTCCTAGTTTTCTGAGAGTTTTTTTTTTTTTTTGTAAATCAGGAGCAAATGTTTGAATTGCAGCAAATTAAATGCAGAACCAGATATAAGAATTCAGCAATCTTCTGTTACCCAGACACTAAACAGATTTGCAGAAGTTTGTCATTCTGCTCGCTAATTAAAAAAAAAAATTATGTATATAGTTATTTTTCATTTTAAAATGCTTTTTATATTAATATATAATTTTAGTACTGCTATTTTTAATGAATTAATATTTTAAAATTTTCTCAGTTTTACTTTTTTTTTAATAATTTTTATTCTGCTTTAAGTGAAAGTTTACAAATCAAGTCAGTCTCTCACATAAAAACCCATACACACCTTGCTACACACTCCCAATTACTCCCCTAATGAAACAGCCTGCTCTCTCCGTCCACTCTCTCTTTTCGTGTCCTTTTCGGCAGCTGCTAACCTCCTCCACCCTCTCATCTCCCCTCCAGGCAGGAGATGCCAACATAGTCCCAAGTGTCCACCTGATCCAAGAAGTTCACTCCTCACCAGCATCCCTCTCCAACCCATTGTCCAGTCCAATCCAAATGTCTGAAGAGTTGCATTCGGGAATGGTTCCTGTCGTGGGGCAACAGAAGGTCTGGGGGCCATGACCACCAGGGTCCTTCCAGTCTCAGTCAGACCATTAAATCTGGTCTTATGAGAATTTGGGGTCTGCATCCCACTGCTCTCCTGCTTCCTCAGGGGTTCTCTGTTGTGTTCCCTGTCAGGGCAGCCATCGGTTGTAGCCAGGGACCATCTAGTTCTTCTGGTCTCAGGATGATGTATTCGCCGGTTCACGTGGCCCTTTCTGTCTCTTGGGCTTGTAATCACCTGTGTCCTTGGTGTTCTTCGTTCCCCTTTGATCCAGGTGGGTCGAGACCAGTTGATGCATCTTAGATGGCTGCTTGCTAGCATTTAAGACTCCAGACACCACTCATCAAAATCGGATGTAGAATGTTTTCTTAATAGCTTTTATTATGCCAATTGACTTAGATGTCCCCTGAAACCATGGTCCCCAGACCCCTGCCCCTGCTATGCTGGGCTTCGAAGCATTCAGTTTATTCAGGAAACTTCTTTGCTTTTGGTTTAGTCCAACTGTGCTGACCTCCTCTGTATCGTGTACTGTTTTTCCCTTCACCTAAAGTAGTTCTTATCTACTATCTAATTAGTAATAACCCCTCTCCTACCCTCCCTCCCTCCCCCCTCTCATAACCACAAAAGAATGTTTTCTTCTCAGTTTAAACTATTTCTCAAGTTCTTATAATAGTGGTCTTATACGATATTTGTCCTTTGGCAACTGACTAATTTCACCCAGCATAATGCCTTCCAGGTTCCTCCATGTTATGAAATGTTTCACAGATTCCTCACTGTACTTTATCGATGCATAGTATTCCATTGTGTGAATATACCTTAATTTATTTATCCATTCATCCGTTGATGGGCACCTTGTTGCTTCTGTGTTTTTGCTATTGTAAACAGTGCTGCAGTAAACATGGGTGTGCATGTATCTGTTTATGTAAAGGCTCTTATTTTGGAAGGATATATTCCAAGGAGTGGGATTTCTGGATCGTATGGTAGTTCTATTTCTAACTTTTTAAAGAAGCACCAAATCGATTTCCAAAGTGGTTGTACCATTTGACATTCCTACCAGCAGTGTAGAAGTGTTCCAATCTCTCCACAGCCTCTCCAACATTTATTATTTTGTGTTTTTTGCATTAATGCCAGCCTCGTTGGAGCGAGATGAAATCTCATTGTAGTTTTGATCTGCATTTCTCTAATGGCTAATGATCGTGAATGTTTCCTCATATATCTGTTAGCTACCTGAATGTCTTCTTTAGTGAAGTGTCTGTTCATATCTTTTGCCCATTTTTTAATTGGGTTATTTGTCTTTTTGCAGGTGAGTTTTTGCAGTACCATGTAGATTTTAGAGATCAGGCGCTGATCAGAAATGTCATAGCTAAAAACTTCTTCCCAGTCTGTAGGTAGTCTTTTTACTCTTTTGGTGAAGTCTTTGGATGAGCATAAGTGTTTGATTTTTAGGAGCTCCCAGTTATCTAGTTTTTCTTCTACATTCTTTATAATGTTTTCTATACTGTTTATGCCATGTATTAGGGCTCCTAACGTTGTCCCTATTTTTTCTTCCATGATCTTTATCGTTTTAGATTTTATATTTAGGTCTTTGATCCATTTTGAGTTAGTTTTTGTGCATGGAGTGAGGTATGGGCCTTGTGTCATTTTTTTTGCAGGTGGATATCCAGTTATGCCAGCACCATTTGTTAAAAAGAGTGTCTTTTCCCCATTTAACGGTTTTGGGGCCTTTGTCAAATATCAGCTGCTCATATGTGGATGGATTTATGTCTGGATTCTCAATTCTGTTCCATTGGTCCATGTATCTGTTGTTGTACCAGTACCAGGCTGTTTTGACTACTGTGGCGGTATAATAGGTTCTAAAATCAGGTAAAGTAAGGCCTCCCACTTTGTTCTTCTTTTTCGGTAATGCCTTATTTATCCGAGGCCTCTTTCCCTTCCATATGAAATTGGTGATTTGTTTCTCTATCTCATTAAAGAATGTCCTTGGGATTTGGATCGGACTTGCATTAAATGTATTAGATCACTTTTGGTAGAATAGACATTTTTATAATGTTAAGTCTTCCTGTCCACGAGCAAGGTATGTTCTTCCACTTGCGTAAGTCTCTTGGTTTCTTGCAGAAGTGTACTGTAGTTTTCTTTGTATAAGTCTTTTACATCTCTGGTAAGATTTATTCCTAAGTATTTTATCTTCTTGGGGGCTACTGTAAATGTCATTGATTTGGTGATTTCCTCTTCGACGTTCTTTTTGTTGGTATAGAGAAATCCAACTGATTTTTGTATGTTTATCTTGTATCCCGATACTCTGCTGAACTCTTCTGATACTCTGCTGAACTCTTCCATTAGTTTCAGTAGTTTTCTGGAGGATTCCTTAGGGTTTTTTGTGTATAAGATCACGTCATCTACAATTAGAGATACTTTGACTTCTTCCTTGCCAATCTGGATGCCCTTTCTTTATCTAGCCTCATTGCTCTGGCTAGGACTTCCAGCACAATGTTGAATAAGAGTGGTGATAACGGGCATCCTTGTCTGGTTCCCGATCTCAATGGGAGTGTTTTCAGGCTCTCTCCATTTGGGGTGATGTTGGCTTTGTATAAATGCCCTTTATTATGCTGAGAAATTTTCCTTCTATTCCTATTTTGCTGAGAGTTTTTATCATGAATGAATATTTAACCTTGTCAGATGCCTTTTCTGCATCAATTGATAAAATCATGTGATTCTTGTCTTTTGTTTTATTTATGTGGTGGATTACATTAATTGTTTTTCTAATGTTGAACCATCTCTGCATACCTGGTATGAATCCCATTTTGTCATGGTGAATTATTTTTTTGATATGTTGTTAGATTCTATTGCTTAGAATTTTGTTGAGGATTTTTGCGTCTACATTCGTGAGGGATATAGGTCTATAATTTTCTTTTCTTGTGGTGTCTTTACCTGGTTTTGGTATCAGGGATATGGTGGCTTCATAGAATGAGTTTGGTAGTATTCTATCCTTTTCTATGCTCTGAAATACCTTTAGTAGTAGTGGTGTTAACTTTTCTGAAAGTTTGGTAGAACTCTGCAGTGAAGCCATCTGGACCAGGGCTTTTTTTTGTTGGTAGTTTTTTGATTACCTTTTCAATCTCTTCTTTTGTTATGTGTCTATTTAGTTGTTCTACTGCTGTTTGTGTTAGTTTAGGTGGGTAGTGTGTTTCTAGGAATTCATCCATTTCTTCTAGGTTTTGAAATTTGAGTATAATTTTTCGTAGTAATCTGATATGATTCTTTTAATTTCAGTTGGGTCTGTTGTAATATCGCCCATCTCATTTCTTGTTTGGGTTACTTGCTTCCTCTCCTGTTTTTCTTTTGTCAGGCCAATGGTTTATCAGTTTTGTTGAGTTTTTCAAAAAACCAGCTTTTGGTCTTGTTAATTCTTTCAATTGTTTTTCTGTTTTCTATTTCATTTAGTTCAGCTCTTATTTTTATTATTTGTTTTCTTCAGGTGCCTGTGGGTTTCTTTTATTGCCCTCTATTTGTTCAAGTTGTAAGGATAATTCTTTGATTTGGGCCCTTTCTTCTTTTTGGATGTGTGTGTTTATTGATATAAATTGGCCTCTGAGCACCACTTTTGCTGTGTCCCAAAGGTTCTGATAGGAAGTGTTTTCCTTCTCATTGGATTCTCTGAATTTTTTTATTCCCTCCTTAATGTCTTCTATAATCAGTCTTTTTTGAGCAGGGTATTATTCAGTTTCCAAGTGTTTGATTTCTTTTCCCTGCTTTTCCTGTTACTGATTTCCACTTTTATGGCCTTCTGGTCAGAGAAGATGCTTTGTAATATTTCAGTGTTTTAGATTCTGCTAAGGCTTGCTTTATGACCTAATATGTGGTCTATTCTAGAGAGTGTTGCATGTGCACTAGAAAAGAAAGTATAGTTGGTTGCTGTTGGGTGGAGCGTTGTGTATATGTCTACGAGGTCAAGTTCGTTGATTGTGGCATTTAGATCTTCCGTGTCTTTATTGAGATTCTTTCTGGATGTCCTGTCCTTCACTAAAAGTGGTGTGTTGAAGTCTCCTGCTATTATTGTGGAGCTGTCTATCTCACTTTTCGATGCTGATAGAGTTTATGTATCTTGCAGCCCTGTCATTGGGTGCATAAATATTTAATATGGTTATATCTTCTTGGTGTAATCATTATATAGTGTCCTTCCTTATCCTTTCTGATGGATTTAACTTTAAAGTCTATTTTGTCAGAAATTAATATTGCCACTCCTGGTCTTTTATGATTGTTGTTTTTTTCCATCCTTTGAGTTTTAGTTTGTTTGTGACTCTAAGCGTAAGGTGTGTCTCTTGTAGGCAGCATATAGACGGATCTTGTTTTTTAATCCATTCTGCCACTCTGTCTCTTTATTGGTACATTTAGTCCATTTACATTCTAGGTGATTATGGATAGGTATGAATTTAGTGCTATCATTTTGATGTCTTTGTGTGTTGACAGTTTCTTTTTCCCACTTGATTTTATGTGCTGAATAAATTTTCTTTATATATTGTCCTTTCCTCATATTTGTTTTTGTCGATTTGTTTCTGCTGAGTCTGTATTTTTCCCTTGTATTTTATTTTGATGATTAGGATAGTTTGTCTCCTTTGTGGTTACCTTATTATTTACCCCTATTTTTCTAAATTTAAAACTAATGTTTATTTCTTTGTATTACTGTATCTTCCTTTCCATATGGAAGATGTATGATTACATTTCTTAGTTCCTCTTTATTATTTTAGTGTCGTCTTCTTTTATATAATAACATCACCGTTACCCTGTGTTGGGCTTTTTTTTTTTTTTTTAATCTTGCTTTTTTTTTTTGGATTTTCCTGTCCTGGTTGACTTCTGGTTGCTCTGCCCAGTGTTCTAGTCTTGGGTTGATACCTGATATTATTGATTTTCTAACCAAAGAACTCCCTTTAGCATTTCTTGTAGTTCTGGTTTGGTTTTTACGAATTCCCTCAACTTGTGTTTATCTGGAAATTTCTTAATTTCACCTTCATATTTAAGAGACAGCTTTGCTGGATATATGATTCTTGGCAGGCAGTTTTTTCCTTCAATTTTTAAAATAGGTCATTCCATTGCCTTCTTGCCTGCATGGTTTCTGCCGAGTAGTCCGAGCTTATTCTTATTGGCTCTCCTTTGTAGGTGACTTTTCTTTTATCCTTCGCTGCTCTTATAATTATCTCTTTATCTTTGGTTTTCGGAAGCTTGATTATAATGTGTCTTGGTGACTTTCTTTTAAGATCTGCCTTATGTGGAGTTCGATGAGCATCTTGGATAGATACCTTCTCATCTTTCACAATATCAGGGAAGTTTTCTGTGAACAAATCCTCAACAATTTTCTCTGTATTTTCTGTTAGCCCTCCCTGTTCTGGTACTCCAGTCACTCGTAGGTTATTTCTCTTGATAGAGTCCTACATGATTCTTAAGGTTTCTTCATTTTTTTTAATTCTTTTATCTGATTTTTCTTCAAATATATTAGTGCCAAGTGATTTGTCTTCGAGTTCATAAATTTTAGCTTCTACTTGCTCAATTCTGCTCCTCTGACTTTCTATTGGGTTGTCTAATTCTGTAATTTTATTGTTAATCTTCTGAATTTCTGATTGCTGTCTGTGGATTTTTCCAACTTGTTAAACTTTTCATTATGTTCCTGAATAATTTCTTCAGTTACTTTATCTGTGTGTTCCTTGGCTTGTTTTGCATATTGCCTCATTTCCTTCCTGATGTCTTGAAGGGTTCTGTATATTAAACTTTTGTATTCTGCATCTGGTAATTCCAGGAATGCGCTTTGATCTAAAAGATCCCTGTATTCTTTGTTTTGAGAGCCTGTTGAGGTGATCATTGCCTGTTTCTTTATGTGACTTGATAGTGACTGTTTTCTCTGAGCCATCTATAAGTTATTGTATTAGTTCATGCTTGCTTACTGTGTCGTAGCTGCTTGCTTTGTTTTGTTTTGGTATACCCTTATGGGTTGCTTGAGTGAGCTAGCTTGATTATTTTTGCCTTACGCATATCAGTCTAGGAGTCCATCCAGTTTTCTTGTATGAATTCAGCTCAGGTTTCCATGTAGCTGATATCAACTGTGTGGTACAGGCTCTGTCCTCCAGTCTTAGAGGGGCGGGGTGATTGGCGTGTATACCGGTATCTGATTACAGAAGGGGGTCATGCTCTGAACAAGGCAGGGGGCTGAGAACCAACCCCCAAGTGTCTCTGAGGAAAATGCATCTGTGTTCCCTAGAGCATGCTGGTGGGTGGGTTCTGCAGAGGGACCATGGGCACTCAAAGTTTTTGTTGTAAGGACTGGGAAGTACCAGTTTTCTTTGGGCCCCTGTCGCAGGTGGCTGGGTGACCTGAGTGGAGCTACCAGTCCTTAGGTCCCTGTTGTGGGTAGGTGAGGATCTTGTTTAATAGGCAAAGCAATGTCAAACGTCAAACACCCACCTCCACCGCACAGCTGAAATGGTTGGAGTTTGCCAACAAGGGCCTATTGTCCCGAAATAGGCCCACACAGGTCCATGCAGAAGGGAAAGGTGCTCAAGGTCCACAGACGGTTTATGCCTGGACAGGAGCCACTTCTGTCCTGAGCTCCCCCAGTTAATGGAGCTAGCAAATTATCTTTTCCCCCCAGTTGCAAATTTTTTCCTTCCCCATGGTTGGGAGGATGGCTCCAGGTGCTCACCAGGGTCTATCTCAGGCCCAGGGATTCAGCCGCTGAACCCGGCTTGGGGTGGGGGGGGGCATGGTAAAGTATACACAAGTACTTAGCTTTTGCCGAGAGCACGCTGTTCTCCTCAGGTTCCGGAGGTGTGAGTGGGCTGTGTGGCTGGCTGCTTCTCCCTAAGGAAACAGTGGCTGAATGCTAGTACCAGCCTGCTGCCACCGCCGCTGCCACGCCGGGAATGGTGCCTGAGGGCTCCCCGCGATTCAGGCCCGGTAACTCCTCTCCACTTCTGAACAGCCTCTTCCTCCCCCTGCCCCTCAGATCGTTGTCTAAGCTTGCCTTTGACACTCAGTGCACCCAGCTTGTCACAAATATACTCGTTTCACTTGTTTTTTTGGGTCTTTGTTGTAAAGAGGGCTCAACGGAAGCGTGTTTATTCCCCAATCTTGGCTCCGCCCCCTCAGTGTTACTTTTTAATACTATGAGTATTGATAGATAAAACCCACCTAAACAAAAAGCTCTTTAGGGTCCTCAGCGGTTTTTAAGAATGTAAAGGGGCATACGACCAAAAAGCTTGAGAATCTCTGATATGAAAACAAGTCAGTAGGTACTGTACTAGAAGTATTAAGCTCCATTTTGTGGTATGGTTACGTGCCGTAATAGAAAGGAATTAAAGAAGCCTTTGGGCAGGTAACTTCTGTTTTTTGTGTCATCTTTGGGAAGGGTTAAGAACTATTTTTACGTTTTGTATCTTAGTGATTTGTAGATTTTTTTTAATGTAATAGTTTATACCTGTCTGTTCTACCATCAAGAAATATAGGGTAAAAATGTGAGAAACTTGGATTCCTCCTGAATTCATTACTGATTTGCTTTAGAGCCTTGGGCAAGTCACATAATTGGTCTTGTATTATTTTTCTTGTTTAGAAAATGACACTGAGGATAAAATATCTCATACATTTAATCCTCTGTTGAGAAAAACTTAGTAAATATGACATGATACATACTAGTGTTGATTGTAATATTAGGAATTGTGCAGTGAAGTGCCCTTAAGTTTCAATTTGGTTTAAAATGGAGTCCTCCTATATGTCTTTTTTTTGTAGAAAGATAAATCTTTTGTGTGTACTTTAGATGAGCGTTTACAGCTCAAGTTAATTTCTCATGCAAAAATTTATACACATACTGTTTTGTGACATTAGTTGCAATCCGCACAGTGTGACAGCACACTCCACCTTTCTACCCCGGGTTCCCTGTATCCATTCGATCAGTTCCTGTCCCTTCCTACCTTCTCATCTTGCCTCCAGACAGGAGCCTCCCATTTGGTCTTGTGTATCTGATTGAACTTAGAAACACATTCCTACCGTGTATTTGTTTTTGTTTTATAGTCCTGTTCTAATCTTTGAAGAGTGGGCTTTGGGAATGGTTTCAGTTCTGGGTTAACAGAGTAGAGTGTTCAGGGGCCATAGTTTCAGGAGTTCCTCCAGTCTCTGTCAAACCACTGAGTCTGGACTTTTTATGTGAATTTGAGTTCTGCTCCATACTTTTTTTCCTGTTCTTTCTGGGACTCTCTGTTGTGTTCCCTCTCAGGGTGGTCAAATAAAGATTTTTTTTTAATAATATTTTATTTACTTATTTATTAATTTTTTAATTGTACTTTAGGTAAAGGTTTACAGAACAAACTAGCTTCTCATTAAACAGTTAGTACACATGTTGTTTTGTGACATTGGTTACCAACCCCATGAAATGTCAACACTCTCCCTTCTTGACCTTGGGCTCCCTATTACCAGCTTTCCTGTCACCTCCTGCCTTCTAGTCCTTGCCACTTTTAGTCTTTTTTTTATGGACCTGTCTAATCTTTGGCTGAAGGGAGAACCTCAGGAGTGACTTCATTACTGAGCTAAAAGGGTGTCTGGGGACCATACTCTGGAGGTTTCTCCAGTCTCTGTCAGGCCAGTAAGTCTGGCCTATTTTTTGTGTATTACTTAATTTCTTAAAAACATTTTAGTTATAAAATTGTTATGTTATTAGCAAGCCTGCTATTTGCCAGTCATTGTGTTAGGCATGGTGTGATTTCAAAATGAAGGAAATAAAGTCTTTGTCTTTAAGGAATTAATAATTTTGCAGGGGAGATAAACAGGAAGACCAGAAAATTAAAATAACCTTGTAATAAATCCTATGACAGTGTGTATTTTTATGCAATGGGAACAGAGACTACGAAGGTAGAGAACCATCTGTTAAGAACACTGAAGAAAATATTAGTGATTCTTATTCTATTGGCCAAATGCAATGCTGCTTTAAGAAAGGTGATAGTAAACCTATTTTAAACCTATTTTACAAAACAAAAATTATAAAGTAGAAACTATTTTTTCATAATAAAGGAACTTACCCTGGATTACAAAAAACTAAGCTTTTCAGCGTTGCTCTGAGTTCTCTCATGTAAAATCAGAGCAGTCTGTGTATTTTCCATAATCACATAATGATGTAACAGCTAAAGAAGATTATTTTATAAAGCCAGATATTAGAATCCAGGAATTCCTTGTGCTAAAAAGTAACTTCTGGGTCAATTTAAACATAAAATATTAATGTGTTCCACGTTAAACATAAAAATCATTTTGATTCCTGGTTTTGAATCAGTTGCAACCTTCAGGTGACTTTTAAGTATTACTAGTTTTTTGATTAAACTCTTAGGCTAAGATGATAGTGAAGAGTTACATATAGAAGTTACCTTTCAGAGTCTGAAGTTTGTACTCAGAGTTTCTCTGTACAAGATTCAGAATGGATCTGCTTTGGGTAACAATAAGTAATAGAGTCACTAAGTGTCAGCCTTATCGGTTAAATGTAATTTTGTGCAACTTAAGTGTAATATAAGAAGTACTGTTTTATTAGGGAATAAATAAAAATATTACTAGTGTAAGTGGGAATTTGGATACAAAGTAGATGTGTCTTGGATTTCATTAATTAATAATATCAAACATTTATATAGCATTGTATGCTTGTGATGTGTTGGCACATAATAACATTAACTTATTTAATTCTCTAAATAAGTAAATATGAAGTGGGTGCCATTATTATCACCATTTCCAGAGGAAGAAGCTGAGGCACAGCAAGGTTAAGTAATATACCTTAGCTAAGTCATAAAGCTGGTTAAATTGGGAAGCCAGAATTGGACCCCAGGCACTCTGGTTCCAGGTCCATGCTCTTACCATTGCTCTATACTATTCTTTTTCTGAAACTACTAGAAGCATCCATTATAGTCTCCTCTTAACAAGTATGTTGTCCTGTGAAGTGAACCCTACGCTCACATGGTGTGCTGAACTTCTGTGTTTTGCCTCCTCGCACCTACAGGCAACGGTGCCACCGTTCATCTAGCTTCCCAAGCTCCATAATTGCTCCCGGTACCTCAGGTCTACTGTTCCTAAAACCCACGTATTATACCTCTCTGTTCCCACTTTTTTGCTGTCTTGATCCTGACCTTTAGTATTTGTGACCAGATTATTGCAGTAGTTTCCTGGTTGGTCACTATGCCTTCTGTGTCTCTTCACTTCTAATCTTTGCTCCAGGCGGTAGAGGTTTTTTTGTTTTGTTGATTATGACACTACTGTGATTGAAAAGGAGCCCTGATGAGGCAGTGGGTAAAGCGATCGACTGCTAACCAAAAGGTCAGCAGTTCAAAACCACCAGTGGCTCTGTGGGAGAAGAACATGGCAGTCTGCTTTTTAAAATATTTATAGCCTTAGAAACTCTGTGGGGTTGCTGTGAGTCAAAATCAATCTGGTGGTAGTGGGTTTTTATTTTTGATATGATTGAAAAATGTTTATTAATACGTATTACCACAAGACCAAATCCAAATATCCTGGCTTACAAGACCCTTCTTTCTGAAGATGGTTCCAATTTATTTTTCCATCTCTGACTCCATCCACTACTCTATAGTCCCACAGTCCCAGGAGGCTCTCTGAATATATTACATTCTTAACGTACTCTTGGCCTTTACCCATGTTCCTTTTCCAAGTTGTTCTCCCTTCTACTTTGCTTGGTAAAGATTGACTCATTCTACAAGCCACAACTCATTTCATAGCTTCTGTAGATCTTTCCCTGACTTAATCAGATGGAATCATCTCTTCTCCCTGCTCTGAAAGCAGTATCTACTTCTAGTATAATATTTATCATATTGAATTATAGTTGTTTGTATCATTTTCCTTCACATATTACACATTGTTGTTTGGCAGGTAGGTGCTCATTAAGTGTTTTTGATTCAGTGATTAAATATATTAAATCTTTAAAACTTTTCTCCGTAGATGCTGCAGATGATTACAATAGAATTGGTTCTTCATTATATGCTTTAGGAACTCAGGATTCTACAGATATATGCAAGTAAGAATTTTGATTAAAAGCATTAAATGAGAAAATTTCTGTTGGCGGTCTGGGAACACGTAATACTTCTGACTTAGGTCGGCATTTTGCAATGATTTTGTCCAAAAAACACATTGATAATAAGGAGCTTTGTCATAAACGTGGGTTGGTGTCCTTTTTTTCCCTTCCCTTTTCTCTCCTGTATGTTTAAATCTGAGGAATAAAATAAATTTTAATATATAATTTTGCAGTGTTTCATATGATGAAAATGGTCTGATTTGAGTGCGTGAAAAGAGAGAATTTATATCATAGGTTTTGAAAATTTATCATAAATAAGCAATGCTCATTTGTAATTAGAATATATATGTATGTATTTTATTGGAAGCCAAATTGACTTTTAAAGTAAAACTAGGCTAGAGGTTTACACTTCTGAAGAGGCTGACTGTTGTAGATTTTACAGTAAAGTGAGTATTAAGCAGTCCTAGGGCGCGACTGGGTAGGGAAAGTGTTAAGCATGTTAGTGTAGAAAAGCTCTCTGGAAGTTTGCTTACACAGCTGCCCTTTATTTACTTTATGCTAGTTTTTCATTTTAATTTTAATGTAGTCGTAGTTAAGTTGATTTTAGTTGCTCATGTAGTATTGTTTAAACCCAACTCTTCCTTAGAAAATATTTCAAATTTATTTAAAAATGTTTTTTAAGTGGGAAAGCTGTTTTCATACTCCGTGCCTTTCTTCAAACCACATCCTTGAACTTTCCTCTAGTATATCCTCTAGGTAGAAATTTAAGATCCAAGCTTTTGAGCAAAGCACGGTACCATCGCTCACACTAATTACCATACTGCCTTCCCAAATAGTTCATAGTCTTTGATACGAAGATAAAACTCAGTCTTGTCATGTGTTAGCTAACCTGTCAAAGCAGGTTCTTTTCAAGAAAGGAAAGTTCATAAACTTGTATTTTTGCTTTCAATTATAATACCCTTTATAATTACATATTTTACAGATTATCCCTTAAGAGTTAGCATTAGGATTTTTTAATTGGTGCCAGCATTTGGCATATAGGGTATTTAGTTAAAGTGAATTCTGAGGTAGAAATTGGTTATTCGGTAGTTAATATGTTTTTTTTTCCCCCCAAAACAAAGCAGGTCTTTGGAAATGTTAGTATCTGTTGGTAAAAGTTCTTGAAGGGTCTGATAACTATCAGATACTTAAAGAACTGCTCCAACTTCAGTGTTTTCCTTTTAAACAAACCTTTTGTTTCTGAATGTGATTGTTCTGTGCTTCTATAATTATTTTGAAGGTATAGGCTTTATTTAGTATTATACGGCATATTAGTAAAGAATACCAAGATAAATTTTAACATAGGGCTTAATCTGCCATCTTGAAGCAAAATGGGCAGATTTTATGTAATGACAGATTTCATGTAGTCTGTTACATGGATGGAAGTACAAAGAGATTTTTATTGAACTAAGTGAAGTCTGTAGCTAACAAGAGCATTAAATGTTACCGTAATGAGATCAGAATGTTAATTATTAATGTGGTTTAGAGACATGTTCTCTGAACATTTGAAATTAAAAATTATTTCAAAAGTAGCTTCTGATGAAAATATTTTTCCCTTCTAGGTTTTTCCTCAAAGTTTCAGAATTGTTTGATAAAACAAGAGTAAGTACCACTCATTAACATTTAGGAATCTAAATCTCTGTGTGTGGTATTATTTAACTTGTTACATTTGTGTCTCACTTTTTTGAGGAACGTGGGTTAAACTTAGGAGGAAGGGAGAGATTTGGATTCAGTTGAGAGTTTTTCAAGAAATTCCGTTTTTGTTATGGCCTTTTGGTATTTGGTATATGTAAGAGTTTATATCCTCGATCATCAAACATATCCATTTGGAGACTGAGTTTACTTTTATGAAGAATGATCCTCTTCTGGGTTTTTTTTTTTAAAACTAGGAGAAAATCATAGGTTCATTATAACTTTGCCAAAATTGTTTTGCTTTTGATCCTCCATGACACAGTGTTCTAAAATAAGTTGTATAACTGTGAGTCTGGTGTACAACTGCAGAAAGGTTGTACTCATAGTAGTCATTATTTAATATGGACATAGTCTTGATTTTCAGGAACCAGCCCCAGATACAGTAATATTGAACATTTTCATCAGTTGATTGAATAGTGAAAGTGTTTATCAGATGTTTAATGGTACTTGGCTGAGACTGGTGGAGCCTAGTCCAGTGTAGAATTCCAAATCCAGCATGACCTTGCCAGTTGTGAGTGATGTGTAATAAAAGGAAGAAGTCCTTAAAAACATAGGTGTAATACTGGAGACAATATAGTCCGTCATTCTGCTTTTGATATCAGTGAGTGTTTTCTACGAAGATACAGTTGTTTTCCTGTGCATTTACATGAAAAGAATAGGTACCTAAAAACCACTGCTGTGGTTAAATTTTCCTGTGTAACTTTCTGTGCTTCCTTCCCCTCCTCTCCAGAGGTAACCAGTGTTTTGAATTTGGTGTTTATCATCCCCATGCCCTTTTTATACTCTGGTTACATATGTATGTATTCCCAAATGAAGCATTGTGTTATTTGATTTATTTTCAAACTTTATATAAAGTATATCATAGCCTTTAAAAAAAAAAAAAGAATATGGACTGTCACAAAATAACCTTGTTTCAGTTCAGGTTCCTCTGAGACGCAGACATCAAAATGGGATCAGGTGTGCAAGAGATTTATCGGAGGAAACACCTTTGTAAAGAGAAAGAGTAGCAGTAGGCAGGGAGAGCCTTTAGACCTCGATGCAGGCTTGATACCTGGTGGTGGGGCAGGGGAGAGGAATGTGTAGGAAAAGTCTTAGGCTGCAGCAGAGCTCTAAGAAAGTTTCAGCGAGGCCAGTGGGGAGTCCCTAAGCCAGGGTTGCTCGTTAGAGGAGTCCCACATCAGGTAAGAATAGGCTGGCATGTAGTACTACCTCCAGAGCTGTCATTGGTTGGGTGCAGCCTGCCGTGGGGAATGGAAGTTGGAGCATAAACTTGTCATGAACACGGTTGTGGATCCAGAGGGATTGTATTTGAGGATATCAATCAACCATGCTCCTTGCAGCAGTTTATCTTAAAAGAGATCTGGGTGACTCGTTTCCATGACCAAGTCCTTATTTCCTTTAGTGTTTGCGTGTTGTTCTGGTTATTATTGCTGCATAACAAAGCATCCCAAAATCAGTAGCATAAAATAACCATTTCATTATGCTAATGAATTCTTTAGGTCAGGAATTCAGAAAGGATATAGCAGAGATGGCTTGCCTCTGCTCCATGTCTGGAGCCTCAGCTGGGAAGATACAGAGGCGGAGGCCTGGAATCATCTGAAGACTCTTTCACTCCTATGTGTGAGATTGACACTAGGGCTGTCGGCTAGAACACCTTCATGTTGCCTCTCTGTGGAGCTGCTTAAGCTTCTTCACAACATGGTGACTAAGTTCCAAGAGCGAGCAGCCCAAGAGACAGGAAGTAGAGGCTGCTAGTTTCTTAAGGCCATGGCCTGGAAACTAGCACAGCACCACTTCTGCCATATTGGTCAAGCAGTCTTAGAGTCAGGATCCAAGGGGAGAGGACACAGACCCTACTTCTCAATGGAAGGAGAGGAGCCATATTTTAAAACAGCCACACCTTTCTAGCATGTTATCGATTGATTTATCTAAGTTAATTTTGAACAGGTGTGTCTATACTCTTATTTATTTGGTTATGAAGTTTCCTAAGTTTATTTCTCTGTACCAAACTAAACCTACTGTTGTTGAGTTGATTCTAACTCATAGCGACCCCATAGGGTTTCCAGGTCTGTAAATCTCTATGGAAGCAGACTGCCACATTTTTCTCCCGTGGAGCCGCTGGTGGTTTCAAACCACTGACCATCGGTTAGCAGTCCATCACGTTAACCACTGCACCACCAGGGCTCCTTAAAGTAGTAGTTTTAAGGTGCTTCAGGTTTTTTCTAACTTTTTATTGAAATATGCATATAGGAAAGAGCACGTATCAGAAGTGTATATAGCCCAGTGAATCTTTCCATATTAACATACCTGTGTAATCAACACCCAGACCAAGAAATAAAATATTACCAGGAATCCAGACGATGCACATGAACACGCACACGCGCACATACCCCATAGCTGCCTTCTAAGTCTCTATCTCCTACAAGGTAACCACTATCCTAACTTCTAATAGCAGATAATAGTTTTGCTTGCTTTTATACTTTATGTAAATGCACTATGCAGTACATATCCTTTTAATTGGGCTTCATTTACTCAACGTTATATCCATAAGAGTCATCCGCAAAGAGTTCCTTCATTCTCTTTGCTGTATAGTATTCCATTGTAAGAATATACCTAAGTTTATTTTATCTGTTCTACTTTTGGTAGTCATTTGGACAGTTTCTAGTTTGGAGCTCTTTCCAAATAATGCTGCCAAGAACATTCTTGTATATCTTCTGCTGATCATTAAGTGTACATTTCTGTTGTGTGTATGTAACTGTAGGTTTGGTTTGGTTTTTGGTATGTAACTAGTAACTAGGCAGGAAATTGGTGAGTCGGAGGGTATCTGTATGAAAAGCTTAAGTAGGTTCTGCCAAACTGTCTCCCAGAGTAATTATATCAGTTTACACTCCCGCCAGAATGAACGTGAGGTTCAGGTTGCTGCACAAGCTTCCTTTTTTTTTAATTTTAGCCATTCAGGTGGGTGTTTAGTTTAGTTTTTTTTTTTTTTTTTTAACTTTTTATTTCAGTGATAATTTTAGACTTACAGAAAAGTTGCAAGAATATAACAAAGAATTCCTGTACACACTTCACCCAGATTTCCTGAATGCTAACATTGCCCCACATCGCTTAAACTTCTTTTACCCCAAATTTTTCAAATAGTCCATTTTTACTCTGTTCTGTGCATTCTCTTTTTAAAAATAAGAATTATTTTTAATATTACCAGTACTTAACCAGACCTAATAAGACTAACAGTGGTTTCCCTTAATGCCATAAAATATCCAGTATACAGATTTCCCCAGTTGTCTCATAAATGGCTTTTTACAGTGGAGTTTGTTTGAGTCAGGATCCCAGCAAGGTCTACATACTGCCTTTACTTGATATGACGCATCCTTCTTTATCCTTTCTCTCTCCAAATTGAAGAGTTCTCGTTTTTTGTTCTGACGTGACTGCTTCCCATTCCATCCAGCTCAAAATTACCACATCTGTTTATTATCCTTTATGTCTTCAAGCACATTTTTTAATGCTTTGACTAGGTTTTCTAGTTGTCCTCAGCAGGAGGATTGGTTTGAATTACCTAAACTACCATTGCCAGCCTTTATTACTTTAAAATACATATAATTCTATGTGTAGTATCAGTTGCCATTGAAATGAAGAGAGAAAATATGAATGAAGGTGAAAGGTGATATTGAAACTCATTTATAATCAAAAACTTCAATCGAATAGTCCTTACCTAAATTCACTAATCTCATGTGATTTCATCTGTTTTCCTTTTATTTTTTGTCAGAGTTGCAAAGAAAAGTAATGGGATAGTAAGAAGGAAAAGGGGAGGAAACCTAGATAAAATAGGAAGGATATTATAGTTATGTATGATTTTTACCTTTTTTACAATATTAATGAGAACTCTGAGAGAAGAAGTATTCACTGATATCCAATTTTTTGTTTTCCTTTTTCAGAAAATAGAAGCACGAGTGTCTGCTGATGAAGACCTCAAACTTTCTGATCTTTTGAAATATTACTTAAGAGAATCTCAAGCTGCTAAGGTAACTTCATTGTTCACTGTATTTTTAAATGAGCTTTTTTATAAAGAGCCGTCTCTTAGAGATGGATCGACTTAAGATTGTTACAGATGATTTATTGCCTTTTTTTTTTTTTTAGTTTTATTGTGGTAAAAATGTAAGAAAACATTTGTCAATTCAGCATTTTGAGATTTTTTTTCTACTTGCTCCCAACATTTTAATATGAAAAACTTCGAACTTAAAAGAAGTTTACAGTGAATACCAGTATACTAGATTCTCCTAGTATCATTTTACAGTACTTGCTTATTGTATAGCTATCCATTCATTCATCATCATTTTTTGCTGCATCTCAAAGTAAATTATAAACACTACTACACTTTCCTTTAAATACTTCAGTATGCATACCATTAACCAGAGTCCACGATTTCTTTAGTTTTTACTTCTGATGTAAATTTACATACACTGAAATGAAAAATTCTTGAGTCTACAGTTGCTGAAAATTGGCAAATACATACACATGTATAACGCAGTCCTCTGTGAATTTATAGAATATTTGCATGACAACAGAAAGTTTCATCATGCTCATTCCTTGTCAGTCCTTTTCCCATTCTCCAGAGACAATGATTTTAATATTTTTTTAACCAGAAGTTTTTTTTTAACGTGTTCTAAAATTTCATAAAATGGAATCATGCTACTTATATCTTGCTTCTTTCACTCCTAATGTCTCTCAGATTTATCCATGTTATTGCATGTATCAAGAGTTTATATTGATTTCATGTTCGTATTCTGTTATATGAATATATCACAGTTTGTGCGTCCATTCTTCTATTGATGGACACATGGACAATTTAAAGTTTTTGACTTATGAATAAAATTGCTATGAAAATTTTTTCATAAGCCCTCTTGTGAACACATGATTTCATTTCTCTTAGGTAAATACCTAGGAGTAATTCATGTGTCATAGTTTATGCATATGTATAGTGTTACAAGAAACTACCAGAACTTTTTCCAGAGTAGCTGTACCATATTACAGGCTTCTTAAGTATCCAGTCAAGGATACAGAGGCAGTAAAAAAACCTAGAGAACTCACTGCCATGTCTCTTCGAGTCCTGACTTCTCTCTAACCAGTTTGCCTTCTTTTCTCCTCTCTCAGGAGTTTTCTTATGTTCAGTTTATGTATAATGCCCAGAACTTTTGGGTGGAATAGGGAGAAATGTGTCTGTTTCATCTTGTTTAGAATCAGAAGTTAGTTTAATTTTATTTTTTTTATTAGTTAGTTTAATTTTATTTTTTTATTTTTGTAAATATATATATAATACATTCGTCAACTCAACATTTTTTACATGTACAATTCAGTGACACCAATTACATTAATCATGTTGTGCAACCATCACCAGTATCCATTGCCAAGTTTTCCATCACCATTAACAGATGCTTCCTAAACAATGATTCCCCTTTTCTCCCTCCCTCCTGCCCCTGGTAACCACTAGTAAACTTTGGTCTCTGTACATTTGCCTGGTAAAGATATTTCATATAGGTGGGATCATACAATATTTGTTCTTTTGTGATTAACTTGACTTCACTCATTATAATGTTTTCAAGGCTCATCCATGTTGTAGCATGTATCAGGACTGAGTAACATTCCATTGCATATATTTTATTTTTAGGCAATTCAAACGTCCTTTTAAAAGGCTGTCTATGTCTAAGACTAAAAACTCTTAGAAGTACAAAAATTTAAAAAAAATAAAAGCATCTTAAAAACACTGAAAACTTTTGTGGCTCAGATAGTCCAAATTGTTAATTTATGAATTGAGATATTGTATAGAAGAGTTCCATCCAATTAGTGATGCATTGGAATGCAGTTCTTTTATTTCTTATCAAATTGTCAAAAAACCTTTGCAAATAGTGTCTACAGAAGAAAACACAGATATAAGTTGCTGGGACCTTGGATAGGCAAAGTTAGATATGCCACCAAAAACAAACGCAACCAAAGAAAAACAATAAATTGAACGTCATCAAAATTAGAAACTTCTCTGTGTCAGTGTGGAAAGACAACCCACAGAATGGGAGAAAATATTTGCAAATCATAAATCTGGTAAGGGACTAATATCCACATCTAGAATATATGAAAAACTCTTACAACTCAATAAAAAGACAAATAACTCAATTTAAAATAGGCAAAGGATTTAGCAAGGGATTTGAATAGACATTTCTCCAAAGACTTAGAAATGATCAGTAAACACATGAAAAGATGTTTGACATCATTAGCCATCACAGAACACAGAAATGCAGCTCAGAACCACAGTTATATACCATTTCACATCCACTGTGAGTGGATTTAATCAAAAATTACTATAATACTGTAACTTACAATCATATGACAATATAAAACTATAAAAATAACAACTACATAATTACTATTAGAATAAATGTTGGCGAAGATGTAGAGAAATTTGGTAGGAATATAAGATGGTGCAGCACTTTGGAAAACAGTCTGGCAGTTCCTCAGAAGATTAGAGGTATCATCTGATCCAGCATTCCACTCCTAGGTGTATACCCAAAAACTTGTACATGAATGCTCATAGCACCATTATTCATAATAGCCAAAAAATGAAAACAACCCAAATGACCATCAGTGGTGAATAGATAAATAAAATGAGGTATATTCATACTATGAATTTCAGTAATGAAAAGGAATAAAATACTGATTTATGCTACAACATGAATAAATTGAAAACATGCTGAATGAATTATTAAATGGGAACTTAATTTGCTGTGTAAACTTTCACCAAAAACAATACAGTATCATTAAAAAAAAATTAAAACATGTCTAAATTTTTTTAAATACCCAATTAAGAACATTCTTATATTTGTGGTGAACAAGACTGGGCCTAAAAGATTTGGTTATCAGTAGTAAAAAATACCATCGTGTCGCAAACCTGCACCAGTTATGGTGGTTCAACACCTAATTTAAGTCTGTAACGGTCTAATAACCACGTCCTGCTGCTTAACTGGAGTCCTGCCTTTGGTGTCTGTACTGAACAACCCTGCTCTAGTTCTGTAAGACCTGTTTGTCAATAGTCTTTTTAAAAAGAGCATCATGCTTTTTTTTTTTTTAAACGAATGCATCATAATCCAACAACCTTGATGATTGTTTAGTTATTAATACAGGTCCAGCACAGTAAGCTAAACATAGTTCACTACACAGATAGCTTCCTGCCTCTGTGTGCTCAACCGTTGGGTCTCCAGTGCTCTTATCAGCCGCCGGAAGGAAGGTTCTCTGCTCAGCTCAGCTTTTGTGAAATAATTTTTACCAGCTTTGCCTGCCTGACCAAAAAGACATGTTTGAAATTGATCCAATAAACCCATTTCTAAAATGGCAAAAAAAAAAAAATGCTGAATGAAAGAAGCCACATAGTACGATTCCATCTTTATGAAATATCCAAAATAGGCAAATCTGTAGAGACAGAAAACATTACTGGCTGTCTAGGGCTGTAGGGCAGTTGTTGGGGTGGGGGGCAGCAGCGCATGGCGAGGTCGAGAACAACTGCTAATGAGGTGATGAAAGTGATGTTTGAAAATTGTGATGGTTGCACAACTCTAAATACTAAAAATCATTGAATTGTATATTTTAAATGGGTGAATTGTGTGGTATGTGAATTATATCAATAAAGCCGTTATTAAAAAGAATTTGGACAGTGGCACATAGTATTCAGTGTGTTAACTCTAATTATGACAGTGGTGATGATGATGGTTGAGCGTAACTACTAGAAACATGGGGTGTATGATTGTGAAGCATTCTGTTTTATAGGATCTCCTGTATCGAAGATCTAGGTCTCTAGTGGATTATGAAAATGCTAATAAAGCACTGGATAAAGCAAGAGCAAAAAATAAAGATGTTCTGCAGGCTGAAACTTCCCAACAATTATGTTGCCAGAAATTTGAAAAAATATCTGAGTCCGCAAAACAAGGTACTGTTACATTAACCATCATTCACAAGATGTTTTAGATGGTTAAATACATTAAATAGTTAATCTTAATTTTTTTTGTTGACAGAACTTATAGATTTTAAGACAAGAAGAGTTGCTGCGTTCAGAAAAAATTTAGTGGAATTGGCAGAGTTAGAACTGAAGCATGCGAAGGTAGTGTCATGTTAAAGACTTAATAACTTAAGTGCCTTTTATTTAGAAATGAGTTGGGAAATGGATAATAATCCTTTAATGACAGTTATCTTCTACAAGGATTCTGTAAAAACTGTTCCTGAATTGGAATTATGTTTTCTGAGATAATTTGGTTACTTCAGAATCGTTTGTTCTAGTGAACAATTATTCTTCTTCAAGTCTTTTTTACAGTGTTTACTTCTAATTCAGCTCCTCCTTATAGCTATTATAAAGCTTGGCCTAAACAAGAAAAGTCTTCCTTAGTAGAAACATCATTTGAAAATTTATTTAGCATTTGCCATCTTCTCTCGGGTGGGGGCGGGGGCTGACAATTAAAAATGTATTAATTCCTAAAACTAAATAAGTATGAAAGAAAATTAAATTAAAAAAAGAATTGTTCTAGGTGAAAGCTTACATAGCAAATTAGGTCCCCATTTAACAATTTTTATACCGATTTTCCCGTGACATTGGTTACAGTTTTTACAATGTGTCAGCATTCTCAGTATTTCCATTCTGTTTGTTCTGTTTTCATGTATATTCCATTTATCTAGCTTCTTTGTCCCCTCCTTACCGTCTTTTCTTTGCTTCTGGATAAATGTTGTCCTCTGGTCTCATATAATTGATTGTTTAAGGGAGCACATTCCTCACGGGTGATATTGTTTAATCTATTAATTGGCTGAAAGGCGACCTTTCGGAGTGTCTTCAGTTCCAAGTTAAAAGGGTATCTTGGGGCAATAGTCTCAGAGGTTCCTCTAGTCTCTATCAACCCAGTAGGTCTGGTCATTTTTTTAAGAATTTAAGTTTTTCTTTTGTGTCTCTTCTGTCGTGTCCTTGGTCAGAAGGTGAGTAGTGGTAGCTGGGCACCGTCTAGTTCTTCTGGATTCAGGCTAGAAGAGGCCGTAGTTTGTCTGGACTATTATTCTGTGGATTAGTTAGTTCTTTGAGTCTTTGGTTGCCTTCATTCTCTTTTGCTGTCGGTGGGGAGAAACCGGTAGTTGTATCTTAGGTGGCTTCTCACAAGCTTTTAAGACCCCAGATGCTACTCACCAAACTGAGCTGAATAACATTATCTTTATGAATTATGTTATGCCAGTTGACTGAGTTGTCCCATGAGACTGCTTCCAAGCCCTTTGACCCAGTAAACCAATCCTTTGAGGTATTTGGATATGTCTAGGAGGACACCGTAACTGTGCCACCTGTGTGCTTTATTATATAAATACATATGCAGCACACCCAAACGTGTATATACTTCCGTCTACAAATACACCTGTTACATGCATGTGCATGTACTCATATATACCTTCCTGTGCACATATAGTATACATATCTACCTTTGCAACCACACACGTATTTTTTAGTTATCATTGTTATTGCAGAATTGTATATGTTAAAGCATTTACTGTAATTGTCCTTTTTATTCTTGTGTACTTCTCAGTGTCTTCATTTACCTTGGTCAGGTTGTGCTGACTTCTCTTAAATCAACTTTTAAATGACATTTTGTGTAAATTTATAGCACCTGTACTTCTAGACTTGCTAAAGCTTAAAACTGCACTAAGATTTTTGGGATACTCTCTGGGGTCCCTGGTTGGTGCAAACAATTAAGTGCGCAACTACTAGCTGAAAGGTTGGTGATTCGAACCTACCCAGAGGTGCCTTAGAAGACAGTCCTGGAGATCTGATTTCAAAAGGTCACAGCCTTGCAAACCCTATGGAACAGTTCTCTGCACACATGGGTTCTCTGTGAGTCAGAATCGACTCAACAGCAGCTAACAGTAACAATGTATGACCACAAAGGTACTTCTGAGTTTGACCTATTTGTCAAAGTTTTGTCATCTGCAAAAACAAAAATCAGTTTAATTCCTTTTTTATAAATACTTTATATTTTTTATGTATCTTCTCTAGGTTAGACATCCTTAAGACTAAATATTTTTTGTCCCATCCATCCACCCACCTCAGCAAGGTTTTTGTTTGTTAACCTGTCATTGCGCTTTTAAAAATGTTACACTCAGAACTGGAAACATTTTGCCAGATTATTGTACACATTCCCCCTTACAGCATTTTTTGTACATACAAGGTAGTTTTGATTTTTTTTTAAACTGTCATATTGCACTGGCTTGGTTGGCCTATAATCACATTTTTTTCCTTATAAGTCAATTCTTGAACTTCCAACTATAGTTATATGTTTAATTTTTGAAAATTGTACTTGCAGACTTTGATTTTATGTCCCTTAAATTTTAGCGTGCCATTTTTTGCCCGTTGTATTAAGATCTTTTTGAAACTATACAATTTGATTTTATAGTATTTGATTATCATAGTATCATATAGTAGTTGATTATAGTATTTGATTTCATAGTTATTCCTCCTAAAAAAACTAAAAGGTGATGGATATTTGTAATTTATATGAACTTGCCTTTTATGTCTTCATCTAGGCTTTTATTAAAAAAAAAAAACTACACAGGACCATAGGAGTGAACATTTTGCCAATTTACTTGTAAATACACAAAAATATATAATCCAAAAAAGGCTGATTTTTTGGTCTCTTTTCCTTTGCTTATATATTAATTGGTATCAATTTCTTAATTAATATTCTTTGGTTATAGTTAATCAGATGGTTATGAATTCACCTAACCATACTGTCGTCAACCAGTGTTTCTTCATTTTACCCATGAGAAGGATATTAAGAAGTATCAAATTCCTTGTTAAAGTCAAGATAAATGTTATGGGATTTCCTTACCTAATAACCCTATGAAAAGAAAATGTTCTGATGTACTTGGTATAATGTATTCTCACTGAGCCTGCGTTAGTTTCTAATGTTCACTGATGAATTTTACAATAGATCAAACAGTTGCTGTTAAGTAGACCCCGACTCATGGTGACCCCTTGAGGGTCAGAGTAGAACTGTGTTCCACAGGGTTTTCTGTGCTTGTTGTTAGGAAGTGGATTGCTAGGCCTTTCTTCCGAGGGGCCTCTGGATGAATGCAGACTTCCAACCTTTCAGTTAGCAGCTGAGCACGTTAACCATTTGCACAACCCAGGGACTCCTGCTCTAGATCAGGAATGGCAAGCTATAGGCTATACGTTTTTGTACAGTCCACTAGCCAGGAATGGTGTTCACATTTTTAAATGTTTGGAAAAAAAGGAAAAGAAGAATATTGCATAACATATGACAATTACATGAAATTCAAATTTAAGTATCTGTAAATTAAATTTTATTGGAACACAGCCATACTGCTTTGTTTATGTATTGTCTGTGGCTGCTTTCGCACTGCTACAGTAGGTTCGAATAGTTGGGATAGAGACCATATGTCTCACAAAGCCTAAAATATTTACTTTTTAGCCCTTTACAGAAAACATTTTGCTGACACTTGTTACAGGTTGATGTCAGCCTCTGATTTCCAGATCTTACACTTTCTCAAATCCTCTCTGAAAATGAGTTCTCTGTGTTAAGATTTCTGGTATCTCTTTTATTCCACTGGTTCTCAACTGGAGCTGATTTTGCCCCTTCGCAGATAATATCCGGAGACATTTGTGGTTGTTACAACTGGGGGCTGGGGTTATTACTGATAATCTCATAGATAGAGGCTAGGGAGGCTGCTGAACATCCTACAACACACAGGACAGCCCCCGCAACAAAGAATTATCCAGACCAAAATGTCCTTGGTGCCGAGGTTGCGAAACTCTTCTGACTCTGTGATTTCTTAAATCTGAACCAAGTCCCATTTGCTCCCAGAATCCACATAAATTGTTTCAAAAAGGATAGGTAATAAATTCACAGAAAGATGGTTTGAAACTACTTTGGGTTTTATTGACTGTATTGGGATATATCTTGCCACATAATTGAAATCTGATTGTAACAGAAAACCATGTAGTTAGATCACTTTTGTGTTCTTGAAAATAGTTTCAGATTCCTTATTAATGCAGTACAAAATGTATGAGAAAGGCAATAAAAAAGAAATATGATGACCCTGACTACCGAGGGTGTGAAGGGAGTACCGTTGTGCCCAGCTGGTCAAGTATGGAGTGGTGCCCACCCTTTTGGAGGGCAGCATGGCCATGTGTCAGAGGGCACAGTGTGTGTCCTGTGACTCAGCTGTCCCAGTTGAGGAATATGCCTTTACCTTCAAGAAGATAATTTCACAAATATAAAGAGACCTGGGCTCAAAGTCATTTGTCACAGCTCTATTGTTATACTGGCAAAAAACTGATAGTAACCTATATTAATTTTTTTAAATTTTAACATAATTTCAGACACATTAAATTCCAGACATTCAGCAAAGTTGCAAGAGAAGTTCCTGGATACTGTTCACCCTAATTCCCCAAATGTGTCTCTTTTTTTTTTTCTTTCTCACTCCTTCACTCACTCCTTGCTCCCTATCCCCTCTCTGTACACACACACAAACACCTATATACACCTATTTTTTTCCTTGAATCATTTAAGAGTATGTTTCAGACATGATGTCCCTTCACCCATAAATACTTCAGTGTGAATTTCCAAAAACCAAAGAATTCTCTTACATAACTATAATTATAAAAATCAGGAAATTAATATTGAAACAGTTCTATTATCTAATCCACAGACCTTACTCACGTTTCACCAGTTGTCTCAGTAAATGTCCTTTATAATAAAAGGAAATCCAAGATAGTATGTTGTATTCCGTGCACATGCCTTACTAGAATAACTAATCAGGAAAAGTTCCTAAGTCTTTGTATTTCATAACATTGACATTTTTTTAAGAGTGCAGGCCTGTTTATAAAACGTCCCTCAACTTGGGTTTGTCCTGTGTTTCTTAATGATTGGATTCAGGTTATGCCTTTTGGCAGGGGCACCACAGAAGTAATCTTGGTGCATCATCTCAGGAGGCACACATTGTCCGTCATTTGCCTTACTGGCAAGGTTAACTTTGACTCTTTAGTTAAATTAATGTCTCCCAGGTTTCTCAGTGACAAAGTTACTATTTTACACTTCGGAATTAAGAAGTACTCTGTGGGGAGATGCTTTGTGAGTGTACATACCCCATTACTCAACCAGTGCTGCCCAAATAGATCTTTGTCCAACAAAACTACGGAAATGTTTATCATCAGCACTGCCCAGTACAGCACCCTCTAGCCACTTGTGGATATCGAGTACTTGAAATGTGACTAGTGCAACTGAGGGGCTGGGTCTTTAATGTTATTTCATTTTGATTAATGGAAATTTAAAATTTAAATACCTACACAGGGCTAATGGCTACAGTATTATGAGTGCAACCCCATACCAGTGGTTCTTGCCTGAAGCAATTACAATGGTCACCAAATTGTGATTTTCTAATTTTATCATTCCATTTGCATCTTAGTCGATAGCCTCACTTTGAAGAATAGCGTTCCTTTCTCCCATTTAAATAACCTAAATATATTTAAATTTGTTTTTGCACATTCTCTAAAATTTGAATGCAAGGTCACATGTTTTACAAATTGGTGCTAAGGTATGAATTTTATAGAACACTTTCCTATGTAATCTTACTCTTTATTGTGATAAAAACATTTGCTAATTCAGCATTTTTCTAATTGTACAATTCAGTTAAATTCATCACCACTATCCGTTTCTAAATTCTTCCACCACCATTAACAGAAACTTAGTGCCTCCTAATCTAAATTCGCCCTTTCCTCCTCTGTCCCACCCCTGGTAACCACTAATCAACTTTAGTCTCTATATGTTTGCCTCCTTCATGTAAGTGAGGTCATACAATATTTGTCCTTTTGTGACTAACTTACTTCACTTAGCATGTTATCAAGATGCATCCATGTCGTAGCATGTATCAGGACTTCGTTTCTTTCTGGCTGAGTAGTATCCCATTGTATGTATAGACCACATTTTGTTTATCCGTTCATCTGTTGATGGACATTCAGGTTGTTTCCACCTCTTGGCTATTGTGAATAGTGCGGCAATGAACATTAGTGTACATGTGTCTGTCTGCATTCCTGCTTTCAATTCTTTTGAGTATAGACCTAGGATGGTGCTTGCTGGTAATTTGGTAGTTCTGTTTAACTTTTTGTGTAATCTTATTCTTTTTTATAAAATCTGCTATAAATGTATGCTAATGTATATTTGAATGGCTAAAAAAATGATAAAAGACTATCAACAGTCATAAAACGTTCAGTCATGTAACTTGAATGTAAAGGACGTATTTTTTTTTTTTTCTATTGTACTTGCGGTAAAGGTTTACAGAACAAACTAGCTTCTCGTTAAGCAATTAGTACATACATTGTTTTGTGACACTGGTTGCCAACCCCATGGACATGTCAACATTCTCCCCTTCTTGACCTTGGGTTCCCCATTACCAGCTTTCCTGTGTCCTCGTGCCTTCTCCTCCTTGCCCCTGGGCTGGTGTGCCCCTTTAGTCTCATTTTGTTTTATGGGCCTGTCTAATCTTTGGCTGAAGGGTGAGCCTCAGGAGTGGCTTCATTACTGAGCTAAAGAAGGGAGTCCGGGGGCCATACTCTCAGGGTTTTTCCAGTCTCAAAGGGCATATCTTATCTCCCACTAGAATAGCCTGAATAATCCACATTTATACTGGTCTAGATAGAAATTTATCTACTGAAGAAAATCTAATGTCATAGGAAATATCGTACATGAAACAAACCGTGCAGTTTTATGTCTTTGAACCTGTATTTATATATAATGTTTCCAAAATTCTGATATTTTAACTTGAAGTTATGTGATTTCTAATGCTGTTTGTATATTTTCAGTAAAACTCTTCCAAGCTGTTTGGCCTAAACAGATGACTAATGTGTGTCCGCCTCCTTTCCAGGGTAACCTACAGTTGCTGCAGAACTGCCTGGCAGTGTTAAATGGAGACACATAAGCCACACTCCACCTTGCTGTCAAAAGGGCTGCCTTCCTTCCAGTTTTATTTTTGTTTTCTTAATGATGTTAGGCATTTACTGCTCAGTGGAAACAAGAAAGAAAACGGCTGACAAAGTGCATATACTCTCCTTTTCTCTGATCAGTGGAGCGGTGCGTCCATGGGTGACCCCAGCTGTGTGGGGTGGCCCCGTACTCCTGCACCCTAGTGTTCCTGGGACAGCTGTCAACCATTGTGCGCTTCTATTCAAAAGCCCAAAGTGCAGTCTTTTTTAAGTAGCCTCTATAACTGTGTTTGTTTTATAAATAGTATTCCTTGTGGCTGCCAATCTTATTTACCTTTAATGTCTGAAGTTTAACCCTATCAAAATACATTGTTCAAAAGAGATGAAGATTGCCATTACCTTCTTTTGAATTTTGTTAAAAAACATTGTGTACCACCTTTAGTTCATCCATGTATCCTGGGAAAGCATCTTAATCAGACTTATTTTTAATTAATGAGCATTTCTTAGAAGTTTTGGGGACAGACTTTATGTAATCTTTGTAAGTATGATTTCTGAAGAAAAGCAAATGCATCAGTATATGTTTGCCTTAAACTTGTAGACTAAACCAATTACTGTAAAATAAACAGTGATAACAGTGGTAGTTTTTAACTCTGTGGTCATTGTATCACTCTAAAATTTGGAGTAGCTGTAATAAATCTACTCCTGTATTATGCTTTACAGTGTAGGTCTCGGTGATTTTTTCTTATTTCTTTTAAAATAGCATATTGAACCAAGTTCACCAATCCCTTTACACAACAGTGACCTGCTCCTTCATGTGCTTTTAGCACTTCATAGGAGGTGGAATTGGTCAAAGGTAAGTTAGAGATAGCTATTTCCGAAATACAGGAGCAGAGAGTAGTCTATTATGGCTTCCTGGATTCCGTCCTTAGCTCAGTCAATTAACCATGCGATATATGCCATCAAGCCATTTGATAATTATCATTCCAGTGTACAGATTGGTATGTAGAGGGAAATAGGTCTGCTATAGGGAATAGCACTTGCCTGTGGAAAAAAATAGAATGGGATAAAAAGTGGTATATAAAGAGGATAGTAATTGTTAGTAGTTACATTACAGATACTATTGGCCTTTCTAATGTGAATCAACATTGTGTCATTCCTAGTTTAAAGTTACACTGAGTGGTTGGATTTTCCCACTGTCTTTTTCTAACTTTTCTCCCATTAGGAAACCACAGGGATTAGGGCTGGTCAGCCTTCGGGTGGATTCCTAGTTTGTTTACATTTTCCCAAACCACCCCTGAAGAATGCGTGGTTTCTGCCTCATCACCAGTCGTGATGATTCCTGCCTTTCTCAGCATGTTCTCTTGCCTCACTCATGTGCTGGTTAATATTTTCGTCTCTGACATGTTCCCTGATACCATTTGAACTGTTGATTTTTCTGTTGTCAGCTGAGAGATCTGTGCGTTTTGTCCTCCATGTAACCTCCTCTGGTAAAAATACACCTGTGTGATGTCCACCAGGTGAGCGTGGACCCAGAGCCCTAGCTTCTGAATTCAGGTCCAGCCCGCTCACCGGCTGCCCTTGTGGCCTCAGGCATGTTTGCTTCACCTCCACAGTTTCTCTTAAGGACATACTGACCTACCTCACAGGGGTGTTGTGAGGATTAATAAATGTTGGTACAGTGCTTTGGAAATGTGAAGATGCTGTGTAAATGCTAAGAAATAGCAAGTACGGAGCAAAAAGCCTACAGTGTTTCACATACCCACCAGCTAATGTATTTCTACAAGGTGGTCTTTTCAGGGAAGGGGTTAGAGTGGAGGATGGTATTGTGCATCCCTTAGCCCCAGGTTTACACTTTAGAGTGCTTGTTTTGGGGGTGGGAGTAGACTGGAAGCAGGGGTCTGCATATTAGAGTGTTGGGGGGTTGCTCAGTAAATATATGTAACAGCTGGCAACTACATTTCCCAAGAGATTTCTCACTAACAAAACCTACAAATAAAGTAAGGGTTATGTGCATACTTAGCAAAGACTATACTTTGTGCCTTCAGAATTACTGAAACTGTTACTCCATAGCTAACTGCTATTCTCTGATAAGAATGGCTTGCCCTGGATTTATTGCTGTTGAACTGAACTGAAGCATTCATTAAACGTTTTTTGACCCTCTTGTGCCTGGATGAGTGAGGAAACCCTGGTGACGTAATGGTTAAAGAGTTACAGCTGCTAACCAAAAGGTCAGCAGTTCATACACCAGGCCCTCCATGGGAACTACAGGGCAGTTCTACTCTGTCTAATAGGCTCTCTAAGAGACGGAATTGACTCCAGGGCAAGGGGTTTGGTTTTTTTTTTTTTTTGGTCGCGTGCCTGGGTGGAGCAAGAAGACACCTAGTGGCAGAGACGAAGCCCTGCACAGTTACTCTGGAGTTAAGTATTCCAAGATGGTCTTCTGGGAGCCCATTACCTTGTTGAAGGTATTAAATGACAGATTCTTGAGTCCAGTTATATAAGAAAATGTTAAAAGATTTCATTTGGTAGTAACCCAAATTGCAACAAGGAAGCCTGACACTCAAGAGGAGATGCTAAGAGCTCTGAGGCTTTGGGGAAGTTAGTTGGGGAAAAAAGGAATCTGGAAAGTTATTTAAGCAAAGGTGGGTCCTTTCAAAGAGATGGTAAGTTTGTAGTTGGGTCACGTGTCCTTTCTTCCTAATAGGTGCAAGAGTTCTTGGCTCTACTCTGAAGTTTCAAGAGAATGTCAGTTTGGAAAATACCAGTGAAGGGTTTTAGGTGGAAGGACCTGGGGCTAGTCTAAACTGGATGTGGTCATTTCTGGTTGTCAGAGGTCTAGGACTTCCCTCCGGTGGTGGTTTATGTCCTGAGGGACAGAAGGAAGAGAAGCATCCCAGGCAAAAAGAATGGTGTGGGGGGTGGA
Organism: Elephas maximus indicus; assembly: GCF_024166365.1. Taxonomy (NCBI): domain Eukaryota; kingdom Metazoa; phylum Chordata; class Mammalia; order Proboscidea; family Elephantidae; genus Elephas; species Elephas maximus. The sequence continues at coordinate 46,978,544 of NC_064828.1, read as the reverse complement.
AAGAGGGGTGGGAACCTGGGGACTTCACCTGGTGGATTTTTGCAGTGAGGGTGGAGAATGGCTGCAGATGAAACTGCAAAAGGTGGATCAGGCTTGTAGGTCAGTGTGGTTCAAAGCCTGGGTGGGATGTCTGTACCTAGTTGGGAAAAGCTCATACAACATTCTTACTGTTTTGTAGTAAAACAGAAGTTGAGATTCATGTTTTTGGTAAAACCATGCAGAAAGAAAGATTGGAGAAGGGGCATGGGTGGCTTAAAAGAAGGTACTGCTGTAGGGAACTAGGGGGCCATTCAAGCCTTAAAATGGAGTGAAATCCTGCTTGGGTGTTACACTTTTCCTAGGTAGAGATTGGAACGTGTCCACTTCTACTCACACATTTTTGTTGTTGTTGAAGTGATAACAAATGTAAAAATAGGGGAGGCCTGTTTGTATTAGGTGGTTCAGTGGTTAAGAGCTATGGCTGCAAACCAAAAGGTTGGCAGTTCGAATTCACTACCCACTCCTTGAAAACCCTATGGGGCAGTTCTACTCTGTCCTGTAGAGTGGCTATGAGTCAAAATCAGCTCCACCGCAATGGGTTTGGGTTGGTTGGTTGGTTTTTGCGGGGGTAGGGGGGTGTCTGTATTAGGTAGGCTATAACCTTGGCTACAGGTAACTAAAACAATGAGCAGATTAGACAGGACCTCTTTTTCTCACCTTCCCGTAATTTTGGAGGTAGCATTTGGAGCTAGTGCAGCTGTTCACCAGTGGTGTTCACCAGGCAGGGTATAAGTTCTCCTGGCACCACTTACCCCAGGGTACTACAAGTCTCAGGTCTGACTTCCAAATTGGGGAAAAGGTTTTCTTGTAAAAGAGGTTTGGCCTTTTTATTTGCCAAGAGATGCCCTCACACTTGCATCCATGTCCTTCTGGCTGCACGGGGTGCACGTTGGTAGTTATTAAAAAAAAAAAGCAATTGGACTCTCGGTAGAGAATGAATAGCCTACTATATTTTGTCAGTGCTGGGAAGACCAATGGTACTTTCAGAACTCTTACAACTTAAACTGCAAAATGAATTGACCAAAGATTCAGGCTTACTGTAAAACAACTAAAAAAATACGTTTAGTCTTAAGTTAAAATTTAATAAAGCCAGGGGAAAACGCGAACGCAGTCCCCAACTACCACACATTATGCAGTCGAGTTTCCCACATTTGGGGAAATCGCAGGGGTCAGCACATCCGGAGTGCAATGGATAAGCCTCGCTCTGGGAAAACCACCTTCGTGATCACGGTATCTTCCCTGCCAGGTAAATATGAGTTCCTGTAGCCGGCTCCACTCACACCCTCGCAGGCCTCACGCTCTTTACACACGGTCACTTTCCTCACGCGCCCACCGCACGCTCGTTTCCTCAGCCTCCTTTCCTCCAACCTCAGAAATCGGAAGAGTAACCTGGAACAACTGGATCTCGCCAACAGCGGGACGTGGGAGCCCAGGCGGAGGACCAGCGGGCTCTGCGTGCTGTGCTCATCTGCATACGCCCCGCCCTGATTGTGACGTTCCCAGCGTGCACTTCGTTCCCTCTGGGGACGCTAGGAATACTGAGACCCTCAGGAGACTTCTGTTTTTCTAGTTAAAATGAACATTATTTTGCAGCTTGTAGTTTGAAGTTAGGTTCAATGATTTGATTTTCTCATTGCCTTTTTCTAACCTTTTCCCATTTGGAAGCGGCAGTAATTCGGGCTGGTCGGTCCACGGTGAATTGCTAGTTTGTGTACATTTTCACTGGCTGCCCTTGTGGCCTGGGTTGACCTCCACCCGAGGTTCTCTGGGTGTGACACATTGACCATGTTGCCAAGTGAATAAGGTAAAGTGCACTAGAGTGTATTGTAGTATGCTACCCTTTGGCTAAGAAAGATAATAAGAAAATACACGTCGCCTTGCAGAAGGACGGATAAACCAGAAATTGATGAAATTACCTACAGGGGTGAGTGTGAACAAACTGGAAGGAGAGAGTGCCACTTTTCTGAGTGGACCTTTTATGTAATTGTGACTTTTGGAACTCAATCTTTTACATATTTTTTTAAATGGGGGGGAAAAGACAACTTCAATGTAAACATAACCGTACCTCAGATGAATAATATCACCACACTGACATAGAAAATAGTAGCTGACATAACTTTTGAACACAGTATATTTGAACACTGTATCTTCAGTCTAAAGACAAAAACAACTGCAAAGTCTGAACAGTTCCATAGTGTTTTTTCACAGTTGGGTGATTGTCGTAATCCTATGATAATGCTCTGTGCATTGTACGATTGAGCTAATGAGTAAATAGATGTTGGGAGCCGAGGTTCTCACTGTAGGAAGGAGATACAAATATGGTATGGGGGAGGGCAAGGAGAAACCATGTGGTGTTAGATTAGAAATTGGAATTAGAGCTATCAGTATGGGCTCATTATTTTTAATAGATATGTGTCTACTGAAAGGATTCAGAAGCAAAGACACACTAGTAGCAATGAACACACTTAACACACGGTATGATCTTGGTTTTTAAAGGCCATTTCCTGCTAAAAGGAACAAAGGTTCTATGGGGAAATGGCTGATTTCAGGGTGACAGGGAAGGTATAAGATAAGCCTGGAACCTCTTGTGTCAGCAAATAAGGTAGTGTCCCAAAAATTAGATGGACATGTCAGCAGAACACAAGAGCCAAGTTGAAGGGCTTTCGTGGCCCCAATCTGGGAAATTTTAAACATCTGAATAAGTGAAAAGTAATAAGCAAACAGCTAATTAAAAAAAAAGACTATAAATCCATATTGATGATACATAGGGGAGGAGAGAAAGTTCTTCCTGAAAATAGAATGCCAACTAATAAATACAGAATGAATGCTAAAATTAGAAAATCAACATTTTGCAATGGTCATAATTATTAGTAGCATCAATAGCTGCTAAAAACTGTTGTGTACATATTCCCCAATTACTCTACACACAGTTATTACAATGGGCAAAGGTCCCTGGTTGGCACAGACAGTTTGCACTCAGCTACTAACTGGAAAGGTTGACAGTTTTGAATCTGTCCAGTGCTGTGGAAGAAAGGCATGGCAATCTGTGTCCCTAAAGATTACAGCCAAGGAGACCCTATGGAGCTCAGTTCTAGTTTGTAACACATGGGATCACCATGAGTGGGAATCGACTCCATGGCAAATGGTTTGGTTTTTGGTTTGTACAAAGGGCAAATGTGGTGGACAGTTCCATTGGTAGGTGGTTGCAGCACTGGCCCCATTACCCATGTGCTCCTGCAATACTGTTGCATATTGATTGTGGACTTGGCTGCGTGACTAGTCTTATGGATTGAGTTGTGTCCCCCCGAAAATATGTGTTGAAATCCCAACCCCTATACCTGTGGATGTAATCCCATTTGGGAGTAGGGTTTTCTTTGTTATGTTAATGAGACGCTGTCAGTGTAGGGTGTGTCTTTATCACTTTTGGGATATAAAAAGAGCAGATTAGGCACAGAAGCAAGCAGGCACAAATGGGGGAAAAAATGATGCCACTTAGAGAGAGCCAAGGAACCAAGGAACACCAGGGCTAGGGAAGAAGCTAAGACAAGGATTTTCCCCTAGAGTGGACAGAGAGAACCTTCCCCTAAAACTGATGCCCTGAATTTAGACTTCTAGCCTCCTAAACTGTGAGAAAATAAGTTTTTGTTCATTAAAGCCACTCAATTGTGATATTCTGTTACAGCAGCACCAAGAAACTAAGACAATTAGCTTTGACTAAGGGAACATTAGCAAATGTGATGCAAGCAGAAGATTGAAAAGCACTTGCTCTTTGGGGCTTCCTCTTGCTTGCTGCTCCAAGATCACCATGAGAAGCAGCCCAGGCTAGCCAAATGAAGGACGAAACCACAGGAGCAAAGATGAGCCACTTCAGCTAGGGCCCTCTAGACTGACCAGGCCCCAGCTGAGCCCAGATGGAATTTCTGACCCAAAGAATTATGAGCAAATAAGAACGGCCTTTAAGTCACTAAGTTTTGTGGTGGTTTGTTATGGAACAATGGATAACTGATACACTACTTTCATCAAGTGATCAATGTTACCACCACCAATGCTTGGAGAAATTGACATCGTATGCCTCCCCACATGATGCCCTGAGAATGACACCAGCTATATAGTATTTGTGTCAAAAATGCATCCCTGGGTGCAATCATGAGGAAACACAGGACCACTCTGAATCAAGGGACACTCTACTTAATAACTGGCCTGTAGTTTTCAAAAATACCTACAGCGTGAAATTCAAAGGACTTGGGGACTACTTCAGATTAAAGTAGATTTAAGGAGACATGGCAACTGAATGCAACATGTGATTTTGAATTTTCCTTTGTCATAAAGGACATTATTGAGACAATTGGTGAAAAAGTGAATAGTGTCTGTGGAGTAATAATACTGAATCAACGTCATTTTCTTGATTTTGATCATTTACACTGGAATTATGTAAGAGAATCCCTTAGGAAATATTCACTTGTTAAGCAAAAATTTTTTTCATTACAATGCTTCTTTTTAAATTGTACTTTAGATGAAGGTTTATAGAACAATCTAGCTTCTCATTAAACAATTAGTGTACATACTGTATTGTGACATTGGTTACCAACCCTGGCATGCCAGCACTCTCCCTTCTCCACCTTGGGCTCCCCATTACCAGCTTTCCTGTCCCCTCCTGCCTTCTAGTCCTTGCTCCTAGGCCGGTGTGCCCTTTTATTCTCATTTTGTTTTACAGGCCTGTCTAATCTTTGGATGAAGGATGAACCTCAGGAGTGTCTTCAGTACTCAGCTAAAAAGGTGTCCGGAGGCCATACTCTTGGGATTTCTCCAGCTTTTGCCAGACCAGTAAGTCTGGTCTTTTTTTGTGAGTTTGAATTTTGTTCCACATTTTTCTCCAGCTCTGTCCAGGACTTTCTATTTTGATCCCTGTCAGAGCAGATGACGATGGTAGCCAGGCACAACCTAGTTGCATTGGACTCAATCTGGTGGAGTCTGTGGTAGTTGTGGTCCATTAGTTCTTTGCAGTGATCTTTCCCTTGTGTCTTTGGTTTTCTTCATTCTCCCTTGCTCCTGAGGGGGTGAGACCAGTGGAGTATCTTAGATGGTGTTCGCAAGCTTTTAAGACCTGTCTTAGTTAACTAGTGTTGCTATAACAGAAATAACACAAGTGGATGGCTTTAACAGATAGAAGTTTATTTCTTCTAGTAGGGGATACTGATTGGTTTAAAGTCAGGAAAGGTGTGTGTCAGGGTTGTATTCTTTCACCATACCTATTCAATCTATATGCTGAGTAAATAATACGAGAAGCCATTAGGGGGAGAGTAATTGGGAGTGTGTAGCAAGGTGTATATGGGTTTTTGTGTGAGAGACTGACTTGATTTG